>NC_053427.1:39914693-40227246 GCF_007990345.1 Gossypium hirsutum
TAAGTTGGATCAATTGAAAGGTGCAACAGTGTTTTGAAGATTGATTGAGATAGGATATTATCAATGCGAGTTAAAGACTCAACGTGCTTAAAACTATATTCAGAACAAGGTACAATACTGTGAATTTCTTGTTATGCTTTGGACTAACTAATGCTCTGCCTTTTTATGGATTTGATGATCATATCTTTAGACAGTATTTAGACAGATTTTCTGTTGTGTTCATTGACACTTCTGATCTATTCATGAGATGATTCTGAGCATGTCGAACATTCGAGAATTGTGTTGTAAACCTTGAGAGATAGGCAATTGTATGCTAAATTCAGCAAATGTGAGTTATTGCTCTGGAAAGGTTGATTTTTAGGACATATAGTCTCAGTGGATGGCATTCGAGTTGACTCGAGTAAGATTTAGCGATTATCTACTGGAAACCACCTAAAAATGAATCCGAGGTTCGAAGCTTTATGGATTGGATGATTACTATCGCGCTTCGTTAAAGGATTCTTACATTGCTACACCGATAACCAGATTGCTACAGAAAGATGTGGATTTGAGTGGTTACATAAATGTCAATAGAGTTTTGATCAATTGAAAGCAGTGTTAACTGAGGCACCAGTGTTGGTTCAACCTGAATCGGGTAAAGAATTTGTGATTTACAGTGACGCATCATTGAACAGTTTAGGTTGCATATTGATGCAAGAGGAAAAAGTTGTAGCTTATGCCTCCAGACAATTGAGGCCACATGAAAAGAACTATCTGACGCACGACTTAGAATTGGCCGCTATATTTTTGCACTGAAAATTTGGCTTCATCATTTGTACGGTGAAAAATGTCACATATTTACTGATCATAAGAGTTTAAAGTATATATGACTCAGAAAGATTTCAATTTCTAACAACAGAGGTGGCTCGACTAAAAGACTATGAGTTAGTAATAGATTATCACCCGAGGAAAGCCAATGTAGTCGTAGATGCTTTGAGTAGAAAATCTTTGTTTTCTTTTAGAGCGATGAGTACGAGATTGACTGTAACACCCCGGACCTGAGACTGTTGCCGGAGTCGAACACAAGGTGTAAACGGGTTTAATTTATTACTTAAACAGCTCATGCAATTCATTTTAAATTTTCTAGACAAGCTAGCTAACTGCATCATAGTTGCTTTAAAACTCATATCTCGAGTTATGAAACTCAAAATCCAATTCCGTAAATTTTTCCTGAAACTAGACTCATATATCTATCTACTAAAATTTTTCCATAATTTTTGGTCGGTTCAATTAGTACATTTATTAGTTAAAGTCTCCCCTATTTCAGGGTTCGACTACTCTGACCTCTGTGTATTACGAATCAGATATCTCCCTGTACAGAGATTCAATGACTATGCCGTTTGTCTCTAATAAAACTAGACTGAATAAGGAATCTGTAAATATAAAGCATGACTTCTAATTATCTTTGTAAATTTATGGTGAATTTCCAAAGTTAGAATAGGGATCCAGAAATCGTTCTGGCCCTGTTTCACAAAATTTTAAATATCTCATACAATATAGCTCATATATCTGTTTACTTCTTCCATATGAAAATAGACTCATCAAGATTCGATTCCATAATTATTCATTATTTAATTCCAGTTCTACTATTTTTAGTGATATTTCAAATTCACACCACTACTACTGTCTAAATCATTTTATGGTTTCCATGGATTAGCTAGTAATTTGACATACATAACACGAAATATGATCAGCCATGGCATACGACATAATAATCAAATAGACTTAGACTACTACTCCATCAAAACCGAATTATCAAGGCCAATCTACTGAACCTTATAACTAAGCACCCGTAAGGCTAAATTCAAACTTAGCATTTAAGCCATATTCGCATGGCTAAAAGTTTACATATTGGGGTTCAAACAAAACATAATAGCCTATACATGCCGAAATGTTCTCTTAGGCCAACTAAGAAGAGGGTACCAAAAGTTGCAAGCCGGTGTGATGACTTCGACGATGGTCCCAAGTACGCAAAATGGTAAGAGATATCTAAATAAGAAACAAACAAACACACAAAATGAGTATTCAACTCAGTATTCCATAAGCAAAACAATACAGGTTATTTATAAGAAATTGAAATAAAAGCCTTGCAAGTTCAGCTAATTCAATCACACCAAACTAGGCTACAACTACCTAGTTTATTTATCCAACCTCGAACCCAAGTTTTCGATATCGAATCAATTATTAAACAACCAACTGTTTTAAAACTATTCTCAAGGTAAGAAATAATTATGAACTAGATGTATATACACACATACTTTTTAGTTAATCATTTTAGCACTTTAATTCTTTACTTATGCTCTTCGTATCATCAACCGCTTTTGCACACTTAGTGCTAAACAAATTGCACACTTAGTGCCGTACTATTCCGCACACATAGTGCCTTGAAAGTTTATCTCGTATGTTGACATTCAAATCAGCACACATAGTGCCATACTACACCGCACACATAGTGCCTTGAAAGTTTATCTCGTATGTTGACATTCAAATCAGCACACATAGTGCCATACTACACCGCACACATAGTGCTAATGTACACTTTCTATGATAAAACAATTTAATTAATTCATTTGGCATATACAGCCACAACAATAAACATATATAATTTCTCCAAGGAAATACTTAATAAAGAGATTCTTTCATGACATGTTAAAGTCATTTATGTATAATTTAAATTAACCCTATGATTGCTTATGAACTTACCTTGTGTTGGGTAAAATAGTTCCAAGTCGGCTACTCGATGACCTTCGATTTTCCCTTGTTGGACTCCTCTCCTTTAGGATCTTGAGCTTAAACAAATAAATTAACTCATTTAACCGCTTTGCTACATATATTTGTATCCACATTTTAATGATTTTATAACATACGAAACAACATGGTAAAATTTTTATCTTTCTACCTTATGCTCTTAAGCTATTCGGCTTATAGCCAATTAATATCACCTTACTATCAATAGTCTAATTAATATTTCAATTTCTCCAATGCTGAATGCAACATCACTTCCCATCATATCATCTTCGCAATATATTTTTACATCCAGTCATATATATGAAATCATGAATCAAATTCAACATATTAGCCAATATTCTCCTTTAGCCGATTATCTAAGTCAAGATAAAATCATCAATATCCTTAACTATAGCCGAATGTGCAACATCAATCTATCACTATCACCTATATACTTAATTAAAGGCCGAATATATGCAACATCAATCTATGTATTCATTCATGTGGTCGAATATACATATTCCAATATAATATCATTTCATTTCATTTAACACTTAACATTTACCTCATATCAATTAACCAATTTTTTTTTTATAATTACAAAACTCTTCATCTATTCATGCTCTCATATTCGGTCATCCATACCTATACTAACCATATAACTAAATAATTCTAAGTTTAAACACAAGTACAACATTTAGCACCATGGCCGAACACTTCATGAAGTTGCTAAGACCCATCATTTTCTACTTCTCACACACACTCACATCCAATCCTTTTTATTAAACACTCAAACTCAATCATCTTCATGCCTCATCACAACAACATCAAACACCAACCAAGAAAGACAACATCCATGGCCGAATATCATCTCCATCAAATAGCAAAAATTTAAACCATGGGCTAGGTAGAATTCAAACTAACAACTAAAATATGCATGAATTTCAAGGAATAACATCAAACATACCTCAACCTAGTTACAAGCATGGCCGAACTTCTTCAAACCTTTCTTTCTTTCTTTTACTTGGTTTTTTGGCTAAAGGATAGCAAAGATAAACACCCCTTTCTTTCTTTTTTTTCTCTTGTTCATTTTGATATTTTATTAATCTTTATGTTATGAATATTTTATTTTCTTACCAATTAAATATACTAATCTAATTTAAATTAGTGGAATGCATCACTACATGCAAACCCATGCTTCCTCTCTCTATTATTATTTACTCCTTATAATTCATCTATCATCTTTTCTAACTTCATCAACTAGGTCCTTTCAAATTAATTCACATTCCTAAAGCTAATATTAAGCATTTAATTTTTCATAGATTCACTATCACACATAAATTTATGTAATTAAACACAAAAAATAAATTTTTGACTCGGTAATGTGGTCCCGAAACCACTTTCTGACTAGGATCAATTTAGGGCTGTCACATTGACTATGTCTGATGATGGTTTGATATTAGTCGAGTTGAAAGATAAACCGAATTTCCTTCGGCAAGTTTGTGAAGCTCAAATGTATGATACTGAGCTACAAGCTAAAAGAATGTAATGTGAGTCGAGTAGTAATTCAGACTATCAAATCGGAGCTGATGATTGTTTAACGTTCTGAAATAGAATCTATGTACCAAAGAATTTTGAACTAATTCAAAAAATTTTGCACGAAGCACACAATAGTTTCTTATTTGTTCATCTTAGGAGTACCAATATGTACAATGAATTGAAAAAGTTGCATTGGTGGTCGGGTATGAAACAAGACATTTCTGAATTTGAATAGAAGTGTTTGATTTTTCAACAAGTGAAAGCTGAGCATCAAGTGCCTTCGAGTTTGCTTCAGCTTGTAATGATACCTGAGTGTAACTGGGATAGAGTAACTATGGATTTTGTATCAGGATTACCCCTGTCTCCGAAGAAAAAAGATGCAATTTGGGTTGTCGTGGATTGACTAATAAAATCTGCACATTTTATTCCAATACATATTGATTTTTCACTTGATAGATTAGCTAAATTTTACATTATTGAGATAGTTAGATTGCACGGGGCACCAGTTTTGATTATTTTAGATAGAGATCTGAGGTTGACATCACGATTTTGGAAGAAATTACAAGAAGCTCTAGGTACAAAATTGAATTCCAGTACAGCTTTTCATCCGCAAACCGACAAGCCATCTGAGCGTGTAACTCAGATTCTTGAAGATATGCTCCGATGTTCTGTTTTATAATTTGAAGGCAATTGGGAGAAAAATTTTCCTTTGGTTGAATTCGCATATAACAATAGATTTTAAATAAGCATAAAGATGGCTCCGTATGAAGCATTGTATGGTCACAAATGCCAAACTCTATTGTATTGGAACGAGTTGAGTGAGAAAAGGATTCATGGGGTTGATTGATCTGAGAAACCGAAGAAAAAGTGAAAGTAATTCGCGATTGCTTGAAAGCAGCTTCAGAGTACGCGGATTTGAAACGAAAAGATATTGAATTTCAGATCGGGGACAAAATGTTTTTGAAAGTATGTCCGTGAAAGAAAATACTTCGTTTCGGTCGAAAAGGCAAAGTAAATCCACAATTCATTAGGCCGTATGAGATTATTGAACGAATAGGGCTAGTGGAATATCGACTAGCTTTACCGTCAGAGTTAGAAAAGATTCATAATGTATTTCATGTGTCAGTGTTGCGTTGATATAGTTCGGATCCATCACATGTAATTTCCTCGTCAGAAATTGAGATTCAACCTGATATGGCATACAATGAAGAATTGATCAGAATTCTAGCTCGAGAGATCGAAGAGTTAAGAAATAAACACATAGCTTTAGTAAAAGTCTTATGGAAATGTCATGGTATTAAAGAGGCTACGTGGGAGCTCAAGGAAGCTATGAGAAAATAGTACCCTAACTTATTCACTGGTAAGATTTTGGGGACGAAATCCTTAAGGGGGAGAGTTGTAACAGCCCGTTTTTAATTAAATCAGAATAGTGGTTTTGGGACCACAAAATTGAGATTAAAATATTTATTTTATTATTATTTTAATGATTATAGCATGAATATATGATGGTGTGTAATTTTCGTTAAGAAATTTTAGCATTTGACTGTTAAATTTGATAAAAAGGACTAAATCGCGCAAAATGCAAAAGTCGAGTTCCATTAGCTAAAAGTATCTAATAGCTATGGAATCTTAATTTGGATGTCCTTATGTTGTAATTACACCATTAAAATGGTGGGTGGAAATTATGGGCTTATATTAAGTGAATTTTAATGATTTAAACTAAGGTTAATTTAGTAATTATGTATTAATGATAAAATAAATAAAATAAAAAATATGTATCATCTTTTAATTTCTTTGTCAACAGAAAATTAGGGCTAGAGAAAGCCATTTCCATTACTTTCAATCGGTTAAGTTATTTTGGGCAATTAAGGTACATTTTTGTTCCGTTTTTAATGATTTCTATGTTTTGAGATCGTTGCTTCGATTCTAGCTAGCCCGTACCTTAAATTTTGAAACTGTTAAAGATTTATCATGTTGCCATTATTGAAAGCTTGAGTAATTTGATGATTTATGATAGATTTGAAAGGTTTAATGTTAGAATAATGGCTTTTGTAAAGTGATTTTTGACAAAAATGTTAAAAGGGATTAAATTAAGAAAATGTAAAATGTGGTGGTTAAAAGTATGAATAAATTGAAGATATGGGCTGCTAGTAACATGTATTAAATTCGGCTAAGCGTTGGTATGTACTAATTTGCATGAATTTGCAATTTTATGAAATAAGGACTAAATTGTGAAAATGTGAAAGTTTAAGGGCAAATGTGTAAAATAGACCTAATGTATATTTTTGATTGAATTGAATAAATATTTGACTAAATGAGTTAAATTTTAATATATTTAAATCAAGAAAAATGAAATTCGAATTAGGATCGGAGAAAAATGAAAGTTATCGACTAATCGACTCGATTCGCCATTTTAATAGCTGAGGTAAGTTCGTATGTGATAAGCATTGTTATATTTATAATTTAAATGCTTGATATTGCATAATTGTGTATATGAGATTATAGACATGTTTGATGACGATTTGGATATATATATGGCACTTAGTGTGTAATTCGAGAAAGCTTTGGCTATATATGGCATTTAGTGTGCAATTTGAAATAGCTTGTGATGTGTGAATTAGCTTGTGTGAAAGTTTCATATAAAATTTAATTTTTTGTGTGCTCAATTTGTTTAAAAGGACCTAATCGCGTAAAACGTGAAAGTTGCCTGTTGTATGTTAAAAGTGCTTATTTGAAATGTCTTTATAATTGGCAGGTCCTTATGTTCCAATTGGACCATTAACATGGTTAATGGACTTTTATGGACAACCATTACAAGTTTTTATTATTTCATTAAGGGCAAAATTAGAATTTGTTTAATTAAGTTAATATTAAGCAAATAAAACATAAAATTTGGCCATTTCATGTTCATCTTGCCAAAACTATGAAGAAAATAAAAGAGAAAAGCTTCCTACAGTTCGTCCATTAAATTCCTTGATTAAGGTAAGGATTTTGTTTGGTTTTTGATAATTTCTATGTTTTTGTTATCGTTACTTCGTATACTAACAAGCCCATGCCTCAATTTCTAATTTTGATAATGATTTTGAAATGTGCCATGGATAAATTCATGAGCTTTATGTTGTTAATTGATGAAATATGAAAGCTTGATGTTAGGTTTATATGTTTTGTCTTTGGATTTTGATGATTTTGAGTAAAATGGGCTAAATTGTGAAATTTGTAAATTGAGGGAATAAAATGTGAAATAAATGAAATGTATGGACTTGAATAAGAGCTATGAATATTCGGCCAAGCATAAGTATATGCAGATTATGTGTATTTTGTGATTTTGTAAATTAGGGACTAAAGTGTCAAATGTAAAAATGTGAGGGCTAGTTTATAAATTGCCCTAAATATGTGTTTACGGATTGTTTGAATGAATTTATGATTGAATAAGTTAAATTTGAATTTATAAAGATCAAGAATTAAAGAAAACAGAGTTAGATCCGGGGAAGTCGAAAGTTGTCGAGTAACCGATTTCATCCATTCGAATCCGTATGAAGTAAGTCAATGTACAATAAATATGTTTGAATTGAATTGTTATTGTTCATATGATATTGAATTTGTGATGAATGAATATTCAAACTTAATATACGCTACTCCAGAAAGTAGCAACAAAGTTCCAACGTCTAAAAAGGCCTGTACAAACCATAGGAATAGTTAGGATACATATGTCATGACATCGGTTTTCGTTATGTGATTTTGTGTAAGACCACGTGTGAGACGTTGGCTTCGACTTCTATTTTACGTGTAAGACCATGTCTGGGATATTTCATCGTATCTGATTTCGTGTAAGACCCTCTCTGGGACAGTGGCATCGATGTTTGATTACATGTAAGACCACGTCTGAGACGTCGGCATTGTATACGTTCTCTATGTTATCCGTGTATCCTTTCATTTCTGAATGGTTAAACGAGCATTCTGAGAAAATGAATGAATAAGTGAATATGTATCCGATTTAGGTACGATCGAATTGTGTACTATATTTGAAAATAAAAGGTAAGTATATGTGCAAATGATGATCTATGATCCAAGTATATGAATATGAGGTTTGTGTTGGTAATTGGCTCCAAAGTATAAGTAATTTCATGATGTTTATATGCTTTAAATGATAAGTTTAATTGTATATGGCTTACTAAGCTTTTGAAAGCTTACTTGTGTGTGTTTGCATTGTTTTATAGATATCGAAGCTATTGTGAGATCGGGGATCGTCGATGATCGTCACTACACTATCGAACCTTATTTGGTACTTTTGAAAATGTATATTTTGAAGTATGGTATGTATAGGCTAGAAGTGTTTAAATTATGTTTTGTGATGTATATATATTTAGCCATGTGATATGGCTTGGTGTGGATGTGATTATGATGTGGTTTTTGTATATGAATTATGAGGCAATATGATATATTTGATGTGTTTATGTATGAATATAAGAAATGGTAAGACTGGTAAGCTTTGGCATGTGTTAGCTATGGTAATTGATAAGTTTTGATCATGAAATTGAAACATAAGTTTTGTTGATATATTGAGATGGAAATTCGGTTGGCAATGATATGTCATGAATGGCCTATGTTTTGGTTGTGAATTGGTTGTAAATTGGTGTACAAATATGCTTGTTTTATTGCTTGTTGGTTTGATCCAATTGAGGTGGCAAGTTGGCTATTCAAATGGCCTATTTTTGTCCATATGGATAGGGACACGAGTGTGTGTCTCAACTGTGTGCGACACACGGCTATGTTGCACGATCTTGTGTCCCTTGGGATACCCTACAATTGTAAGTCAGGCTCGAGCACGACCAAGGGACACGGGTGTGTGGCTAGCCGTGTGGCCCAAGTCAGTCTTGACCATGGCCAAGGCACAAGGGCTTGTCTTGTGGCCATGTGAGCAAGTCAGTATGTTTTCCCTGTCGTGACATGGCCTAGACACATGGGCGTGTCTAATGCCGTGTAAGGCACACGGCCTGTTTACACGGGTGTGTGACCTGTACTTGTTTAAAAAATGTTTAAGTTTTGGAAAAGTTCTGTGTGTGTTCGGTTTAGTTTCGACCCCTTTCTAAAGCATGTTTTAGGTCTCGAAGACCTATATAAGGGACTCTATATTGATATTGATCTCTAATGCTTTGATGCTTATAAAATGAAAGTTAAATATTCTGATTCGTCTGGTAATGCCTTTATACCTATGATCAACCATAATATATACATATTTTACCCCATGCTTGGCATATTTATGGATGATTTTTCCTTGGTTTCATTGAATTTGATGGTCCTAATCCTTTAATTTCATGTTTTATACTCAGGAGAGCTTAGGATAACAAAAAGAGTGAGAAACGGGCCAAAAATGGACAAATTGGGCCTAAACCAGTGTTTCACATGGCCTAGGCACTTCCACACGGGTGATCCACACGCCTGTGTGTGACACATGGGTAGACCACACACCCATGTGTCATGGTCGTGTCGACACTAAACCAAGTCAAAATTACACACGGCCTAATCACCTATATACGGGCATGGCACACGGCCGTGTCCCTGTCGAGCCCAAGTCTAATTCTACTCAGAAAATGTAATTTGAGGGTTTTGAGGCATTCTAAAGTCTATATAAACACCCTAGAAGAGGATTGAAGGGGATGCAGAGAATAGAAGGAAGAAAACACTCAAGAACAACCATCGGGATCAGCTCAGAAGGAGGATCTACATCAAGACTGAAGATTTCCATCCAATTTCCTGGAAGTTCTTTGGGTTTCTTTATGTTTTATTGTTTTCCAATTTTTGAGATGCTTTCCATTATTATGAACTAAACTCCCTAAATACCTAAGGGAGATGAAACCTAAAACGAATCTTATTACTCTTTGAATTATATGATAAATACTTATTCTTATTCTTAATTGTGAGATTTAACCCTTGCTTTAATATTCTAGGATATTAATTAAGGTTTTTGATGTGCTTATTCAGAGGAGGAAAATTCCCTGTTTAAGAGTAGATCGCCCATAATTAAGTGGAGTTGCATGCAATCCTAGAGATAGGACGACATAAATCTGCTGGATTAGAGTCAAATCTGATAAGGGAATTCATAGATCGAGTTAATGCGACAATAGGGGTTTTAATTCGAAAGAGATTTCGATTAATCAACCTAGAGTCAGTTGTTTTTAGTATCGAGAGAGATATTAACATAAATCAGGGATTCCTATGGATTAAGTCAAGCGAATAAATCGTCTAATTCAGAGGTAATAAGTGAAGTCTAGATGAATTCTTCCATGGGTATTGTCTTCTCCATCGGTTTCTTTCCAACTTTACTCTCTGTCGAAATCTTAGTTAATTAGACAATTAGTGCTAGTTTAAAACATTCTCTTAATTGTTAGGCTAGATAATAAAAAAATAGTAATTACTAGTACTTTTAGTCCTCGTGGATACGATATTTCCAGTCTCACCATAACTATACTATTGTTCGATAGGTGCGCTAGCCTTAGTCAAATTTTAGTTAGTTTCACGACCATCAAACTAGTTTGGCGACAGATACAGGTTAGGGGTCTTACATTTTATTGGTATCAGAGCTATGGATTAGTCGGTTCTAGGACTACCATTGTAACACCCCGAACCCGAGACCGACACCGGAGTCGGACACGAGATGTTAACAAACTTTGAAAAATTTTTCCAGACACTGCCCAGTCTGAGTACTAGTCGCTTCAAAAATCATATCTTGAGTTTCACAACTCAAAAATCAATTTTGTGATTTTTCCATGAAACTAGACTCATGTCCTCACCTATGGATTTTTTTCTAGAATTTTTGGTCGGGCCAATTAGTACAGTTTATTAGTCAAAGTCTCCCATGTTACAGGGGTCGACTACACTGACCTTTTCCCATTACGACTGGGATATCTCTCTGCACAGAGCTTCAATACTGATGCCGTTTGTTTCTATGGAAACTAGACTCAGAGAGGAATCCATACATATATGGTATGACCCATAATTATCTCTGGTCAATTTATAGTGAATTTCCAAAGGCGGAACAGTGAATCCAGAAACTGTTCTGGCCCTGTTCCACAAGAACCCGAATATCTCTTTCTGTACTGTTCCTATAATTGTTTCGTTACTTCCATATGAAAGTAGATTCATCAAGGTTCGATTACATAATTTATTCACTATTTAATTCCACTCCTACGAATTCTTGTGATTTTTCCAATCCACACCACTGCTGCTATCAGCTTCTGTTTTCAAAGTGAACCTTACCTAATTTGGGGTTTCATGGACCAACTAGGGCCTTGTCATACATAAGCCCACATATGATCATACTTAGCCATTCTAGTGGCTGATCATTTGCTCAACACTTCCATTCCCACATAGTTACATCATGAAACCATCTATACATTCATAAATACGAATGGTCTAATGCCATACTCCACTTCTACAAGCCATTTTCGCATGGCTGTACACTTATACATTTCATAAAGTACTCGAAAGACAACAACGGGTAGTCCTATACATGCCATAACAAAATTCAACCAAAATAGTACCCAAAAGAGCCTTTGATAGTGTGGGCGACTTCGACTTCAAGATCCCGAGTCTGATAGCTGGAGAACCAAAAATCTATAAAACAGAGGAGCAATGTAACGAGTAAGCAATTTATTCTTAGTAAGTTTGAGCAAGGAATTCCAGCATGCACAAAGAATAGCACACATTTAGCTAAACGGAATATTTCATAATACGCAATTTACCGATATCAAACTTGCTTCACAACATTAACAACCCTTATGTACATACACAATAAACTAACTTGGCCGAAGGCCGGTAGCTCGTTTATCAACTGAGCGAACATTTATTTGTAAGGGCTCGATTAAATTCAACACATACGTAACATATCCCCATATTGGGATGTTTTTCGAGTATTCGCTGGAATTTTACAGCAAGCTCATTCATTACCAAATCACGTACCTTCGGGATTTAACCGGATATAGCTCCTCGTTCAAATGCCTTCGGGACATAGCCCGGTTTTAGTAACTCACACAATGCCTTCGGGACATAACCCGGATTTAACAACTCGCACGAATGCCTTCGGGACTTAACCCGGATTTAATAACTCGCACGAATGCCTTCGGGACTTAACCCGGATTTAACAACTCGCACGAATGCCTTCGGGACTTAACCCGGATTTAGTATCTCGCACAAAGGCCTTCGGATCTTAATCCGGATATATTCACTTAGCACAAAGCCTTCGAGACTTAGCCCGGACAGCATTCACTTAATCATGCACATCTAACAATAATTCATAGCACATTCATATTTCATTTTCGTTTACGAAACTCAAACACAAGGCACATATTGTCCTTGCACATTCGGCTCAATAGCCACACATAGAGCATGATTTAATCACATCGAAATTTAAGCTCTCTTACTCAAGAACTTACCTCGGGTGTTGTCGAACGATTCCGCTAGCTATTCAACCACTTTTTCCTTTCCTTTATCGGTTTTATTTCCCCTTTGCTCTTGATCTTAGCCTAGCTACATGCATGGCCGAATCTCTTCACCTTTCTTCTTCTTTCCTCCTTAAAATTTTGGCCAAGGATGAACCAAAGGATGAGAAAATTTTTCTTTGTTTTTCTTTCTAGTTTTTGGCAAGCATGAAGATGAGAAAAGGATGAACAAAATTCCCCCCCTTTCTCTTCTTTAGCTCACGGCAATGGGGGGACAAACACTACACACACATTTTTTTTTCTTTTGTTTTCCATTTCTTTATTACCCATACTCCTTATTTTATTCTTCCACTAACAAAACATGTTTCATGACATGTTTTACCCATCCTTCCTTGTCATGGCCGGCCACTACTCTTTAGGCGGGGGAATTTGACATGCAAGTCCCCCCTTTGTCCACATGCACTAATAGGTCCTCACACATTGACCTATCACATTTTAGAATTTTCTCACATAAGTCCTATTGACTAAATTCACATGAAATCAACCAAATTGAAGCTTGAAATTTTCACACATTCATAATTACATATTCTACACAATAAGTATCACATTCAAACATTTCGGTGACTCGGTTTAGCGGTCCCGAAACCACTTCCCGACTAGGGTCAACTTTGGGCTGTCACAACTCTCCCCCACTTAAGAAATTTTCGTCCCCGAAAATCTTACCGGTAAATAGGTTTGGGTATCGTTCTTTCATCGAGCTCTCGGTCTCCCAAGTTGCTTCCTCGATCCCGTGTTTGAGCCATAACACCTTTACTAGCGGAACTCTTTTGTTTCGCAACTCCTTCACTTCACGAGCTAGGATACGCATCGGTTCTTCTTCATAGCTCATGTCGACTTGAATTTCAACCTCTGATGGGCTAATTATATGCGATGGATCAGATCGATAGCGTCGAAGCATCGAAACATGAAAGACGTCATGAATCTTTTCAAGCTCCGGGGGCAAAATCAATCTATACGCAACCGGACCAACTCGTTCGGAGATTTTGTACGGCCCAATGAATCTTGGGCTCAACTTGCCCTTACGGTCGAACCTGAGTATCTTTTTCCAAGGTGAAACCTTAAGGAACACTTTGTCTCCCACCTGATACTCGATGTCTTTTCGTTTCAAATCTGCGTACGATTTCTGACGATCCGTGGCTACCTTCAGACTTTCAGGATTACCTTTACTTTCTGTTCAGCATCTCTAATCAAATCAACTCCGAAAATTTTGCTTTCACCGAGCTCGGTCCAAAACAATGGTGTACGGCATTTACGACCGTACAAAGCCTCGTAAGGTGCCATCTTAATACTTGATTGAAAACTATTGTTGTAAGCGAATTCAATCAAAGGTAAATACCGTTCCCATGAACTACTGAACTCGAGGATGCAACATCTCAACATATCCTCAAGTATCTGAATTATCCTCTCGGATTGACCATCGGTTTGGGGGTGAAAAGCAGTGCTAAAATGCAGCTTGGTACCCAGAGCTTCTTGCAATTTCTTCCAAAATCGTGAGGTGAATCTCGGATCTCTATCCGACACGATAGAAACAGGTACCCCGTGTAATCTCACAATTTGATAAACGTACAATTCAGCTAGTTTCTCCAATGAAAAATCCGTACGTACGGGGATGAAATGAGCCGACTTAGTCAGTCTATCAACAATAACCCATATCGCATCCTTCTTACTTGCTGACAAGGGCAGTCCGGACACAAAGTCCATTGTGACTCGATCCCATTTCCACTCGGGTATCATGATCGGCTGGAGTAATCCTGAAGGCACTTGATGTTCCGCTTTCACTTGTTGACATATTAAACATCTCGAAACAAAGTCAGAGATGTCCCGTTTCATACCATGCCACCAAAATTGACGTTTCAAATCATTGTACATTTTCGTACTCCCCGGGTGAATTGACATTCGGCTACAATGGGCTTCGTTCAGAATCATCGAAATGAGTTCCGAATTCCTTGGAACACACAAACGATTTCTAAACCTCAAACAATCATCATCATCAATTTGAAACTCCGATTCCTCGTTCGGAAAACACTTAGCCCGTTTTGCAACCAATTCATCATCGACTTTCTGAGCTTTACGAATTTGGTGAGTCAATAATGGTTTAGCTTTTAATTCAGCTACTAACACACTGTCTGGTAGAACAGACAAATGCACGTTCATCGCTCGTAAAGCAAACAATGACTTCCGGCTTAAGGCGTCCGCAACCACGTTAGCCTTTCCCGGGTGGTAATCAATGACAAGCTCGTAATCTTTCAACAACTCAAGCCAACGTCTTTGTCGCAGATTCAAGTCTCGTTGAGTCATCAAATATTTGAGACTTTTGTGATCCGAAAATACATGGCACTTCTCACCAAACAGATAATGTCGCCATATTTTTAAAGCAAACACGATGGCAGCTAGTTCGAGATCATGGGTCGGATAATTCCTCTCGTGTGGCTTCAATTGTCTCGACGCATAGGCCACGACTCGACCTTCTTACATCAATACGCAACCCAACCCAAGTAGGGATGCGTCACTATAAATGACAAACTCTTTACCTGATTCGGGTTGCACCAAAATTGGAGCTTCAGTCAAATGAGTTTTCAGTTGGTCGAAACTTTTCTGACATTTCTCCGTCCACTCGAACTTAACATCCTTTTGAAGTAGCTTCGTCATTGGTGTGGCTATCATCGAGAAACCTTTCACAAATCGTCGGTAATAATCGGCGAGCCCCAAAAAGCTCCGAACTTCAGTAACATTTCTCGGAGGTTTCCAGTCAAGTATGGCTGAAATTTTATTCGGGTCAACTCGAATACCCGACGCGGATACCACATGACCCAAGAAGCTAACCTCTCTTAACCAGAACTCACACTTACTGAACTTAGCATATAACTGCTTATCCCGCAAAATTTGCAGCACTAGCCTCAGATGCTCAGCATGTTCGGTCTCGTCTCTTGAATAGACCAAAATGTCATCAATGAACACCACTACGAACCGATCCAAATACGGTCTGAAGATCCGATTCATCAAATCCATAAATACTGCAGGGGCATTAGTGAGCCCAAACGGCATCACTAAGAATTCGTAGTGACCATATCTCGTTCTGAAGGCAGTTTTGGGAATATCTGAATCTCGGATTCGCAACTGATAATAGCCCGATCTCAAATCTATTTTTGAGAACACTGAGGCTCCCTTCAGTTGGTCGAACAAATCATCGATGCGCGGCAACGGATATTTGTTCTTTATCGTCACTTTATTCAGCTGACGATAGTCAATGCACAACCTCATGGTTCCGTCCTTCTTTTTCACGAACAATACTGGTGCACCCCAAGGTGAGAAACTTGGTCGAGCGAAACCTCTATCTGTCAGTTCTTGCAACTGAGCTTTCAACTCCTTTAACTCGGTTGGTGCCATACGATACGGAGCTATCGAAATCGGCGTAGTCCCAGGTACAAGCTCAATACCAAACTCTACCTCCCGAACAGGTGGTAAACCCGGTAATTCTTCCGGAAAAACATCCGGGTATTCACAAACCACCGGCACAGATTCGGGTTTCTTTTCTAATTCTTTGTCACCAAGTACATACGCAAGGTATGCTTCGCACCCTTTTCTTACATATTTCTGTGCCAACATTGCTGATATTACAGCTGGCATCCCCTCTAAGTCCGCAGACTCAATTCGGACTACTTCGTTATTTGCGCATCTCAAATCAATAGTCTTGCTCTTGCAATTCACAATCGCATCATGCGCGGTCAACCAATCCAAACCAAGGATAACATCAAATTCATCAAACGGCAAGAGCATCAAGTTCGCCGGGAAACAGGAATCTCGAATTTCCAGGGGACATTTCTTACACACTTTGTCGACAAGCACGTAACGACCCAAGGGATTTGACACCCGAATTACGAACTCAGTAGACTCAATAGGTAAAGTCTTACTGGATGCTAAGGTTTCACATATGTAAGAATGAGTAGAACCGGGGTCAATCAAAGCAATTACATTAGTATCAAAGAGGGTGAATGTACCGGTAATAACATCAGGCGAAGAAGCATCCTCGCGGGCACGTATAGCATAAGCTCTAGCAGGCGCACGGGCTTCGGATCTGGTTATATCATCTCTAGATCCTCTCTGACCACCACCAGCATTGCTCATATTTCCAGATGGTCTACCTCGAGCAGTGGTAGCACCCGGTCTCCCACTCTGATTTGCATTCTGCCCCGACAACCTCGGGCAATCTTTAATGAAGTGGTCCACTGATCCGCATTTGTAACAGGAGCGGTCAGGAAATCTACAACTCCCCGAATGCCATTTACCGCAATATCGGCATTTCGTCCTGTCTCGACGTTCATTCCCAACACTGGCGACCGAAGTGCCTCGTGTACCCACAGGGGGTCGATCACGATCTCGTCCAAAAAGGCCCGAAGTGCCTCTAAATTGGCCCGCATCATCTCGAAATCTCTTCGATGTCTGTTGAAGAGACCTTCCCGAGGATCTTTTACGAAACTCTCCAGTTCCCTCATCAACTCTTTGCTTTTCTTTTCTAAGCTCTTCGGCTTTACAAGCTCGTTCAACAAGTACCACGAACTCTCGTATTTCAAGAACGCCAACGAACATCTTTATATCTTCATTCAGCCCATCCTCGAAGCGTTTACACATAATAGCTTCGGACGAAACACATTTCCGAGCGTATTTGCTAAGTCTAACAAATTTTCGCTCGTAATCAGTAACCGACATGGAGCCTTGCTTAAGCTCAAGAAATTCCTTCCGTTTTTGATCAACAAATCTCTGACTGATATACTTTTTCCGAAACTCAGTTTGGAAAAACTCCCAAGTTACTTGCTCTCGGGGCACAATAGAAGTCAGAGTACTCCACCAATAGTAGGCAGAATCACGTAGCAAGGAGATAGCACACTTTAGGCATTCATCGGGTGTACAAGATAGCTCATCGAGTACCCGGATAGTGTTGTCCAGCCAAAATTCAGCTTGCTCGGCATCATCGCTATCCATAGCCTTAAATTCAGTAGGCCCATGTTTTCGGATTCTGTCAACTGGGGGCTTATTTGACCTTATTTGGTCCGTTACCGGTGGTATTGTAGGTGCGGGGGTAGTATTTGTCGGGAATGGAGGTTGTGGAACAGCCATATTAGTTCGAATGTATTGGTTAAACCAATCATTCATCACACTATAGAATGCTTGTCTAGCTTCATCATTCTGATTACTAGCATTAGGTTGAGAGTCCGCCGGCACTGTCCCTTGTGCGGGAGCAGGCGCTACACTCTCAAGATCATCAGCTACTTCTCGGTCACGATCGGGATCCATTACTATAAATAAACACATTTACGATTGTCAGAAATCACCACACTATCAAGTAATCACATAAAATGGCATGTATAGCTAGACCCAAAACATTACGGTAGTCCTAGAATCGACTAAACCGTAGCTCTGATACCAATAAAATGTAACACCCCGAACCCGAGACCGACACCGGAGTCGGACACGAGATGTTAACAAACTTTGAAAAATTTTTCCAGACACTGCCCAGTCTGAGTACTAGTCGCTTCAAAAATCATATCTTGAGTTTCACAACTCAAAAATCAATTTTGTGATTTTTCCATGAAACTAGACTCATGTCTTCACCTATGTATTTTTTTCTAGAATTTTTGGTCGGGCCAATTAGTACAGTTTATTAGTCAAAGTCTCCCATGTTACAGGGGTCGACTACACTGACCTTTTCCCATTACGACTGGGATATCTCTCTGCACAGAGCTTCAATACTGATGCCGTTTGTTTCTATGGAAACTAGACTCAGAGAGGAATCCATACATATATGGTATGACCCCTAATTATCTCTGGTCAATTTATAGTGAATTTCCAAAGGTGGAACAGTGAATCCAGAAACTGTTCTGGCTCTGTTCCACAAGAACCCGAATATCTCTTTCTGTACTGTTCCTATAATTGTTTCGTTACTTCCATATGAAAGTAGATTCATCAAGGTTCGATTACATAATTTATTCACTATTTAATTCCACTCCTACGAATTCTTGTGATTTTTCCAATCCACACCACTGCTGCTATCAGCTTCTGTTTTCAAAGTGAACCTTACCTAATTTGGGGTTTCATGGACCAACTAGGGCCTTGTCATACATAAGCCCACATATGATCATACTTAGCCATTCTAGTGGCTGATCATTTGCTCAACACTTCCATTCCCACATAGTTACATCATGAAACCATCTATACATTCATAAATACGAATGGTCTAATGCCATACTCCACTTCTACAAGCCATTTTCGCATGGCTGTACACTTATACATTTCATAAAGTACTCGAAAGACAACAACGGGTAGTCCTATACATGCCATAACAAAATTCAACCAAAATAGTACCCAAAAGAGCCTTTGATAGTGTGGGCGACTTCGACTTCAAGATCCCGAGTCCGATAGCTGGAGAACCAAAAATCTATAAAACAGAGGAGCAATGTAACGAGTAAGCAATTTATGCTTAGTAAGTTTGAGCAAGGAATTCCAGCATGCACAAAGAATAGCACACATTTAGCTAAACGGAATATTTCATAATACGCAATTTACCGATATCAAACTTGCTTCACAACATTAACAACCCTTATGTACATACACAATAAACTAACTTGGCCGAAGGCCGGTAGCTCGTTTATCAACTGAGTGAACATTTATTTGTAAGGGCTCGATTAAATTCAACACATACGTAACATATCCCCATATTGGGATGTTTTTCGAGTATTCGCTGGAATTTTACAGCAAGCTCATTCATTACCAAATCACGTACCTTCGGGATTTAACCGGATATAGCTCCTCGTTCAAATGCCTTCGGGACATAGCCCGGTTTTAGTAACTCACACAATGCCTTCGGGACATAACCCGAATTTAACAACTCGCACGAATGCCTTCGGGACTTAACCCGGATTTAATAACTCGCACGAATGCCTTCGGGACTTAACCCGGATTTAACAACTCGCACGAATGCCTTCGGGACTTAACCCGGATTTAGTATCTCGCACAAAGGCCTTCGGATCTTAATCCGGATATATTCACTTAGCACAAAGCCTTCGGGACTTAGCCCGGACAGCATTCACTTAATCATGCACATCTAACAATAATTCATAGCACATTCATATTTCATTTTCGTTTACGAAACTCAAACACAAGGCACATATTGTCCTTGCACATTCGGCTCAATAGCCACACATAGAGCATGATTTAATCACATCGAAATTTAAGCTCTCTTACTCAAGAACTTACCTCGGGTGTTGTCGAACGATTCCGCTAGCTATTCAACCACTTTTTCCTTTCCTTTATCGGTTTTATTTCCCCTTTGCTCTTGAGCTTAGCCTAGCTACATGCATGGCCGAATCTCTTCACCTTTCTTCTTCTTTCCTCCTTAAAATTTTTGGCCAAGGATGAACCAAAGGATGAGAAAATTTTTCTTTGTTTTTCTTTCTAGTTTTTGGCAAGCATGAAGATGAGAAAAGGATGAACAAAATTCCCCCCCTTTCTCTTCTTTAGCTCACGGCAATGGGGGGACAAACACTACACACACATTTTTTTTCTTTTGTTTTCCATTTCTTTATTACCCATACTCCTTATTTTATTCTTCCACTAACAAAACATGTTTCATGACATGTTTTACCCATCCTTCCTTGTCATGGCCGGCCACTACTCTTTGGGGGGGAATTTGACATGCAAGTCCCCCCCTTTGTCCACATGCACTAATAGGTCCTCACACATTGACCTATCACATTTTAGAATTTTCTCACATAAGTCCTATTGACTAAATTCACATGAAATCAACCAAATTGAAGCTTGAAATTTTCACACATTCATAATTACATATTCTACACAATAAGTATCACATTCAAACATTTCGGTGACTCGGTTTAGCGGTCCCGAAACCACTTCCCGACTAGGGTCAACTTTGGGCTGTCACAACCATAGCATATGTGAGTCTATCTATACATGTCATATTTATGAACTACAATAGTGTGATGAATCCTGACATTGAAATGTGCTTTTATATAGAAAATGGATCCCAATCAAGCCGTAGCGGACGATGTCGAAAGCAATGCGCCTGCTCCTACGTAAGGGACGACGCCATTCGATTCTAGATCAGCTACGAGTAGCCATGATGGTAAGGTTGGACAAGCCTTTTATTAGATGATGAATGACTGGTTTAGCCAATACATTAGAACCAATCCGGCTGTTCAACAACCCCCACCCCCGGTAAATCCTTCATAAGCTCCTGTTATACCATCAGTGAATCCAGTTCAATTAAGTAAGCCTCCGGTAGATAAAATTAAAAAGTATGGGGCCGAAGCGTTTCGAGCTACAACAAATGATGATGCTGAAAAGGCCGAGTTCTGGTTAGAGAACACAATAAAAGAATGTAACATCCCAATTTTGGGCTTAGTCAGAACAGTTATTTCGGGACCAAAACTCCAATGAGAAAATTTTCATTTTTATTATATTTTTATGGTCTACGATTTCATGGTATGATTTCGTGAAAATTTCGTTCAAAAATTTTGACGTTTGGGCACTCAATTTAGTAAAAAGGACTAAATTGTAAAAAAGTGTAAAAGTTGAGTTTTACATGTTAGAGGTGTCTAATTGTCATGAAATTTTAAATGGGAGGTCCTTAGATGATAATTAAACCATTTTATAACATGTTGGACAAATTTGGCCATGGTTGGGTAAAATTTGAAAGAATAGTGAAAAGGGCATTTTGGTCATTTAAGGGTAAAATGAATTAAAAGACAAATTTTAAACCCCAAATGTGTCCCTTTCTTCTTGCTACAACAGAATGTACTAAGAGCAGCCATGCTTAGGTTTTGTCCAAGCTTTCGAGCTTAATAGTAAGTGATTTTGAGCTCCGTTTTTAATGTTCTATGTATTTTTAAAATTCCGGTAACATGATTTGCTCATTTCTACCATTATTTTGAGCTAGGATTTATGTTTAAAAATTTACCCATGAATGATATGAATTTATTTTGATGTTTAATGGTAGAATATGAAGCTTCAAATTGTATTAAACAACTTTTGCTAAGCGATTTTACGTGAAAACGAGCAAAACGACATAATCGGTAAAAATACCTAATGTTCATAAGTACATGTTAGAGTGAGAATTTGATGTTTCTATAGAAGGAAAAAATGATCAGCATGTCATAAAACATAAGAAAATAGGAAGTTTAATTTCCGAACCTTGGGGAAAAAGTACAAATATGTAAAAGTTTAGGGGTCAAAATGCAAATTTGTAAAAATATGATTTTTAGACTCATATGAATAGTGTGACTAATTAGTAGGCTAAATGTGGTATTATAGATCAAGGAAATCGAGATTTGGGCTTAAATCGGGAAAATATAATGTTATGGACTAGAATGGTAAATTCCCATTTCTGGATCCGAATTAAGTTCTCATGATTTAATAAGCCTATTATTCATGTTATTATTGATATACATGAAATATAATTTGTTATAATTGTATTGAATTTGATGGTAATAGAAATTTGATGGAATATGATATTTAAAAGAAATGGGTGATTACCGAGAATATGAGATCTTGCATATGATTGTCTTGTTTGCATGAGTGGTTGTGCTAAGAGATAGCACAGGTACGTACTCGAAACTCATGAGTACATGTTTGACTTGTGAAATGAAATGGACTTGTGATGAGAGTGCAAATGAAATAAATTTTAGTATTGTTCAATTAATGGATACAGACGGTGATTTGTGGTTGATGAATTGAGATTAAATGAGGAAATCTCGATTGAACCTTTGGAATAAAAAAATGTGGTGCTAAGTGGATATACCACGGTTATACGTGTAACGTTGTGCTAAATGGATATACCACGATTACACATATTGAAACATGTAACGTGGTGCTAAGTGAATATGCCACAGTTACATATATTGATTCATTAATGTTGTGCTAAGTGGATATACCACGGTTAAACATGTACGTGGTGCTAAGTGGATATGCCATGGTTACATATATTGATTCATTAACGTGGTGCTAAGTGGATATACCACGGTTAAATACGTAACGTGGTGCTAAGTAGATATGCCATGGTTATACATGTTAATTTGAAAAGTGGTGCTAAGTGCGTATGCCACAATTACATGTTAGCCCAATGGTGTGGAGCTATGTCCTAAAACCACCGGATATTGTTACTTTCCGAAGTGTTCACCGGGAGAAACAAGTTTGCTAAATGAAATTTAACATGGAAAAAAAATTGTGGGATAATACCGGAGTATAAATATATGAGTTTTGAATTATGAGTTAGATATGTGATTGAATTTTTGAGATGAATATGGATAAGTATTATCTTGAAAGTTGATAATAAGAAATTTTAGTGAAGGAATGAAATTTGGGATAAACAGTCTAAAATAGCAGCAAGGGAGTGACTTTGAAAAATCACCAAAAATTGTAGAAGTTGAAGTATAAGTGGAATGAGATATGGAATTAAATCTTATTGAATCTATTTTCATATAAAAGATACAGAGAAAATAAAGAAAGTTTTTATTTTGAGATATTTATATTTTTGTAAGACTGGTTCAGACTAATTTCGTGATCCCCTGTTCTAAATTGTAAAAACCATTAAAAATTGTACAAAAATAGTTAAGGAACATAATTTATATGGTTGGATTCCTTATTGAATTTTGTTTTCAGAAGAAAGAAACGAAACCTCATTTGAATTTGGTAGAAAAAGATGATTAAATTTTAGTGAAGAGTGGTTGAATTTGTCAAACAACAAAATAGGGGAGAGTTTAAATAATAAAATGTACTTATTGGCTAAGCCAAAAATTCTAAAAATTTTGTGATGGAAAGATATATGAGTCTAGTTTCTAGGAAAATTGACGGATCTTAGTTTGGAGTTCCGTAGCTACAGATATAAATGATTTAGTGACTGTGACTAAAGAAAATAGCTTAACCGAAACATGTGTAAATGTACAATTGGGATAGTTTTACTATGGAAAGCATGTTAGTAAATTGGTTATTATTTTCATGTGAGCTTACTAAGCGTAAATATTACCCCCTAATTTCCATTTCTTTTACTGTTGTTAGGTTAACTCGGGGTTAGAGATTTTCAGAGGCAACATCACACTATCAAGCCAACACCTTGACAGTATAAACACATATGCTAGAATTATCAAGTGAGTGGCATGTGTAGGGACCTAGCTTTATAACATGTGTTATTATAATTTGGCCAAATATATTGGTCTTTAGTGAGCTAATGATTCTGACTGATAAATCTAGCTATTCATGTTATGTCTGATATTGTTGATGTGCATATGCTTGTTTGATATGCATGGTTGGTAATATGTTATGTGTTATTGTAAGAATGCCATGCTTATGTCTTCATTGTGAATACATAATTACTCAAATATGCCTTGTCAATTGCTATGAAAATGTATAAGTGTATGTAGGTAATTAAGGTGACAATTGGCTTGGAAAATAGCCTTGAAATTGACCACATGGGCGTGTGACTCTCCGAAGCAAGAAAATTAGTTAAGTTGCCTAAAGATTTTCAAAGTTATTGGTTTTGTCCCAAGCCACTCCAATGTATGTTATAGGTTTCGATGACCTATATAAGGGACGATATGCATGTGTTCGAGTTGTTTTAATTTTTGGTGAAATTTTGTGGCTCGGTTTTGCATGTTGTGAATGTTTAAGTCTGGTAACGCCTCGAACCCTGTCCCGACGTTGGATACGGGTGAGGGGTGTTACATTTAGTGGTATCAGATCTATGGTTTAGTCGGTTCTCAGACTAACCTAGCATGTGTAAAAGTTAAACTATACATGCCACTGATCCGTGATAATGTGATGTCTCCCAACACGTTTGAGAGCCACTTTGTTTAGATAAAGGTGCTCTCCAACCAAGCTACACCGACCATGTTGATTGTGATGCTAAAATATTCGAGTAAAGTATACTTATGACGAACTGAAACATGGAAAGGTACGAATGAGGATTCATGAAATGTGTACATGGTGAAATGAGCTTATCTATGATTAATAGATAATTCCATGATGTTTATGATCGATTTATTTGAACAAATGCATGTGTTTGAGTAACTTATCAAAAATATTGATAAGATGAATATTCATGTATATTGATTGGGATGATTATGATTGGTAAGCTCATATAACTTGAGTAAATGTATTAAATTGCTTGGACTGATATATATGATTGTAATGATATGTATATGATGATGTGTAAGATGAAAGTTTAGACTGTGATATACTTATCCATGTTTGTTTGGCCCTTATATGATATTATGTGCTTTACTTGTCTTATTTAATGAACGGATAAGTAAGATTATCTAGGAAACATGGAAATACGTGTATAAGTATACTTGTTTAAATGAGATAACTGGAAAGTGAGTGTAAAATAAATATGAATGTTAGTTACTCGAAATGAATGACATGATTGAAATATGATTGCTATGATGAAAACTATGTTACATGTATATGAGAGTTGAGTCAGAGGCCCTACGCCCCCCTCCCGCTTACCAAAGTGGTGTTTTATAATGGAAATTCCTGAGATTTATGTTGAATGAGTTTCCAGGTAAGAAACCAAAGAGTTCAATGATGGAATGGTTATAAGCATGATTAGAGATTGAGAGTTGGTTGATAAGTACAGACATAAGCTAGAAAGATATCAGATTGACCGAAAGATTCTTTAATTTTTGCAACATCGCAGTTAGCGAAAAAGGTTAATTTTGGTAAAACGATCTATCCTGGTATGATGACGAGAAATGTATTGATTGAAATTCCATCATGAATTGGTTTTCTTAGTAAAGGGAATATTATGGAATTTGGGACAGTAGAAATAGTTAAAGGAATAATGTTCGAAATATGAAATGTCTAAGCAAAAACTTGATACGTGATATTCGCAACAGGTTTTAAAAATTTATAATTAATCGTTCTTGAAACTAACTATTATCACGATGAAGGCAAGTGTACCTATCGAACAGTAGTATAGCTTTAGCAAGACCGGATTGTCGAACCCAAAAGAACCAAGAGTACTAGTAATTACTTCTTTTTTATTATCTAGCCTAAAATTAAGGGGTTTGTTTATTTAAACTAATTAACTAAAATAAGGATGCACAGAGAGAAAATTGGGAAAAGCTTTTGGGAGAACTCGATTGATTAAGCAATTTAATCACTAGTTATTTGACTCCGAATCAGATGATTTATTCATTTGACTTGATCCATAGAAATCCCTAAGTTATATATTATCTCTCTCGAGACTAATAACGTCTAACCCTAGGTTGATTAATTGAAATCTCTTTCAAATTAACGCCCTAGTGTTGCATTAACTCGATCTATGGATCCCCTTATTAGGTTTCACCCTAATCCGACAAAATCTTATTACCCTATCTCTAGGCATGCAATCAACTCCGCTTAATTATGACAAATTTACTCTTGAACAGGGTCTATTCCTCCTTTGAATAAGAGCATTAACTTGAATCAATATCCTGGAATATTAAAACAAGAATTAATAACACATAATTGAGAACAAGTCAAATATTTATCACACAATTCAGATAATAATAACAAGATCTGTCTTAGGTTTCATTCCCCTTAGGTATTTAAGGGGTTTAGTTAATAACTAAGAAAGAAAACATCTCAAAAGAATAAAGAGAACAAAACATGAAAAAAACCAAAACCCCTGAATGGAAATTGAAGGGAGATCTTCAGTCTTGACGATTAATCCGGCTTCTGAGATGGACCAATCGGCTTCCCTTGAGTAATTCCTTGCTTCCTACTCTGCGTGTCTATTCTAAGTGTCTCTTTTGGTGTTTCAATAGGCTATAGAATGCCTAAGAGCCCTCTCAAGTGGCCTTTTTCGAGAAGGGCTATACTTGGGCTCGGTAGGGACACGCCTGTGTACGATTACTCCAGCCCGTAGTCAAGGCTGTTGAATAGGCACAGGCGTGTAGTCTGCTCGTGTAAGTCATGCTTCGATCCTTCCAAATGGACACGGCCGTGTGACACGCCTATGTGAAGAAGTCCAGACCGTGTTGATTTCCCAAATGGGTCCATTTTCTCCATTTTTGGCCCGTTTCTCGCTCTTTTTACTCTCATATGCTCACCTAAGTATAAAACATGAAATTAAAGGATTAGAAGCATCAAATTTACCAAATTTAAGGAGAAACCATCCGTAAATGTGCTAAGCATGGGATAAAAATATGTATAAATTACGGTTTATCAAATACTCCCACACTTAAGCATTTGCTTGTCCTCAAGCAAAATCCTCAACTCAAAATCAAAATAAATTCTTCTTAATTTATAATCCCTATCAATAATATCTCAACATAATCCATAAGTAATCATACAGTGAAAATTCAACTAAAAGTACATCAAAGTTTCAAACATTCCAAGTTGAGCATTTTATCATGAAAACATAGGTGAACCCCCTCATCTAAGTAATCACCTTTGATGAAAATATCATAGAGTTTAACATCCTTACTAAAGATTCACTCAAATCAGTCGAGGTGTTTAAGGACATCAAATAAAGCACTCATTAGTCAATATGAAAAGTTATTACCGTAGGCTTGCATGAAAGTCAAATCTCCATTACTATATATTTAGATGATACATCACTCAAAAAGGTCTTTAGAGGGTTGTAACGTGGCTTTGGTTAGGGGGTGTGGTCACAAGCTGAAGGAAAAGGTTAGAATCGAGATTGAATTGAAGAAATCACCTAACTAGAAAAATAACCAATTATCAATTGAATACAAGTGAGCTTCTTCTCAGAATATGGAATTAACACTCAAGCTCAAAAAACGACGAATTACTACTAAAATGTGTGTAAGGATTTTTTTTAGGAACAAGTCAAATAATATAGAACTTAATTGTTGAAACGAAGAATAAAACATAGCTAAGAAATTAGTTCAAATCAAATCTCGACAAAAATAGGGATCAAATTAGGGGATTTCAACAATAATGGGATATGGGTTAATATTGAGGGTAAATCAATTAATGGCATGTTAGGCTCAAAGGGGATCACTAAGGGTTAATTATGAAGTTAGGCTTTTTTGGAGTGAGTGGGTTAAACCTAAGTGTCTTTATCATCTTGACATATCAAATCAAATGGTGTGGTCTTGACATGCATAATCAAGTAAGTTCTAGAATCACAAATCAATATTGACGCACTCATAATAAAAGTGAGAATGAAAGAAATAAAATATGCCCTAAAGACTCAAGATCTCACAAAAATTATGGCTTTTTGAAGTTTAAACTTGTGAATTTCAACTCAAGATAATACCTAAACTTAGGGAAGCAACCTAAAAGTTTTTAATTCTTCAAAAATCAACTTTTCATGCTTGATTCCCTAATGTCTTAAAGTTTAAACAATCAATGCATAAATGCCTATGATTTAATTCAAGACATATCAATAAAAATCATAAATTAATTAAAATTCATACTAATAGTATATGAGTGATTCACGTGAGAATAAGATAAAATTCAGGGATTTCTAATAATGATATAAAAGACCGCCCACTCTTAAGATGTACATTGCCCTCAATGTATAAAGATAAATATATTGAAATATATAGATATTTAATCATAAGATAGGGAGAGAAGTGAAACATCCTAAATGATGAATGAACTCCTTGAATTGGAGTTATGGAAAATAATCGGCCAAGGCAATGATAAGAGTGGAGGAGGATACTCCGGTGGTGGTTGGGCAGGACTTGGCCGTTGTGGAGAACCTTTTCGAATGGAGTTGCAAGTTCCTAAGTAATAGTGAGCTTTGGAGCTCCTTATAACTGTGATAGAATCAGGTACTTTTTAGGAAATATAAAGAAGCATAATTATCGTAAAGAAATAACCGAATAAAAATTATAAAATCTCATGATAAAATAGTATTAAAAGGAAATAAAAAATAATTTCAGAATATAAAGATAAAAATAAAATAAATAATAGGTGTTTATAAAGAAATTGGGCGCATTTCATGGTTTTCAAAATTGGGCGCATTGGTGTACACAGCCATGTTGCACAGCCATGTCAATCTTCGTTTGCTTCTCCCACACCCGTGTATGCAGGCGCACACCTGTGTTATTTTGATAGGCTCGACCACAGTTGCTGGGCACGGTCGTATTTCATGCCCATGTTAATTTGGCAGGATTGCCTACGGCCATGTCGCACTGCCGTGGCAACTTATCGGATCCCGTGTTGGGGAAACATTTTTGCTCTATTTTCACACGGTTGTGTCTCCTCTCGTGGTGTGTGCCCTGCCGTGTGGATTAGAGAACCTGTGTTTCAGTGACTCAGTTAGTGATTAGATGTTAAAACTAAAATTTGTAAAGAATTTATCATTGTTAGTGCTCAGGTTGCCTCCTGAAAAGTGCTTATTATAGTCTAAGCTCGACTTTACCTTTCTAGTGCATGGTCATGGTGGTGCGAGGAGTTTACACTCCTTATCCCCGCTATCAATTTTATCAACATATGGTTTAAGACAAGTATTGTTTACCTTAAAAGTGTAGAATTTAGGATGAATTACCTTGATTGTACCATATGGGAAAATACTGAATACCGTAAGAGGGATTGCTCCGTTAGTTTCAGAAATGGCAATGCCAGGGTCTGCTGCATCTAGTAGTACCTTGTCTCCAACCTTAAGTTGCTTTGGTGCGACATTGAGATCGTCTTGGCGTGGTTTTGGTTTATTGTGTGTCCTCAGTTTATGTGTCTTCCATTCATCTAGTTCCTCGATTTGTAGCTATAGTTCTTCATAGATAGGTCCTTTTGTTGTTGCTTGAACATGGCTCATGTAGGTTCTTCGAACTTATTTCCTACAAAGTCAGTTGTACCACATGGTCGGTTTTAGTAGAATTATTTATACAACCACCTTCAAGTTTTGATGTGTTACTTGTATTACGAGCTTGAAGGGTGATTGTTTCGTCTCCCACACGAAGTGTGAGTTCACCTGTGCCAACGTCAATTATTGTTTTAGCAGATGCTAAAAAGGGTCTCGCTAAAATTAAAGGAACGTTACTATCCTCCTCTATGTCTAGAACAACGAAATCAACTGGGAATATAAATTTGTCAATTTTAACAAGTACATCTTCGATAATCCCCCTAGGAAATCTAATTGTTTTATCAGCTAATTGAATACTCATCCTAGTTTGTTTGGGTTTCCCAATACCTAGTTGCTTAAACATTTTGTAAGGCATAAGATTGATACTAGCCCCTAAATCAGCCAAAGCATTATTAACATCTAGGCTATCAATTAAATAGGGAATCATAAAACTCCCTAGATCTTTTAATTTGTTGGCCAGCTTATTCTGCAGTATGGCTAAGCAAACCGCATTTAGCTCCACATGCGACACCTTATCCAACTTCTGCTTATTTGTTAAAAGTTCCTTTAGGAATTTAACTGAGTTTGGCATCTGCGAAAGAGCTTCAATAAACGGTAAGTTAATATGTAACTTTTTTAATAATTTAAGGAATTTACTGAATTGTTCGTCTGTGCGGTCTTTCCTTGTCGCGTTGGGATATGGCACACGAGGTTTGTACTCTTTACTTATCGGTTTTTGCTTATTGTGGACCACCTCACCTTTACCTTTACTTACCACAGTTTCTTGCCTCGGTTCTGGTTCAGGTGTAACTAACCCTTCCTCATCTTGAATGGTAATTGCATTGAGTTGCTCCCTTGGGTTAGATTCAGTGTTACTCGGCAGGCTACCTTGTGGTCATTCAGATATCAATTTAGTGAGCTGACCTATCTGAGTTTCGATCCCTTGGATCAATGCTTGTTGATTCTTAAGTGCTGTCTCGGTATTTTGAAAATGAGTTTCTGACACCGAGATTAATTTTGTTAGCATCTACTCAAGGTTCGGATTTTTCTCTTGTTGATAGAGTGGTTGTTGGAAGCCTAGAGGTGGTGGTTTTGATTCCCTTGGCCTCCCTATGAGAAATTTGGGTGGTTCTTCCAACCTACATTGTAAGTGTTACTATAAGGATTATTTTGAGATCGAGGATTATTACCCATGTAACTTAACTGCTAGTTCTCCATGTTGTGGCCATAGGGTGGGTCTTCTGAATTGATTGATCCACCTCCACTTGCTTCACACTACATTTTTGGGTGAACCTGTGAAGAACTAAGAAAATTGTCAATTTTTCTATTCAAATGTTCTACCTGATTAGAGAGCATGGTCACCCAATCGACGTTAAAAATGCCGGTTGTTTTCGTTGGCTTTGTCCTCATGTCTTCTATAAATTCATAATCATGCTCAGGTATCTTATTATTGATAGTTCCACCAGTGGTTGCATCGATCATCTGTCAAGTCAAAAGATACAGGCCATTATGAAACGTTTGAACCTGTAGCCAGAGTGGTAACCCATGGTGAGGGCACCTTCTCAACAGATCCTTGTATCTCTCCCATGCATCGTAGAGTGTTTCTAAATCCATCTACACAAAAGAGGAGATATCATTACGTAATTTGGCTGTTTTTGCCGACGGAAAATATTTTAATAAAAACTTTTCGGTCATTTGTTCCCAAGTAGTGATTGACCCTTGTCGTAACGAGTTCAACCATTGTTTAGCCTTATTCCTCAACGAAAAGGGAAATAACCGAAGGTGATGCCATTAGAAATGCCATTGATTTTAAAAGTGTCGCAAAACTGTAAGAAATTTGCCAAGTGAACGTTGGGATCCTCGTCCTACAAACTATCAAACTGAACAAATTGCTGTATAATTCAAAATTATTTGTAGCAACAGCAGGCGTAACTATACTTGACTCAGTTCCTGTTAAAGTAGGTTTAGCATAATCATACATAGTGCGTGGAATAGGATTCTGATTTACTGGATCAGTGGCAATCGCAGGAGGTAGTGGATTTTCCTGGTTTTCAACCATCTCCTCAGTTGTGGTTAAAGTATCATCCTCTTGCTCTTCCTCTGTGTATCTTAAGCTTCGCCTTATTTCTCTTCAGTTTCTGCAAACTGTGCGATCAGTCTTACTATCAAATAGTAATGGTCCTAACGAGTTTCTTCTAGTCATACACTATAAAAACCTGCCAGGAACGAATAAAAGAAAAATTAGTAAATAAAATAAAAATTTAAATTGCAAAATAAGTAGAATGGCTAAAGTAATAAAAATTGAGTGTTCCTAATATCCTAGTTCCCCAACAACGGCGCCAAAAACTTGATACGTGATATTCGCGAAAGGTTTTAAAAATTTATAGTTAATCATTCTTGAAACTAACTATTATCACGATGAAAGCAAGTGTACCTATCGAACAGTAGTATAGCTTTAGCAAGACTGGATTGTCGAACCCAAAGGAACCAAGAGTACTAGTAATTACTTCCATTTTATTATCTAGCCTAAAATTCAGGGGTTCGTTTATTTAAACTAATTAACTAAACTAAGGATGCACAGAGAGAAAATTGGGAAAAGCTTTTGGGAAAACTCAATTGATTAAGACAATAATCAAGGAAAAATCCACCTAGACTTCACTTGTTATTTGACTATGAATCAGATGATTTATTTATTTGACTTTATCCTTAGAAATCCCTAAGTTATATTATTATCTCTCTCGAGACTAATAACGTGTAACCCTGGGTTGATTAATTGAAATCTCTTTCTAATTAACGCCCTAGTGTTGCATTAACTCGATCTATGGATCCCCTTATTAGGTTTCACCCTAATTCGACAAAATCTTATCACCCTATCTCTAGGCATGCAATCAACTCCGCTTAATTATGACAAATTTACTCTTGAACAGGGTCTATTCCTCCTTTGAATAAGAGCATTAACTTGAATCAATATCCTGGAATATTAAAACAAGAATTAAGAATACATAATTAAGAACAAGTCAAATATTTATCACACAATTCAGATAATAATAACAGGATCTGCCTTAGGTTTTATTCCCCTTAGGTATTTAGGGGTTTTAGTTCATAACTAAGAAAGAAAACATATCAAAAGAATAAAGATAACAAATCATAAATAAAACCCAAAACCCCTGAATGGAAATTGAAGGGAGATCTTCAGTCTTGACAATGAATTCGACTTCTAAGATGGACCAATCAACTTCCCTTGAGTAATTCCTTACTTCCTACTCTGCATGTCTATTCTAAGTGCCTCCTCCGGTGTTTAAATAGGCTTTAGAATGTCTAAGAGCCCTCAAAACTGGCCTTTTTTAAGTAAAGCTATACTTGAGCTCGGTAGGGACATGCCCATGTGACATGCCCGTGTACGATTACTCCAGCCCGTGGTCAAGGCTGTTGATTAGCACTGGCGTGTAGTCTGCCCGTGTAAGTCGTGCTTCGATCCTGGAAAATGGACACAGCCATGTGACATGCCCGTGTGAAGAAGTCCAGGCCATGTTTATTTCCCATGTGGGTCCATTTTCCCCGTTTCCAGTCCGTTTCTCACTCTTTTTACTCTCCTATGCTCACCTAAGTATAAAACATGAAATTAAAGGATTAGGAGCATCAAATTCACCAAATCTAAGGAGAAACCATCCATAAATGTGCTAAGCATGGGATAAAAATATGTATAAATTACGGTTTATTACATGGTAATTATAGTGAACAATTTGTGTTTGTCTCTATTGAGATATGGTATGAGACTATCTGACACCGGAAATATTATTGGGGCTATCTAATCCCTGATGAATTCTTATATTATGAAAATGTTCCTTGATCTTAACGTTAGACGAATGTGTTGTCAGTCTGATTGGATTATAATCTGCATGGTTCTGTTTTTCTCTAGTATTTTGTTATGTTCCGCTTGTTGGGAATCGATGAGAAATTGTGTATGGTGCCATGATTCTATTTCTACTGATCATTGCTCTAATTGATTTTATATATATGAGAAGCATATAGTTCTGGTCGTATTTGTTGTCAGTGGTTTGGAATGATGTTATTCTGGATTTCTTTTCTTTGAAAAAAAACATTAGGGTCTTTCATATTTTTATGAGTCTGGTTCTCGGTCTTCTGATGCAGTGTTGTAAATGGGATTTCCTTATCATGGATTTCCTTATTCTGGGCTTCTCCGTTTCAGATTTCTCTATCTTGGGTTTTCTGAATATTTTATCTTGTAACTTGTTGATCATGACTTGCACTTAGAGCATAACCTCCAACTTGTGATTGATGTATATAAAGAACAAGTATGATTATACCTCTGAATTGATCCTGATAATATGGTGAAATTTCAAGTCCCAATGTATATGGTGGATTTCCTTTCTCAAGTAAGTTAATCAGAGTTAATATATTCAGTTGAGGTATCAGTATTACTTATGTTAATGCATTTGTTATGGTCTTCGATTGGCATGATGAATGAATTTGGAATGATGCATGTTAAATCGCTCTATTGACTATAAGAGAGAATTTCTTGAACTATCAATTGCGGATGAATAAGGTCGACTTGATTGTTCAATCTGTATGGAATATATGTCTAGAATTTAATGAAATGTGCATGCTTGAGAATAAGATTTTATTTCTTCATGGGTAAAAAGAGAAATAGTCTAATTAAGAAGTGTATGTTTCCTAGAAGAATCGTATGCAATAAGAAGATCTGATAGTGATAATGTGAAGATAATCTGGGTATTAAAAAAATGCTGAAACGATCATTGTTTATCTTTGAGTACAAATGCTTGAAATGTTGAAAGTTTAAAGATGTATAGCAAGAATCATCAGAATTAATTTTGCTGTTTGGGAATTATAATGGAAATAGAAAAGGTTAATATGGATTTTCTTGTCTGGATCATTCCTGTCCTTGAAAGAGGAAAATGATATGTAACGTTGTTAAACGTTATGGGATGTGTAAATTACGCTGGTATACCTGAATGTCTGTTCACCAGATTCATAAAATTTCGTGTCTTTATGAATTTTGGATATCATGGAATTTTAATCTCTACTAATCAGATTGAGATTCGAGTTTCATATCATGATTTATTTGGAAAGCCAGAAGAGGCTTGAAATAAAAAGTAGCTGAGGGTTGAATTGACAAAAAATTGGACTGTGTGAAATAATAAAGAGTATGAGGTTGAGATGAACTGACTAGTTTAACTATTCGAATCCGAAAAGATTCGAGTGCTAATGTATATGTAACATGATGGTATGGATCGGACTTTTTAGTACATGAGCTTTCTGGTAGAGATTAAGTTTCAGTAAAAGCATTGTAAAGTGAATATCACTTATGATTTTTGTATGTAAAGTTTACAGAGATAGGTAGTAAAAGTTTAGCTTGAGTGAAAGTTCTTTGACATTGATTATAGGATTGAGGAATCCAAGTGAAAAACCAAAACCACTTTTCTGGTGAGATTTTCGTCCTAAAGGGGGGAGAAATGTAACATTCTGATTTTGGGCTTAGTCAAAATAGTGGTTTCGGGACCATAAATCCAATGAGGAAAATTTTATTTTTATTATATTTTTATGGTCTACGATTTCACGGAATGATTTCGTGACAATATCGTTCGAAAAATTCAATGTTTGGGCACTAAATTTAGTAAAAGGACTAAATTGTAAAAAGTGCAAAAGTTGAGTTTTAAATGTTAGAGGTGTATAATTGTCATGAAATTTTAAGTGGGAGGTCCTTAAATTATAATTAAACCATTGTATAATTTGTTGGACAAAAATGGCCATGGTTGGGTAAAATTTGAAAGAATAGTAAAAAGGACATTTTGGTCATTTAGGGGTAAAATGAATTAAAAGACAAAATTTAAACCCCAAATGTGTCCCTTTCTTCTTGCTACATGGTGCTAAGTGGATATGCCACGGTTACATATATTGATTCATTAACATGGTGCTAAGTGGATATACCACGGTTAAACATGTAACGTGGTGCTAAGTGGATATGCCACGGTTACATATATTGATTCATTAACGTGATGCTAAGTGGATATACCACGGTTAAACATGTAACATGGTGCTAAGTGGATATGCCACGGCTATACATGTTAATTTGAAAAGTGGCGCTAAGTGCGTATGCCACAATTACATGTTAGCCCAATAGTGTGGAGCTATGTGCTAAAACTACCGGATATTGTTACTTCCTGAAGTGTTCACCGAGAGAAACAAGTTTGCTAAATGAAAGTTAACGTGAAAAAAAAATTGGGATAATACCGGAATATGAATATATGAGTTTTGAATTATGAGTTAGATATGTGGTTTAATTTTTGATAAGATGAATATGGATAAGTATTATCTTGAACGTTGATAATAAGAAATTTTAGTGAAGGAATGAAATATGGGTTAAACAGTCTAAAATAGCAGCAGAGGAGTGATTTTGAAAAATCACCAAAAATAGTAGAAGTTGAACTAGAAGTGGAATGAGAGATGGAATTAAATCTTATTGAATCTATTTTCATAAAAGAAACAGAGAAAACAAAGGAATTTTGTATTTTGAGATATTTATATTTTTGTAAGACTGGTTAAGACTGATTTTGTGATCCCCTGTTCTGAATTGTAAAAATCATTAAAAATTATACGAAAATAGTAAAGGAACATAATTTGCATGGTTGGATTCCTTATTAAATTTAATTTCAGAAGAGAGAAACGATAACCTCATTTTAATTTGATAGAAAAAGATAATTAAATTGTAATGAAGAGTGGTCGAATCTGTCAAATAGTAAAATAGGGGAGAATTTAAATAATAAATTGTACTTATTGGCTGAACTAAAAATTCTGAAAATTTTATGGTGGAAAGATATATGAGTTTAGTTTCTGGGAAAATTGACGGATCTTAATTTGGAGTTCCGTAGCTCCAGATATAAATGATTTAGTAACTGTGACTCAAGAAAATAACTTAACCAGAACATGCGTAAATGTACAATTAGGATAGTTTTACTATGGAAAGCATGTTAGTAAATTGCTTATTATTTTCATGCGAGCTTACTAAGCATAAAGCTTACCCCCATTTTTGCATTTCTTTTAGTGTTGTCAGGTTAACTCGGGGCTGGAGATCGTCGAAGGCAGCATCAGATTATCAAGCCAACACCTTGGCAATATAAACACATATGCTAGAATTATCAAGTGAGTGGCATGTATAGGGACCTTGTTTTATAACATGGTTTATTATAATTTGGCCAAATATATTGGTCTTTAGTGAGCTAATGATTCTGACTTATAAATCTAGCTATTCATGTTATGTCTTGATTATAAAGCTTACCCCCTTTTTTCTATTTCTTTTATGTTGTCAGGTTAACTCGGGGTTGGAGATCATCGGAGGCAGAATCAGATTATCAAGCCAACACCTTGACAATATAAACACATATGCTTGTTTGCCATGCATGGTTGGTAATATGTTATGTGTTGTTGTAAGAATGCCATGCTTGTGTCTTGATTGTGAATAGATAATTACTCAAATATGTCATGTCAATTGCTATGAAAATTTATAAGTGCATGTAGGTAATTAAGGGTGACAATTGGCTTGGAAAATAGCCTTGAAATTGACCACACGGCCCAAACCACACGGGCGTGTGACTCTCCGAAGCAAGAAAATTAGTTAAGTTGCCCAAAGATTTTCAAAGTTCTTGGTTTAGTCCTGAACCACCCCAATGTATGTTATAGGTTTCGAAGACCTATATAAGGGACGATATGCATGTGCTCGAGATATTCTAATTTTTGGTGAAATTTTGTGGCCCGGTTTTGCGTGTTGTGAATGTTTAAGTCCAGTAACGCCTCAAACCCTGTCTCGATGTTAGATACGGGTGAGGGGTGTTACAAAGTGTTCGATGAATTGTCTTTGAATCCCGAGGAATGTATAAAATGTATTGTTTCATGTCTAAGAGATACGACGTACCATTGGTCGAAAAATTTGATATCGATAGTTCCAAGTGAGCGAGTCATTTGGGATTTCTTCTAAGTTGAATTTCTAAAGAAATATATCAGTCAGAGATTCATCGAAGAAAAATGTTAAGAGTTTCTTGAGCCTAAATAAGGCCGTATGTCTGTCACAGAATATGAGTAGGAATTTGCAAAACTGAGTCAGTATACTTGTGAATGTGTCTCTACGGAAGCAATAATGTGCAAAAGATTTGAACATGGTTTGAACGAGGATATTCGTTTGTTAGTTGGGATTCTCGAGATTAAAGAATTTGTTGTGCTTGTTGAATGAGCATGTAAAGTTGAAGATCTCGGGAAAGAGAAACCAAAAGCTGATTATGAAGCTAGAGAAGTGCCAAAGAGATCATCGAGCAAGTCATTTCAATCTGCGTCAAAGAAATTTCGAGATGATATAGCCGTTCAAAGGCCAATGTGGGACATTCGAATAGAGATCATACAAGATTGCATTCGAGCTTCAAAGCTTTATTGCCAGTGTTGGAAATGCTAAATCTGATCGCCTTGAGTGCAAGCATTGTGGTAAAAGACATGCCGATAATTGTAAACTATATGATCAGGCTTGTTTTAGATATGGATCGTTAGAACATTTTATTCGTGATTACCCCGAATCTGTCGAGCAAGAAATTGTACAAAATTCAAGGCCAAGTGGCAATGCATCTCGTGGTGGACCTTCTAGAAATACGGGAAATATAAGTGGCAGTCAGAGAGGGACAAAAGACATAACTGTTAGATCCGAGGCTCGCGCACCTGCCAGAGCTTATGCTATCCAAGCTCGTGAGGAAGCTTCATTGCCAGATGTGATTACGGGTACATTTACTCTTTATGATACTTCTGTGATTGCTTTGATAGATCCTAGATCAACACATTCGTATGTATGCATGAACTTAGTGAACAGTAAGACTTTGCCTGTAGAGTCAATTGAATTTGTAATTAGAGTTTCGAACCCCCCAGGTAGATGTGTTTTGGTTGATAAAGTTTGCAAGAATTGTCTGTTAATGTTTCGAGACACTTGTTTTCTAGTTAATCTGATATTGTTGCCCTTTGATGAATTTGATATAATTTCTGGTATGGACTGGTTAACTTTGCATGATGCTGTTGTGAACTGTAAACGAAAAATTATTGATTTGAGCTGTAAGAATGATGAAATAGTCAGAATTGAATCTAGTGATTTGAATGGATTGCTTGCTGTAATATCTTCAATGAAAGCTTTTAGTATTGTGAGAAAAGGTTGTGAAGCCTACTTTGCTTATGTAATTGATTCGAAAGTGTCAGAAAAGAAAGTTGAATCAGTGCTTGTTGTATGTGAGTTTCCTGATGTGTTTCCTGAAGAACTTTCGGGTTTACCTCCAGTTAGAGAAGTTGAATTTAGCATTGAGTTAGTACCTGACACTTTTCCATTTTTGATAGCTCCGTATAAAATGACTCTAACCAAATTGAAAGAATTAAAGACTCAGTTGCAAGAATTGACCAATAGAGGGTCTGTAAGATCGAGTTTTTCACCTTGGGGTGCTCCAGCTCTGTTTGTGAAAAAGAAAGATGGTACGATGAGAATGTGTATCTATTATTGTCAATTGAACAAAGTAACTATTAAGAATAAGTATCCTCTACCCCATATTGATGATTTGTTTGATCAGTTGAAAGAAGCTGCTATGTTTTCGAAGATAGATTTGAGATCGGGCTTTTATCAGTTGCGAGTGAAAGACTCAGACATTTCGAAAACTGCTTTCAGAAGACTCAGACATTTCAAAAACTGCTTTCAGAACGAGGTACGACCACTATGAATTCTTAGTTATGCCTTTCGGATTGACTAACACACCTGCTATCTTTATGGATTTGATGAATAGAACTTTCAGACCATATTTAGATCGATTTGTTGTCTTATTCATAGATGACATATTGATTTATTCACGAAATGAAACTAGACATGCCGAGCATCAGAGAATAGTGCTATAGACTCTACGAGATAAACAATTGTATGCAAAGTTTAGCAAATGTGAATTCTGGTTACGGGAAGTCGATTTTCTAGGTCATATTGTATCAGCATCTGGTATCCGAGTTGATCTGAGGAAAATTTTAGCTATTTTAGATTGGAAGTCTCCGAGGAATCTCTCTGAAGTCCGCAGTTTTCTAGGACTTGCCGATTACTATAGACAGTTTGTAAAAGGCTTTTCTATGATTACAACTCCGTTAACGAAACTGCTTCAGAAAGATGTGAAGTTTGAATGGTCTGAAAAGTGTCAGAATAGCTATAATTAGTTGAAAAATTTGTTGATTGAAGCTCCGGTATTGATACAACCCGAATCTGGTAAAGAATTTATGATTTATAGTGATGCTACGTTGATCAGTTTGGGGTGTGTTTTGATGCAAGAAGGTAAAGTCATTGATATGCTTTGAGACAGTTGAAGCCGCATGAAAAGAACTATCCGACACATGACCTTGAGTTAGCTGTGATTGTGTTTGCTCTAAAGATTAGGTGCCACTATCTGTTTGGTAAGAAATGTAATATATATTCTGATCTTAAGAGTTTGAAATATCTGATGACTCAGAAAGATTTGAATCTGCGACAAAGAAGATGGCTTGAATTGTTAAAAGACTATGACCTTGTGATTGATTATCATCAAGGAAAAGCAAATGTTGCTGCTGAGGCTTTGAGTCAAAAATCATTATTTGCTTTGCGTGTGATGAATGCTCATTTGGTTCTGTCCGATGATGGTTCAGTTTTAGCTGAATTGAAAGCAAGACCTTTGTTTTTACAACAGATTATCGAAGCTCAGAAAATTGATAATGAGATTTTAGCTAAACGGGCTTAGTGTGATTTAGAGTCTAATTCAGAATTCAGAGTTGATAAATATGATTGTCTCAAAATCTGAGATAGAATTTTTGTTCCAATAAATCCAAAGTTAGTTCAGATGATTTTGAATGAAGCTCATAATAGTCGGTTATCTATTCACCCGGGTAGTACGAAAATGTATATTGATCTGAAACAACTTTATTGGCAGCATGGTATGGAATGAGACATTTCTGACTTTGTTTTGAAATGTTTAGTCTATCAACAAATAAAGGCCGAGCATCAGGTACCTTCTGGGTTGCTTCAGCCGATCATGATACCTAAGTGGAAGTGGGACAGAGTCACGATAAATTTTGTATCTGGCTTACCGTTGGCACCAAGCAAGAAAGATGCAATCTGGGTTATTGTGGATAGATTAACTAAATCAACTCACTTTGTTTTGGTTCATACAGATTATTTGCTTGACAAGCTTGCTGAGTTATATGTTTCTCAAATTGTGAGATTGCATGGTGTACCTATTTCTATTGTTTCTGTAATGCCCCAATTTTCGAGTTTTCTATGTTTTTGTGATTTTTTTAAAATTTGTGTGTTCTGGTTGGTTAAAATATATATTTTAGTAGGTTAGTGGGCCTTTGGAAGGCCCAAACTTAAGTTAAATCTGTGGTAGTCTTCGGAATTTTAATTTTATGAACAGGTGATGCAATTCGCGTTTGGGCTTTTAAGAGTAAAGGGGTAAAAGATGACACAAAAAGGAGTGCGGTGTAGTGGCAAGGTGGCACCACTTAGGGAACAAGGAAGTGACGCCATAGAGGAAGGAAGGGGTCCAAGGTTCAAGTCTTGGCTCTTGCAATATATTTTTCTTTTTATTTTCAATAAATCTGGAAGCAAGTAGGTGCGCTTTAAATTTTAATGTGTTGGATTTATGACACAAATGAGTTGATGGCCTAGTGGTGGTGGCGTGAGTTGGCATGTGAGAGGACTTTGGTTTGAATCCCTTGGCACGCAAAGGTTGATTATTTTGCTATGTTAGGACGGCAAAGTTGGTGTTGGTTTTAAACTCTGGTGATGGAGGGATCCCACATCGGGAAGCTAACATAAGAGTAGATGGAGAGCTGGCTTTAAATAGAGCAAACCATGAGGAGAGTAGGCATACCCTTCTTGGTTGATCCTTTTCGCTTTGTGATGTGCTCGTTTGGGTTGGGCGTCAGCTAAGAGTGTTTGGAGCGTGGATTAACTGTAGTCTCCTAACAGGTGTGTATTTTCTCGCTACTCTAGCTGTAGGATGGCTACTTCAGACCGCGATGGGCTGAAAGGGGTCATGTGGGCCCAGTGGCCCTACGGGCCCAATTGGATAAGTTGTTTGATTGTGTAGTAAATATTGGACTAGGCTAGGTGAATCTCATATTTGTGGCTAGATTTGGGCTAAAAGGGCCACACGAGCGTGTGGGCCTATTTGGGCTGAGAATAGGCTTTAGGCCTATTCGTATTGTTATCCCTGTTTAGAATACTTTAGTTTACCAAATTACTGAAATGCCCTCAATTTGTAAAATTACCAAAGTACCATCGATTTATAGAATTACCGTTTTACCCTCGATTTACAGAATTACTGTTTTACCCTCGATTTACAAAATTACTGAAATACCCTTAGTTTACAAAATTACCAAAATACCCTTGATCAGTAAAATTACCAAAATACCCCTGGTTTGTAAAATTACTAAAATACCCCTAGTTTGTAAAATTACCAAATAACCCCAGGCTTGTAAAATTACCAAAATACCCTGATTTGTGAAATTATCAAAATACCCTCAATTTGTAAAATATCGAAATACCCCTGTAGGGTAGGACTACCGATTTACCCTTGGAGGGTAAAATGACTATTTGCCCTTCGTGCGTAAATGACTAACTTGTGTGATGATTGGGTTAGTTGACGTGGATTTATGTTAGTTATCGTTAATTCATAAGTCTAATGTGTTAGTGATTGATTGTAGGATTATTGTGTGGGAGATATCGTCATCAATCGTCATCAACCAGGTGTGTAAACGACACCCTCCCTTAGACTGAATCGGTAAAAGCTGAAATACCGAAACATTGGTATTTTGTGAACTCGCGAGCGTACGAGCGCTCGTGAGACAGTTGTTAATGAATATGCTGCATTTGGATGATTAGAGTGCAGAGTGTGCATTTTCGTGCACAACGATATTTTTGGGCTTAATGGGCCGAAAACGGGCCAATGGGCCAACGGGCCCACTTTGGTAAAAAGACGAGGTAAGTACTTCTGATTACTTGGTAAATGTTAGAATGAGCATGAAACCTTAGCAATAGGTAATAATTATTGAAATACCCTTATGCATACAAAATGAAGATTTTACCCCTAGGGTTATTTTTTTCTGAAAAGCATGATGTTCTATTTCTGTATCGTATGCCATGGCATATTATTTCTGTTGCATGGGACATGGGTTTATATTGATGGAGCAAACGTTCTGGCAGCCTCGGTGCAATCTGGTGGCCTCGCCACATATACCTGTTCTGGTGACTTCGTCATAATATCTGGCAGCCTCGCTGCAATCTGGTGGCTTCGCCACATATATATATATGTTCTGGTGGCCTAGCCACAATATCTGTATCTGGTGACTTCGTCACAATATCTGGCAACCTCGCTGCAATTTCTGTGGTGTGTAGCGGTTGGGTGGGTCGAGTAGTCTCCCCACATGGTGTAAGGCTGGTACGGGGGTGTTATGGATGGCTCTGGGTTGGGATTTCTGCATTCATGGTATATTTGTTTTGTATCTGCTATGGGCCCATGGGTTTCATTCTGATTTCTGTACTGGGCCAAGGCCCAAATAAGTCTGACTCTGAGGTTTGATCTATTTTGGGCTATGGTTGGGTTATGTTACACACTGAGTTTACCAAACTCACCCTTTATTTTCATCTCTGCAGGAAATCCCCAACCATAGTGGGCTTGGAGCTGTGAGGGATTCAGAGTGGCCACATCATCTGCAAAGTTGGTTTTTCTAAGTTAGTTTATTTTTATTATTTTTATATTCTGATTTAATTTTGGGTTTTAAGTTGTAATAAGGCCGCTATTTAAATTTCTTTTTCCGCTATGGTTTTATTTTCTGATTATATTTATACTATGACAAAACTATTATTATTAGGCTATGCGGGTTTTCAAAATTAATGAATGTTTTCAAGACTCAACAAGCACAACAAATGGATAGCCTAAAGATTGATAAACCGACTTTTCATTCAACCGTTGTTTTTACAAAGACCACCCCAATCACTTAAACCAGCGAATGCATATTAAGTCGTAAGTCCATGTGACACGTCAGATCTAGCCATAATGTCTGGGCTAGGTTTGGGGTGTTACAGTTTCGGATAGAGATCCGAGGTTTACATTGCGATTTTGGAAGAAACTGTAAGATGCATTAGGTACTAAATTACAGTAGCACTACTTTCCATCCGCAAACGGATGGTCAATCTGAGCGGATTATTCAGATACTCGAGGTTATGTTGAGATGTTGCATTCTTGAGTATGAAGGTACATAGGAACATTATTTTCTTTTGATTGAATCGCTTATAATAATAGCTTTCAATTAAGTATCAAAATAGCACCTTATGAAGCTTTACATGGTCGTAAATGTCGTACGCCTTTGTATTGGGAACTCAGTGAAAATAAGATTCACAAAATTGATTTGATAAAAGAAACTGAATAGAAAGTAAAAGTTATCCGAGATAGTTTGAAAGCACCTTCCGATCGTCAGAAAGCTTATGCGGATTTGAAAAGAAAAGACATTAAGTTTGAAATCGGCAACAAAGTGTTTTTGAAAGTATCTCCGTGGAAGAAAGTACTTCAATTAGGTAGAAAAGGCAAATTGAGTACGAGATTTATCGGCCTGTATGAAATTACCGAGCGTATTGGACCGGTAGCATATAGATTGTTGTTGCCACTAGAATTAGAAAAAATTCATGATGTGTTTCACGTATCAATGCTTCGACGATACAAATCCAACCCTTTGCATGTGATTCCTCTGTCTGAGCTTAAAATTCAGTCTGATATGACTTACGAAGAAAAGCCAACCCGTATTTAGCTCGAGAGGTTAATAAGCTGCAAAATAAGAAAATTTTGTTAGTAAAAGTGATGTGGCATCGACACGGTATTGAAGAGGCCACGTGGGAGCCTAAAGATGCTATGAGACAGCAGTATCCAAATCTGTTCAATGGTAAGATTTTCGAGGACAAAAATCCCAAGAGGGAGAATTGTAACAGTTCGGTTTAGACCCTAGTCGGATCAGTGGTCTCAGAACCACATATCCGCATCAAAAAATATTTAAATATTATTTTGCGTGCTAATGATGTGTGAATTAGCTTGTGTGAAAGTTTCGTATAAAATTTAATTGTTTGTGTGCTCAATTTGTTAAAAAGGACCTAATCGCGTAAAACGTAAAAGTTACCTGCTGTTTGTTAAAGTGCTTATTTGAAATGTCTTTATAATTGGAAGGTCCTTATGTTGCAATTGGACCATTAACATGGTTAATGGACTTTTCTGGACAACCGTTATAAGTTTTTATTATTATTTCATTAAGGGCAAAATTGGAATTTTTTAATAAAGTTAATATTAAATAAATAAAACAAAAAATTTGGCCATTTCATGTTCATCTTGCCAAAAATATAAAGAAAATAAAAGAGAAAAAGCTTCCTACGGTTCGACCATTGAATTCCTTGATTAAGGTATGGGTTTTGTTCGGTTTTTATAATTTCTATGTTTTTGTTATCGTTGCTTCGTAAACTAACAAGCCCATGCCTCAATTTCTAATTTTGATGATGATTTTGAAATGTGTCATGGATGAATTCATGAGATTTATGTTGTTAATTGATGAAATATGAAAGTTTGATGTTGGGTTTATATGTTTTGCCTTTGGATTTTTGATGATTTTGAGTAAAATCGGATAAATTGTGAAATTTGTAAATTGAGGGACTAAAATGTGAAATAAATGAAATGTGTGGACTTGAATAAGAGCTATGAATATTCGACCAAGTATAAATATATACAGATTATGTGTATTTTGTGATTTTGTAAATTAGGGACTAAAGTGTCAAAATGTGAAAATATGAGGGCTAGTTTGCAAATTGCTCTAAATATGTGTTTATGGATTGTTTTGAATGAATTTTTGATTGGATAAGTTAAATTTGAATTTATATAGATCAAAAATTGAAGAAAACAAAGTTAGATGGGGGGAAGTCAAAAGTTGTCGAGTAATCGATTTCATCCATTCGAATCCATATGAGGTAAGTCAAAAGTTGTCGAGTAATCGATTTTATATGGATTATGAAAGATATATGTGAGATCATCATGATTTGTTCTTGAATTTTTGATGAAATAGAGCTATTTGGGCTAATTTATGAAAATGAGGTTTTGAAGGACTGAATTGTGAATTAAATATTTTATTTGGGCTTGTATGGAAGCTATACATATTCGGCCAAGCTATAGTCTTGGTGAATTTTTCATATTTGTAATTTTGTGAAAAATGGACTAAATTATCAAAGTGTGAAAATGTAAGGGCTAAAATGCAAAGTGCCCTAAATATGTGTTCATGAATTATTTTGAATAAAATGAATGATTTAATGGTTGAATTTGAATTGTATTAGATCAAGAACAAAGAAAATCAGACTTAGATTGAGGGAAGGCCAAAATAGTTGAATAGTAGACTCGTTTCCTCTGAAATTCGTACGAGGTAAGTCAAAATACAATTACGTGTTAAATTGATTGAATGTTGTATATACTAGTTATAATCTGTATTGGACGGCTGTGAGAGCCTAATGAATGAATTCCGAGTAAATTTCGATAATATGCTAGTATTTGAAAAGCTATGTATGTTTCTAAAGGAACATTGACATCGATCTGAGATATCGTGTAAGACCGTGTCTGGGACACAAGCCTCGATTTGATATTTAAGTGTAAGACCATGTCTGGGACATCGGTATCGTATCTGATTTCGTGTAAGACCATGTTTAGGACATTGGCATCGAATCTGATTTCGTGTAAGACCATGTCTGTGACATCGGCATCGTATCTGATTTCGTGTAAGACCATGTCTGGGACACCGGCATCGTATCTAATTTCGTGTAAGACCCTGTCTGGGATAGAGGCATCGACACTGAATTACTTGTAAGAACACGTCCCGGACGTTAGCATTGTACCTGTTTATGAGTATCTATATTGTTTCTGAACCGTCTGATGATAGAGTACGAGATATGGGAATGAATATATGAAATGTATAATCTATACAGGTACGTTTGTATCGTACTAAATTTTTGCATATGGAAGACTTTGTTTCTGTGAAATAATGAATGCGAAGTATGTATGAAATCATGGAAATGAAACATGACATGTATACAAGCAAACGAGCATGGTTAGGCTCATGAACTATTCTGTGAAATGGTTATGAATTCTTGTTGTTGATCTGTACTTTATATGAATTAATAGTTAAACCAATTGTATTTAGCTTACTAAGCTCTTTGTAGCTTATTCAATGTGATTTTTGTCTGTTTTACAGTTATCGTAGCTACTAAAGGCTCGGGGATAGTCTAGGATTGTCACCATACTATTGAACTCATTTTGGTACCTTTGAAAGTGTAAATATTTTTAAGTATGGCATGTATAGGCTAGAATGTCTATGTATTTAAGCTATGATATGCATATATGTAATGCCATGAGAGTTGGCTAGCAAATGGTATGTTTGTGCTTAGTTTTGGTAAATGAATTGTGATGCCAAATTGTGTATACTTGTAATGGTTATATGGCCTTGTATGTGGTGGTCATTTTGAAATATGCCAAATTGAGGAAATGGTAAGTTTAATCATGAGTTAGAAGGTGTCATAAGTTAGTTATGAAATGAGCATTTTGGGATGTTACTGTAATAAGATTTTTAATGTGTTTTGGTATGGATTTGAATAGGTTATTGAATGATGATGATTAGTTATAACGAAGCATATTTTGAGCATGGAATTGGCTAAAAATTTTAGTATAAATGTTTTTTATTATTGCTTGTATAAATGACCCAAAAAGGGGTGGCAAGTTGGCTTAAACCAAGCCTGCATAGTGCCACACGGTCAAGGAACACGGGCGTGCCTTGTGGCCGTGTACGTAAAGCAGTAACCTCATAAAATCACACAGTTAAGACACATGGGCGTGTCATATGGCCGTGGGCTTAAGTCAGTAGCCAGCTAAGTATCACACGGCCTGGTCACACGGGCGTGTGACCTCAACAGAATTGAATTTTTTTTTCTAAGTTCTGAAAATTCTGAATGTGTTCGGTTTAGTTCCAGCCTCTTCTAAAAGTATGTCTTAGGTCTTGGAGACCTCCAGAAGAGATGAATTGTTGTTTTGCTTATGCATTAATATTATGTGATATCTGTGATTCTGTATTGATCTGAAATGTTCTGTCTGTCTAGCAATGCCCCTTACCTATTCCAGCGACGGTTACGGGATAGGGGTGTTGCACTAAGTCTCACAAACTTACGCTCATATTCTGTTACAAACATTCGACCCTTTTTTAACTTAAGAAATTCCTTCCGCTTCTGATCAATAAACCTCTGACTTATGTACTTCTTACGAAACTCCGCTTGGAAAAATTCTCAATTATCTCTCTCCCTTGGGGCAACTGACACAAGGGTGTTCCACCACTGATACGCCGAGTATCTCAAGAGTGATACTGCACACTTCATGTATCCCTCAGGTGTGCATGATAATTCATCAAATACCTGGATGGTATTCTCGAGCCAAAACTCTGCCCTTTCGGGATCATCATCTATACTAGCTCAGAACTCTTTAGCTCCTTATTTTCGAATCTTATAAGTTGGAGGTCTATTCAATCTCACAAAGTCCATACCTTGGGGTGCTACAGGGATAGGTTGAGGAATAGGTGGGGGTGGAAGAGATTGACTATTCGGGTTCATTCGAATGAACTTCGTATACCAGGAATTCATCATATGGAGAAAGGCTTCCCTAGCCTCATCTCCTCCTCCCTGATTAATGGTCACGGGTCTAGGGGTGGAAGAGATTGACTGTTCGGGTTCATTCGAATGAACTTCGTATACCAGGAATTCATCATATGGAGAAAGGCTTCCCTAGCCTCATCTCCTCCTCCCTGATTAACGGTCACGGGTCTACTCTCAACCAGCACTGCCCCTTGAGTGGGAATAGGCGCATACATTATCAGCTTCGGCTCGATTGAGATCTATTACTATATGAAAACAAAATTTAAAAAGGTCAGGAGTCGTCATACTATCATAATTAATTTATGGGATGTATAGCTAGACTCGTACACATGCTACGTTAGTCCGAGAATCGACTAAACCGTAGTTCTACTAAATGTAACACCTCTTACCCGTGTCTGACACCAGGACAGGATACGAGGCATTACCAGACTTAAATGCAAGCAAACATACAAAACCAAGCCCTAAAATTTTGTTCAAATTAAATTGTCCCTTATATGCAAGAACTGTCCATTAATAACTTGGGGTTTCTATTTTTCGCCTGACTTGATGCTTTTGCCATTTGACGAATTTGATGTGATTTTGGGTATGGATTGGTTGACTATGCATAATGCAGTTGTGAATTGTAGATGAAAGACTATTGAATTGAAATGTCAGAATGGTGAAATTCTTCAGATTGAGTCTAACGATTAGAGTGAATTGCCTACTGTGATATCGTCTATGTTAACTCAGAAAGGTATGAAAAATGGGTGTGATGCATACCTTGCATACGTACAGGATACAAAGGTGTTTGAATCAAAGATTAAATCTGTACCTGTTGTTTGTGAGTTTTCAGATGTATTTCTAGAAAAATTACCAGGTTTGCCGCCATTCAGAGAGGTCAAATTTGCTATTGAGTTAGTACCGGGAACTTCACCGATATCTATAGCTTCATACAGAATGGCTCCGACAGAGTTGAAAGAGTTGAAAGCTCAGTTGCAAGAATTAACAGATAGAGGTTTTGCACGATCGAGTTTTTCGCCCTAGGGTACGCGAGTATTGTTTGTAAAAAAGAAAGACGGGCCAATGAGAATATGTATTGATTATCATCAGCTCAACAAGGTTACGATAAAGAAAAAATATCCATTGCCTAGAATAAATGATTTGTTTGATCAATTGAAAGGTGCAACAGTGTTTTCGAATATTGATTTGAGATCGAGTTATTATCAGTTGCGAGTTAAAGACTCAGATGCGCTTAAGACTGTGTTCAGAACGAGGTACGAACATTATGAATTTCTTGTTATGCCTTTTGGACTAACCAATGCTCCTGCCATTTTTATGGATTTGATGAATCAAATCTTTAAACAGTATTTAGACAGATTTTTTGTTGTGATCATTGACGACATTCTGATCAATTCACGATATGAGTCTAAGCATGCCGAACATTTGAGAATTGTGTTACAAACCTTGAGAGATGGGCAACTGTAAGCTAAATTCAGCAAATGTGAGTTATGGCTCCGGAAATTTGGATTGTTAGGATATATAGTCTCGGTGGATGGCATTCGAGTTGACCCGAGTAAGATTTTAGCAGTTATCGACTAGAAACTGCCTAGAAATATATCCGAGGTTCAAAACTTTCTGGGATTGGCTGGCTACTTTTCACACTTTGTTAAAGGATTATCAATGATTGCTACACCGTTGACCAGATTGCTACAGAAAGATGTGAAGTTTGAGTGGTCAAAGAAATGTCAATAGAGTTTTGATCAATTGAAAGTATTGTTAACTGAGGCACTAGTGTTGGTTCAACCTGAATCGGGTCAAGAATTTGTGATTTACAGCGACGCGTCATTGAATGGTTTAGGTTGCGTATTGATGCAAGAGGGAAAAGTTGTAGCTTATGCCTCCAGACAGTTGAAGCCGCATGAAAAGAACTATCCGACACACGACTTAGAATTGGCTGCTATAGTTTTTGCACTAAAAATAAGGCTTCATCATTTGTACAGTGAAAAATGTCAGATCTTTACTGATCATAAGAGTTTAAATTATATTATGATTCAGAAAGATTTGAATTTGCAACAATGGAGGTGGCTCGAGTTATTAAAAGACTACGAGTTAGTAATAGATTATCACCCGAGGAAAGCTAATGTAGTCGCAGATGCTTGGAGTAGAAAGTCTCTATTTTCTTTGAGAGCGATGAGTACGAGATTGACTATGTCTGACGATGGTTCGATATTAGTCGAGTTGAAAGCTAAACCAAATTTTCTTCAACAAATTTATGAAGCTCAAAGGTGAGATACTGAGTTACAAGCTAAAAGAATGCAATGTGAGTCGAATAGTAATTCAGACTATCAAATCGGAGCCGATGATTGTTTAATGCTCCAAAACAGAATCTATGTACCAAAAAATTTTGAACTAATTCAAAAAATTTTACACGAAGCACACAGTAGTTGCTTATCTTTTCATCCTGGGAGTACCAAAATGTATAATGAATTGAAGAAGTTGTATTGGTGGTTAGGTATGAAACAAGACATTTCTGAATTTGTATCGAAGTGTTTGATTTGTCAGCAAGTGAAAGCTGACCATCAAGTGCCTTCAAGTTTGCTTCAGCCTGTAATGATACCGAAATGGAACTGGGATAGAGTAACTATGGATTCGTATCGAGATTACCCCTGTCTCTGAAAAAGAAAGATGCAATTTGGGTTGTCGTGGATCAACTGGCTAAATACAAACATTTCATTCCAGTACATATTAATTTTTGTAACGCCTCAAATTTGGGCCTAAAAGTATTGGGCTGTGAGTGTGGGTCCGTAAGAAGGTTGTATATAAGCATTTAATTGTGCAAGGAAATGACACAATTAAATCTCTGCTTTGGTGGTTAATGGCCTTGAGAAGTGCTGGAGAAATCTTGGGTTCAAACCTGGGCTTTAGCAAATATTTTGGTTTTAAGTGAATAAAACCCTGGGTGCTTGGTTAAAGCCCTTTTAAATTATTGTGGTAAATAAATGACACAGAGAAGCTTGTGGTCTAGTGGTTGTGGCGTCATTAAGGTTGTAAGGGAGCCTAGGTTCAAGTCTTGGCTCTTGTAATTTATTTTGGTTTTTCTTTTAAAGGAACCTAGACTTTGGCCTATAGACCTTATATTTAATTGAGGATAAAATATGACACAGAAAGAGCCTATGGTTGAGTGGCAAGGTGGCATGTTGTGTAACTATGAGGTCTAAGGTTCAAGTCTTGGGATGCACAATAGAGTATTTATTTTTCTGCTTGAGCTGTGTAGGAGGTGGAGTTGGACTGGAACTCTGTGGTTGAGGTGGTCATAAGAAAATAAGGAATTTTCCTAATGGTTGAAAGTAATCCCACATTGGGAAGCTAGCATGGGAATTGGTAGGAACCTGGCTTTCAATAGAGCGAACTAGATGAGTTGAGGAAAGAGAAAAAATCGGTGATTAAGACCCAATGCAGGATGTGCCAAGGTTGGTGATCGTGGACTCCGGCGCATTCTCATAAACAGGTGTGTATTCACGACCTTCTTTGTTAGAAATCGGCAAAAGGTAAAAGTCGCCACGAGTGTTCTCATGTGCTAGGGCTATTCTGGGCCTCGATGGGCCCGTGGGCCCGCTTATGCAAATCTAACTGTTAAGTGGGAAGTGATTGGGCTTGATGGGCCATGTGAATGAGATTGGGCCTAAAGGGGACAAATGAATAAGTGTGGATCTGTTAGTTTTTAGTAAAAGGGTTGTGGAACTAGTTTTTAGTAACTACTCAAAGAGACATAAAACTTAAATAATTAATTAATTGTGACCGTGGATGAGTCATAAGGTGAAGGTGTGGCAATGGGTATATGCATGACTAGGATTGGATCTAGGGAGAGCTTGGTAATTAAGCGGTCTTAATGACTCACCTCCTCTTCTCTGGAATCCTACCTGGTGCATAGTATCTGTTCACTTTAGCCAACGAGGACTTGTTAACGGGCCAAGGTAAGTAATAAACCCATAATAAAGAGAAATTACTGAAATACCCTCGATTTGTAAAATTATCGAAATACCCCAGATTTGTGAAATTACCGAAATATCCCGATTTATGAAATTACTGAAACACCCTCGATTTGTAAAATTACCGAAACACCCTCAATTTGTAAAATTATCGAAACACCCTTGATTTGTAAAATTTCCAAAATACCCTCGATTTGTAGAATTACTGAAATACCCTCGATTTGTAAAATTACCAAAACACTTTCGACTTGTAAAATTATCGAAATACCCTTGTAGTGTAAAGTGACCGACATACCCTTGTAGGGTAAAATGACTATTTTGCCCTTGAGGGTAAATGACTGACTTAGACTTCGAATTTGACTGATTTGATTATGAATGTATGATTGTATTTTAATTGACTTGACTGTGGTTGTATGACTGATATGCTATTAATATATGTTTAAAAGACTGTTACTGAGTATGGCCATTCTGCATACATGTGTGATGATTGAGCATGACATACACGACATTTTGCATGGGTTGGGAATTATGGAACGGAGGAAGCATATAAGGATCGCATGGTTGCTTGACAACCGTGGATCCATTGATGGCTATTAAGCCCAATATTTGATTAGCAGCTTGCTGCAATGAAGGTAGTACCGCAACCGGGCTACCACTGATGTGTATCGGATGGGTGGGTCGATATTTATATCCCCACATGATGTGTACCGGAGGATGGAGTTGGTGTGTAGTGGTTGGATTATTGGGGTGGGTTGCACAACATTGCATGTATGATATTATTGTGATATTATTGCGATGTGGGCGTCGGCCCAACTGAGGCTAAGAGGGGATAGGCCCAATTGATTCTGTTATGGGCTGTAACCCAAATGATATTATAACAAGCTTTGGCCCACGTATGCTCTGAACTGGATTGTACTGTTACTGTAATGGGATCCGACCCAGACTGATTCTGAATTCTGTCTGTTTATTGACTGTTACTCTAGTAAGGGGATTACACACTGAGTTTTCTTAAACTCACCCCGTTTATTAACTGTGCAGGTAATCCCTAGCGTTAGGTGGATCGGTGTCGCAGAGGGACTCGGAGACGACCACACAACTACACATGTTTTTTCTATTTTGTTTAGTTAGTTAAGCACTTTGGTTTTTGATTTGGGTTGTATTAAGGCCTCTTTATTTTCTTAACTTTTTATTTGGGAAATTTATTTAGTATGCTTAATATTTGTTAGAAGTAGGGCACAATTTTCCAAAAGAACAACTGGTTTTCAAAATATCACGCTTCTGTAACTGTTTAAAAGTAAGCTTCTGCAGCAAGTAAGGTTTTAAGGGAATTAACGTTTCACAAGTTTTAAAATGGGCAGAGGTTTTGAGTAGTAAGAAGGGTTTTCAATGAGAATATAGTTTTCGAAAAACACTTGAATGTGACACGCCAAATTTGGGCCTAACTTCTAGGCCAAGTTTGGGGTGTTACATTTAGTGGTATCAGAGCCTAGTTATAAAACTCGACTGTGGAATGGGTTTTAAAATTGGATTTTAGAAAGAATTGTTTCAAACAGGTTTGAAAAGATTTGAAGTATTTGAAATGTTTTTTTGAATATTTTCCTGAAAGTGTGGTTACCGAGTCTCCGGCACCGAATCCGTAAGTTTTCTGTTAGACTGTACTTAAAGTTAGATTTTGTATTTATTTAGTGTATGTTTTGGAAATCAGATTTATTTTTTAGTTAGCAACAATACTGTGATGGATTTCGAAGGCAACCAAGGTCGCGAGGAGTTGCTCGCCTCCCCGGAACATGAGATGGTTCAGGAAACTGTAGTCAAGGTAAGTCCGCTAACTTCGGGTAACAATAACCCGAAACTTGGTACGGAGGCACTGTTTCAGTTGGTAAGGGAAGTGTTGGAAGAAGTGTTTCAGGCAAGAGTTAAGGCGTATGGTGAAACACTACAGGCTAGGCACTTGGAGTGCAGCAGGAAGAGGGATCACAGTTCCTTTTAAGTCAGGTGTGTTTTGTTTGGATGTGATGTTTGAATATAGAAATTTTATGCATCTGTGGTAAATATCTGGTTGCTTCTGTGGTGATGTTTGGTTAGGTGTGGAGGTTTTCAGATTAAGTTAAAAGTGTATTAGTGTAGTTTAGAACTAGAGTGCGCAACGGGAGTGCAGTGGTGTAGATTGAGCTAAGCACTTGTTTAGATAGTTGGAAATTTCAAGGACGAAATTTCTTTAATAGGGTAGAATTGTAACGCCCCAAAGTTGGGCCTCGAAGTATTGGGCCTTGAGTGTGGGTCCGTAAGGAGGTTGTATATAAGCATTTAATTGTGCAAGGAAATGACACAATTAAATGCCTACTTTAGTGGTTAATGGCCCTAAGAAGTGTTGGAGAAATCTTGGGTTCAAAGCTGGGCTTTAGCAAACATTTTGGTTTTAAGAGAATAAAACCCTGGGTGCTTGGATAAAGGCCTTTTAAATTATTGTGGTAAATAAATGACACAAGGAAGCTTGTGGTCTAGTGGTTGTGGCGTCATTAAGGTTGCAAGGGAGCCTGGGTTCAAGTCCTGGCTCCTGCAATTTATTTTAGTTTTTCTTTTAAAGGAACCTGGACTTTGGCCTATAGACATTATATTTAATTGAGGATAAAATATGACACAGAAAGAGCCTGTGGTGGAGTGGCAAGGTGGCGTATTGTGTAACTGTGAGGTCTAAGGTTCAAGTCTTGGGATGCACAATGGAGTATTTATTTTGCTGTTTGAGCTGTGTAGGAGGTGGAGTTGGACTGGAACTCTGTGGTTGAGGTGGTCATAAGAAAATAAGGAATTTTCCTAATGGTTGAAAGTAATCCCACATCGGGAAGCTAACATGGGAATTGGTGAGAAGCTGCTCTTAAAGAGAGCAAACCAGATGAGTTGGGGAAAGAGAAAAAAAAGGGTGATTAAGACCCAATGCAGGATGTGCCAGCTTCTCACCAATGCTCATGTTAGCTTCCCGATGTGGGATCACTTTCAATCATTAGGAAAATTCATTATTTTTCTTTTTTTATGACCACTTCAACCATAGAGTTCCAGTCCAACTCCACCTCCTACACAGCCTAAACAGCAAAATAAATACTCCATTGTGCATCCAAGGACTTGAACCTCAGACCTCACAGTTACACAACACGCCACCTTGCCACTCCACCACAGGCTCTTTCTGTGTCACAAAATATCCTCAATTAATTATAAGGTCTATAGGCCAAAGTCTAGGTTCCTTTAAAAGAAAACCCAAAATAAATTGCAAGAGCCAAGACTTGAACCCAGGCTCCCTTGCAACCTTATTGATGCCACAACCACTAGACCACATGCTTCCTTGTGTCATTTACTTAACACAATAATTTAAAAGGCCATCATCCAAGCATCCAGGGTTTTATTCACTCAAAACCAAAATTTTTGCTAAAGCCCAGGTTTGAACCCAAGATTTCTCAAACAATTCACAGAGCACTTAACCACTGAAGTAGATACATATTTGTGTCATTTGCTTGCATAATTAACTACTTATATACAACCTCCCCACGGACCCATACTCAAGGCCCAATACTTCTAAGCCCAAATTTGGGGCATTACAACTCTACCCCCTTTAAGAAATTTCAGCCTTGAAATTTACATGTTAAGAATAAGTGAGGGTATTGCTGCTGGATCGCCTCCTCAGGCTACTATGTGTCTTCCTCTGAACCGTGATTATGTCAAAGCACTTTGACCATGGAATAGATTTCTTTCTTTATACTTTAACATCACGATCCAATACCTACACCGGTTCCTCCTCGATAGTCAAATCAGGTCCAACCTCGATTTCCTCAACTAATATAATATGTGAGGAATTAGAATGGTACTACCTCAGCATCGAAACATGAAACACGTCATGAATCCTATCCAACTTTGGAGGCAACTCAAGTTGATACGTGACTGGTCCCACCCGCCTAAGTATTCGGTAAGGTCCAATAAACCTAGGGCTAAGCTTGCCTTTCCGCCCAAACTTCAAAATTTTCTTCCATGGTGAGACCTTGGGAAAGACATAATCCCCCACAGCGTACTCGATCTCTTTACGCTTAAAATCTGCATAAGGATTCTGCCTATCAGATGCTTCCTTTAACCGGTCTCGAATCAGTTTCACCTTATCTTCTATATAAAAAATTAATTCTGGCCCCAGAACTTGCCGTTCACCCAACTCAGTCCGACAGGTAAGAGTATGACACCTATGACCATACAACGCCTCGAACGGTGCTATTCGAATACTGGACTAGTAACTGTTGTTATAAGCAAACTCTGCCAATGACAAATAATCCTCCCAGCTACCTCTGAAATCAATTACAGAACCTCTTAACATGTCTTCCAGTATCTGAATCACCCTCTCTCACTGCCCATCCATCTGAGGGTGGAACGCAGTACTGAAATCCAGCCTTGTACCCAAAACCTCGTGTAACTTTTTCTAGAACCGAGATGTGAATCTAGGATCTCTATCAGATATGATAAAACCGGTACACCATGCAGTCTTACAATTTTAGCCATATACAACTTGGCCAATTTCTGTAATGAATAATCCGTGCGGACCAGTATAAAATGGGTAGATTTAGTCAATCAGTCCACAATCACCTATATTGAATCCTTCTTAATCGGCATCAAGGGTAGCCCACTAAAAAAATTCATGGTTACTCTCTCCCACTTCCAGAGTGGAATTTTAACTGGTTGTAGTAACCTAGAAGGTAATTGATGCTCAGCCTTAACTTGCTGGCATGTCAGGCACTTACTCACATACTCAGTAACTTGGCGTTTCAACCTTGGCCACCAGTACAGCTCACGAAGATCTCGATATAACTTGTTTCTGCCATGATGCATAGCATATGGACTACTATGCGCCTCTTGTAGTATAGATTGCCTTAGATCAGAATCCCTCGGTATACATACTCTTCCACGGAAGCATAATACTCCTTTCTCATTTAGCCCAAAATTCGTGGTTTCACCATTCTCAACTTATCGAAAATGAGAAGCTAGCAACTCATCTAGCAACTGTTTCTCCTTAATTTGATCAATCCAAGTCGGTCTCACTTGCAATTCAGCTAACAAGCTACCATCACAGAACAGGCTGAGATGAGCAAACATTACTCTCAAATCAGATACAACCTTATGACTTAGTGCGTCAGCTACCACATTAGCTTTACCAATGTGATACTCAATTGAACAATCGTAGTCCTTAAGTAACTCTATCCACCTTCGTTGCCTAAGATTCAACTCCTTTTGAGTAAGAAGATATTTGAGGCTTTTATGTTTTGTGTAAATAATCGTCTTTTCACTGTATAAGTAATGTCTCCAAATATTTAGCACAAACACCACCGCAGCTAATTTCAAGTCATGAGTGGGTAATTTGTCTCGTGAGGCTTGAGCTGATGAGACGCATAAGCAACCACCTTACCCTCTAGCATCAACACACAACCCAAGCCAATGTGCAATGCATCACTGTAAATAGTAAATTCTTTCCCAAACTCTAGCTGTATCAAAATAGGGGCCTTAGTTGCTACTTATCAGTCCAATTAAACAGTACCCCTCTACGCAGTAACTTAGTCAGAAGTGCAGCAATCAATGAAAATCCTTTAGCAAAACGTTTGTAATACCCACCCAGACCTAGAAAGCTTCGAATCTTAGATACCGTCTTTGGTGGTTTCCAATCACTACAACTTCAATCTTCCGAGGATCCACCCTAATTCCCTCTGCTGGCACTACATGTCCCAGAAATGTCACTTCCCCTAGCTAGAATTCACACTTGTTGAACTTTGTATAAAGCTACTCTTCCCTCAGAACTTACAAAACAATACGAAGATATGCATCATGCTCCTCCTCAGTTCTTAAATACACCAAGATGTCATCTATAAACACACTACGAACCGATCCAAATAAGACTGGAATACTCAGTTCATTAGATCCAAAAAAGCCGCTAGTGCATTCGTCAACCCAAACGACATCACCAGGAACTTGTAATGACCATAACGAGTTCTAAACGCAGTCTTATACACGTCAGCCTCCTTAACCTTTAGCTGATGATACTTAGACCGAATATCCATCTTAGAGAAAATCGTAGGTCCTCCTAGCTACTTAAATAGATGATCTATCCTCGGTAAAGGGTACTTATTCTTGATAGTCAGCTTGTTCAATTGATGATAATCAATGCACATGTGAATGGATCCATCCTTCTCTTCACAAACCACACTGGTGCTCCTCCCGGAAACACACTCGACCGATTGAATCCTCGATCAAATAGCTCTTGGATTTCAGCCTTTAGCTCCACTAGCTCTTTCGGTGCCATCCTATAAGGGGAAATGGACACTGGAGCTATTCCAGGTAGGAGTTTAATATTGAATTCAACCTTACGATCTGGAGGCAATCTCGGAAGCTCTTTAGGAAATACATCCAAAAACTGTTTGATGGTTCTTACATCTCCCACAAAAGGACCTTTAGAATCAGAAATACTAACATATGCTAGGAACGCCTCGCAACCTTTGTAAACCAGCTTCTCGACCCTTAACGCAGAAATCACATTAGAAAAATAATCTCTTTGCTCCCTTATCACCATCTCCTCCTCATCCTCCGTAGACTTCAACACCCTGTGCTTAGTAGCACAATCTAATTTTGCACGGCGTTTCACTAGCCAATCCATGCCCAATATAATATCAAATTCCCCAAACGGCAGTTCCATCAAATCTGTTGAAAAGACCACCCCTAGGACTTCTAAGGGCACATCTCTGAACAACTTACTCACCCCAACTGATTGTCCTAGTGGACTCAACACAGTCATTTCACTAACTGTATTTTCAGATTGAAGACCCAACATCTCGGACATAGTGCACGCAACATATGAGTGTGTAGACCCAATATCAATTAAAGCAGTGTATGGTAAATTATAAATCAGGAACGTACTAGTTATCATGTTAGGGGCATCCCCATCCTCTCGGTGACGAGAAGAATAGACCAAGGCTGGCTGTCTCGCCTCAGTGTTTCCGGCACGTCTGCCTGGTGTTTCACAACCTCAACCAAACCTGTTTCCACATCTGGCCAAACCTCAGCCTCTCGGTGGCTGCTGACCACCTCTCAAAGGCTAAACACAACCCTTTCCTGTAGCTTGCATCTGAGTAAACCCTTGAGTACAGTTCTTAACCTGATGATCCATAGACCCACATCTAAAGCATGCCCTAGTTTGTTTCCAACAATCACCCTAGTGAGCTATCCCAAAATCGGCTCAAGGCTGCGGTCTTGCAACAATACCAGGAGCAGCTCAGACTGGCCCATCAAACCTAGCCCTCTTTACAGGCCTTCCGAAAGAACCCGAGGGTCAAAAATCCCTTTTATTTTTGCCTCTATCTTTCTCGCGGTTCTGGAGCTTAGAGTGCTTCACTTCCTCAGTAATTTTTTCTTTTTCCACAAAGGAAACAAAGTATCGCTCCCTCTGCGGGGCTATCAGCACATGTAACTCATCCCGGAGGCCATCCTTGAATCGCACACAGTGTTCATATTCAGTTGTGACTATCCCACGTACATACTGACTCAATCGCAGAAACTTTGCCTCGTACTCCGCCATAGTTTTATTCCCCTAAGTCAAGTTCAAAAATTCCTTCCTTTCGGCATCTACATAACTTGCGACCACATACTTCTCTGAAAAGGCTGCTTTGAAGAAATCCTATGTCAAGTGGTTAGCTTGCGTACCCTCTCTCACAGTGAGCCACCACTAGTAGGCCTCATCACGCAGTAAAGACACTGCCCCTTTTAATTTTTGCTCTAAAGTACAGTCAAGGTCATCCATTACTCGCTCGATAGCCTCTAAACAATATTTTGCCACATTCGGGGCTACACCCGAAATACCCCTGAAGATTTTCGCTCTATTAGATCGGAGTCGCTCTAAAATTGACCCTCGGCCTACAGATCCAGTACTTGCTCTGGCAACCCTTTCAAGAACTCGTAGCATTGCTTGAGATAAAGAATCATCCCCAGCTGCTCGGTCATGAGACCCTGACTCAGTTACTGGCGAGGCTATTGCCACCCTAGCCCGCATGTGGCCTGATGCTGAAGACCCAGCTCTAGCACTTCCTAGGCCTCTACCGCTGCCTCATGTACCCCTTCCACGAGTGCCTCTTATGCTTATATCGATAGTGAATTGTCTGTTTTAAAGTCTTATGAATCAGTTTATAATTTCAATAATTATTAACAATGTGTTATGAACATTAGTAACTAGAGTTTGTTTTCACAAAACAGAATCTTCTACAGTTGTCAGTCTTTTATAATCTCAGTATACTCTAACTACAGAGTTTTAGTGTAATTCTACTACCTATGGTAGTCTTCAGTAATACATTTCAGTTCATCACAATAATCAGTGTAAAAAAAAAAACTTACCAATTTGGTGCCGGAGACTCAATGTGCCACATTACCAACCGCAACATTTAACATTCAAATCCACAAAAACTCATTCCACAGCCGAGTTTTGTAACCTAGCTCTGATACCACTAAATGTAACACCCCAAACCCGGCCTAAGCGCTACGGTCGAATCTGGTGTGTTACATCAAAGCGTCATCAAAAATCGAGTTGTTGAAAAAAGTTTATTTCTAAAAGTAAAACCTTTTGTACGGGGTTAGCAAATCATCTCGTCACATACGTTTGCTCAAAATATTTGCCTTTGGGATATTAATTCAACTTAAATTGTGGAAACTCTTTTGAAAACCTTGTTGTTTAAAGCTCGTGTTCTTTAGAAAATCGTGAATAGTTTAAAAACTTGAGTTTTCCTAGACTAACAGTTTAATAAAAGAAATCAAAAGCCCATTAAAAGTTAAAAACCCTGAAATGGCCTTATTACATAACTAAAACCCAAATATGAAAGCTTAAATAAATTGAGTTATTAACAACTAATCTGCGGACATGTGGCCACCACTGAGCCTCTCGCGGCTCCAAATAGTCTGAAGCTAGGGATTACCTGTATAGTTAAAAGAAGGGTGAGTTTACAAAAACTCAGTGTGTAATCCCTTGTCAGCCAACAGTAACAGTGCATACAGTAACGGTCTGGGCCTGAGCCTTATTCATTAACAGTACAGTTTGGGCCTAAGCCCTATGCAGTAACAGTGTGGGCCTATGCCCAAAATAGTATAGTCACAATACAGGTATGCAACCCAACCCAATCTATCTTGCTCACCACCCGTACCAACCAACTCACCATGTGGGGATTAAATCAACCCACCCAGCCAACTCACCAATATCACAGCATAGTTGCTAATAGTAACGAAGCAAAGCTACTAATAGTAACACAGCAAAGCTGCTAATAGCGGTAAATGTGGTGTAGCCACTAATATCAGAATACGTGGCAAAGCCACCAGAACAGTGCTTCCTCTAAATTAGAATCCCAACCCCAATGTAGTATGTCATGTCATAATATTTCATGTATGCAAGGTTTCATACTTAGATACGGTCATGCATATATCATAAACTCAACAATTAACCTACCTTTAAGGTATAACAGTCATTTCCACCCATTAGGGGTAGAATAGTAATTTTTACCCCTTAGGGATATTTTGGTCATTTTACCCTTTGGGGTCTCGGTATAGATAATCCACCTCTCAGAAGGTCCACAGTCACCTCGAGTGACTTAAGTAACCTAAACAGACCTAACGGTGTAAATGGGTCTAAGACCCATTATTCGGCCCAAGTTGTAACAGTTCGATTTAAACCCTAATCGGAACGGTGGTTTCGGGACCATGAATTTGAGTCAAAAAAATATTTAAATATTTTTTCCATTTTTATTATATGTGAATTTGCATGTGTGAAATTTTGTACGAAAATTTGATTGTTTGTGTGCTTAATTAAATAAAAAGGCTTAATCGCGTAAATTAAAAACTTGATAATTAAAAGCTTAAGGGCCAAATTGTTAATGGCTTTGTAAGTTGAAGCATTTATGTTGCAAATAATCCTTTAGACTAGTGATGGCCGAATGTACCCTTATTATACATGTTTATGGTATTAATTTTACAAGGTTAAATAAGTAAATGAATAATATGTAATAATAACATAAAACATAAAAAAAATAAAACAAAAGTGTTCATACACTTTGCATGACCAAAACTTAAAGAAAATAAAGGTTTAGAAAGTTCCAAGCATTCGACACTTTGGAAGCTTGATTAAAGGTTAGTTTTTGTTCGGTTTTTGATGACTTTTATGTTTTTGAGATCGTTGCTTCGAGTACTATCCAACCCATGCTTAAATTTTTTATTTTGATGCAAATTTTGAGTTATGCCATTGATGAATATCTGTGTTTTGTGATGTTTGATGATGAAATATTAAAAATATGTTTTAGATTAACATGTTTTGTATTGGAGTTTTTGAAGATTTTGAGTAATTAGGACTAAATTGTAAAAATAATAAATTAAGGGACTAAAATGCAAAATAAATGAAACGTGTATTGATATGTGTTAGATGAACGTTTGGCCTAAGCATGATGAATGGAGATTTTGTGTATTTTGTGTTTTATGCAATTAGGAATAATTTGTAAAAATGAAATATCAGGGGTAAAGTGGTAATTTGCCCATTTATTTGTTGTTGGATTAAATTGAATGAAATTGTGTTTAAATAATGTTAATTCGAAATTATATAGATCAAGAACAAAAGAAATTGGACTTGGATCGAGGAAAAGCAAAAATAGTTGAATAGCCGATTTATAATGTTCGTTGATATCCGAGGTAAGTCTTTAAGCAATTAAACATTGTTTATTTCGAATATAAAATGGTTTACTATAATGATTCAAATTTTATAGTTGTATAGTGGAGTAGCCGAATGTGATTTAACATTGAATTAATGTCGTTAAGTTTTATTCGACTGAGTTAAAACCTCTGAAAGTTTGTATGAATTACATGGAATATTTGGACGATTTGATATATGAACTATTTATGGAATGACTTTATAATAGTGATATTCGGGCTTTGAGCCTAGCAAGCCTTGTGCTGGTGAATTGGATCGGGCTTTGTGCCTAGCAGGCTTATTGCCGGTGAATAAATAAGAATCAGACCTTGAGTTTAGCAGGCATTGTGCCGGTGTGTGATTCAGGTTTATGCTTAGCAGGCTTTATGCCGGTGATTTATTTTCAAGCTTATTTTTTTAAGATTGATGTGGAAATTGAGTAAGTAAGTTGATCTAAATGAGCTTGTATATTCGGCTATATAGGTATGTACTTCTATGATGATATATTTTTGATTTTGTAAATTCGGTCAAAGAAGTGATGTTGGTATAGAAAGTGAAGAATGTGAGTAGATATGAGAAGTATGTTTCGGTTATATATATACATATATATAAAGTTGAGTTTGATTCATGAGTATATATATATTTGAATGTAAGCATACTTGGTATAATGTTATTTTGGGAATGAAAAGTTGAATGATATTATGCTAAATGAGAAATATTAGCATTCAGCCAAGGTAATTTATTTGTGTTAAAATATAACATTAATGATACAATTCGGCTTATTTGAATGTTTTTATTATTCATTTGAGTTGTTTTATTTGCTTAAGATTACTAAGCTAAGTTAGCTTAATATTTGTGTTTTGTTACTTTGTTTTATAGATTTTGGTTGTAAGTTACGAGCTTGGGGATCGTCATCGAAGTCATCCACACTATCGTCAACCTTCGGTATTTTTTTTAAAAGTATATGTTCGAACTTGTGGCATGTATAAACTGGATTATGTTTTGAAATGATGAACTTTGGTTTTGTATAAAGCCATGCAAAAATGGCTTAGTAATTATGGTTCGTTTTGTTTACATGCGTGCTTATTTATAATGTTTAATAAGTTTGGTATTGGTAATTTGGTTATGTTTGATTTTGGTTTTAAATCATTTGATTATAATGATATATGTTATAAGTGAATTATGTTTGAGATAGGCATTATATGTTTTGGAAATGTTAATGTTTGGGTTGGTTTTGTGTGACTGGTTCGGTTATGATATGCACGGATAAAAGTATAAGTGTATTAGGTTGTTGTATTTAGTTAATGTCTTGCTAGAGATTTGATATCTAAGGTTTCTTTGTTATATCTGAATTTGATAAAAAAATGTTTTAATATGTTTATAACATAGTATTTAAGATTTATGTTTTGATTCAATTACAATTTGTAATTCGGCACTTGTTCCATGATATAAAATTTGGATGTGTATTTATATTAATTAATGAAATTCGAATATGCAATGTAATGAGTTAGGAAAATGTTCCATGATGGTTTAGTTTATTATTGGGTATAAATGCAATTGTTAAGTGTAGCTTTGAAATCTATGGTAAGTATGCAATATGTATCTAATCTATAATAGTATATTCGAACATGTCATTATATATTAGGTTGTATGTGTGATTGTTTATTAAATTATGTAATAAGTTTTGATTGGTCTTATTTTGAGTATGTGCAAAGGATGTTATTTATGTCCGATTTTGGTGAAAGTTTATAATTATATTATTAAATATATGACCATTAGGTAAAATTGACAACATTGTATGTATATGTTATTGAATAAAGTATTATGTAAACATTTTTAAGTGTTTAAGATATGCCATTGTAGAATAAGTTATAAATAATTTGATTTCTTCTTAACATTCGTATAATATTGAAATGTTTTTAGTATGATATGTATATTATATTATGATTATTGAAATCGTGTTTATTTTTTTTTATGAAATTTATGCTTTATTTATATGAATGTAACTTATATATATGTGTGGTTGTTCGAAAAAGTGTTTTTAATTAAATAATGCCTCGTAACCCTAATCCGGTGACAAATATGGGTTAGGGGTGTTACATAAGTGGGCCCACACGCTCGTGTGGCCCACTTAGCCCAAATTTAGCTACGGCTATGTGACCTACATAGCCAAGTCCAAACTTTATCACTTACCGTGGATTTAATCTGTGTAGAGCCCACGAGCCCGTTGGGCCCTCCCAACCCATGTTGGCCTAACGAAGCCCTTAATGGTCTATGCCATGCACATGACATGACAAGCCTAACTACTTCCCACCTATCAGTTAAATTTACACAAGCAGGCCCACGGGGCCCATTGGGCCCATTTTTCCCATCGAGCCTCAGTACACGAGAACGCTCGTGGCGACCTCTACAGTCTATCGCCCATGGTTTGTGGGCTCAGTTTACCCCACGAGCGGTCGCACGCTCGTAAGGCATCAAATGCCGAAGTTTCGACTTTTCGACTTTTTCTGATCTCCAACAAAAAAGGGTGTGAATACACACCTGTTTATGAGAACGCGCCAAAGTCCACGATCACCAACTTTGGCACATCCTGCATTGAGTCTTAATCACTTCCCCCTCACCAACTCATCTGGTTCGTTCTATTTAAAGCCAGCTTCTCACCAATGCTCATGTTAGCTTCCCGATGTGGGATTACTTTCAACATTTAGGAAAATTCCTTATTTTTCTTTTTTTAACCACAGAGTTCCAGTCCAACTCCACCTCCTACACAGCTCAAATAGCAAAATAAATACTCGATTGCGCATCCGAGGACTTGAACCTCAAACCTCATAGTTACACAACACGCCACCTTGCCACTCTTGTAATGCCCCGCACCCGAGACCGTTGCCGGAGTCGAACACGAGGTGTTAACGAACTTAATTCATTTATTTACACAGTTCATTTTAAAATTTCCAGACAAGATGGCTAACTGCGTCACTGTCACCTTAAAAATCATATCTCAAGTTCCAAAACTCGAAAACTGATTCCGTAAATTTTTCCTGAAACTAGACTCATATATACATCTACATATTTTTTTCTAGAATTTTTGGTCGGGCCAATTAGTACAGTTTATTAGTTAAAGTCTCCCCTGTTTCAGGATTCGACTACTCTGACCTTCATGCATTACGACTTAGATATCTCCCTGTACCGGGCTTCAATACATATGACGTTTGTTTCTAATGAAGCTAAACTCAAAAAGGAATCTGTACATATAAAGCATGACTTCTAATTATTTCTGGTTAATTTATGGTAAATTTCCAAAGTCAGAACAGGGGATCCAGTAACCGTTCTAGCCCTGTTTCACGAAAACTTAAACATATCATAAAATACGGCTCATATGGTCGTTTCTCTTCTTCCATATGAAAATAGACTCATCAAGGTTCGATTACATAATTTATTCATTATTTAATTACATTCCTACTATTTTTAGTGAATTTTCAAACTCACATCACTGCTGCTGTCAGCATCTATTTTAAGGGAAATTTCACCTATTCCATAGTTTCCATGATTCAACTAGCCATTGGACATACATAGCACCAAACATGATCGTGATTAACCATTCCAATGGCTAATCATTGCCAAGCATTTCCACACCTCTCAATAACCATATATATATACAAAATGATTTTAATACTATGCTCAAAATATTTAAGCCATTTTCGCATGGCTATCCGAATATATACACATCACCAAAGGTACTTGATTAACAACAAGGGTTAGTCCTATACATGCCATTATCAACGTTTAACTAAAAGAGTACCAAAGGGGCTTAGATAGTGTGGACGACTTCGACTTCGACAATCCCGAGTCCGATAGCTGACGAACAAAAATCTATAAAACAGAGAATTAAAGAAACGGAATAAGCATTTAATGCTTAGTAAGTTTTATGTAACGAAATTATTTACGACTAAAGTATAGCGTTCATATGACTAAATGAATAATTTCATATATGCACATTCTCAAAATCATAATTACTTCACGCTTCAACCAATATATTCATACACAGGGTATCAAACCTAACTAGAGGCCGGAAGCTCGTTAATCAATTGAGCGAGTACTATTTGAAAGGAGTCAACCTTTCCGATGCATATACGAAACATACCTTATCGTTTGTAGTTTATGAGCGTATTAATTGAAATTATTAGAGCAAGATCGCTCGCTTCCAAACCCAAGTATCTTCGGGATTTAGCCGGATATAGCAACTCGCACAAATGCCTTCGGGTCTTAGCCCGGATATAGTCACTAGCATAAATGCCTTCGGGACTTAGCCCGGATATAGTCACTAGCACAAATGCCTTCGGGACTTAGCCCGGGTATAGCAACTACTCGCACAAATGCCTTCGGGACTTAGCCCGAATATAGTAACTTGCACAAATGCCTTTGGAACTTAGCCCGGGTATAGCAACTACTCGCACAAATGCCTTCGGGACTTAGCCCGAATATAGTAACTTGCACAAATGCCTTTGGAACTTAGCCCGGATATCATCCGAATAATCAAGCACATATACCAATAAATCATGACACATCCATATTTCATTATCATAACTAGAATTCAAACACAAGATGCTTATCAACCATTACCATTTTCGGCTAAATAGCCACATACAAAGAGCATGATTTTGATTTGCTTTATAACATGATCTCTATACACATTCGGCTACCCATCATAGGTATAAACTAATCACCTCAATATACAATTAAAGTAGAATCATTATATCACCGTTTATTTGTTATGCTTATATGTCATGACTTAATCAAATCATAAACTAAGTTTCATTACTCGAAAACTTACCTCGGATGTTGTCGAACGATTTCGACGGCTATTCGATCACTTTTTCCTTTCCCTTATCCAACTTTGATCCTCTAGGCTCTTGAGCTAAATCAAACAATTTACTTCCCAAATCAAACATAGTCATACGACATCCATATACATTTTATACTAGCCGAAATGTACCATCAAGATATACTTTACTCAAATAATTTACCTTGGCCGAACATGTATAATGTTTTGTAGCTTAATAAATTTAACATACACTATGTATTTATAATATTTGTGCAGCCAATTATCCATGGTCATACACACACACAATCAAAAATAAATACCAAAATTTTCATATCCTTTATGCCCTAAGCCGAATACACTTGTCATGTTCACCTACATTTTTCAAGTACAACATTCTCATATTCGGCATTAGTATCAAGCATAATAGCCAATTCTTCCCACCTTGAATCTATGCATCTATTTAATCATAGTTTGTTCAAGCACTCATACAACAAGATACATCCAATTTAACAAGAAACAAAAACCTTATTTCTCCATAGCTACTATGGCCGAAAGTTCTAGGCATCTCAATACCAAAATTTTTAACATGGGTTGCCTAAAGAACTTGGTGATGAGTTCAAATTAATCTAACATTTCAAGCAACTTAACACATCCATATAACTAAAAATTCTAAGTTTAAACACAATACAACATTTTAGCACCATGGCCGAATACTTCATGAAGTTGTCAAGACCCATCCTTTTCAAATTCTCACACACACTCACATCCAATCCTTTTTATTAAGCACTCAAACTCAACCATCTTCATGCCTCATCACCACAACATCAAACACCAACCAAGAAGACAACACCCATGGCCGAGTATCATCTCCATCAAATAGAAAAAAGAATTTAAACCATGGGCTAGGTAGAATTCAAACTAACATCTAAAAATATGCATGAACTTCATGGAATAACATCAAACATACCTCTTCCTAAACATCAACCAGCCGAACATGAAGCAAGAGAATCCTCTTCTTCTTCCTTCCTCAAGTCACGGCAATGGGGGAGCATGGATGAGACAACTTTGTTTTCATCACCCCTCCCTTTTCATTACTTTATTACTAACCTTTAATTTTATTATTTCTAACATAAAACATTAACACAAAATGTTTATAATATGCTTTAACCCATAGCATGGCCGGCCACCATCTAGATTTTGGTCAATTTGACATGCAAACCCATCATTTTTATAACATGCATTAATAGGTCCTTATAAATTAACCTATCACCTTTTAAAAGTGTCACACATAAGTCCTATTAATTAAATTCACATGCAATCGACTAAATTGAAGCTTAAAACTTTCACACATTCATATTCACATATTTTAGACAATAAATATCATATTCAAATACTTCGGTGACTCGGTTTAGCGGTCCTGAAACCACTTTCCGACTAGGGTCAATTTAGGGCTGTCACAACTCTCCCCCACTTAAGAAATTTTAGTCCCCGAAAATCTTACCGGTAAATAGGTTTGGGTATCGTTCTTTGATAGAGTTCTCGGTTTCCCAAGTAGCTTCTTCGATCCCGTGTTTCAGCCATAACACCTTTACTAACGGAACCCTCTTGTTTCGCAACTCTGAAAGTTTTACTTTCACTGAGCTCGGTCCAAAACAATGGTGTACGGCATTTACGATCGTACAAAGCCTCATATGGCGCCATCTTAGTACTTGATTGAAAACTATTGTTGTAAGCGAATTCAATCAAAGGTAAATACCGCTCCCATGAACCACTAAACTCAAGGATGCAACATCTCAACATATCCTCAAGTATTTGAATTATCCGCTCGGATTGACCATCAGTTTATGGATGAAAAGTGGTGCTAAAATGCAACTTGGTACCCAAAGCGTCTTGCAATTTCTTCCAAAATCGCGAGGTGAACCTCGGATCTCTATCCGACACAATAGAAATAGGTACCCCGTGTAATCTTACAATCTGAGAAACATACAATTCAGCTAGTTTATCCAATGAAAAATCCGTACGTACGGGGATAAAGTGAGCCGACTTAGTCAGTCTATCAACAACAACCCAAATCGCATCTTTCTTACTTGCCGACAATGACAACCCAGATACAAAATCCATCGTGACTCGATCCCATTTCCATTCAGGTATCATGATCGGCTAAAGTAAACCTGTAGGTACTTGATGTTCCGCTTTCACTTGTTGACATATTAAACACCTCGAAACAAAATCGGAAATGTCTAGTTTCATACCATGCCACCAAAACTGACGTCTCAGATCGTTGTACATTTTCGTACTCCCCGGGTGAATTGACATTCGGCTACAATGAGCTTCGTTCAGAATCATCGAAATAAGTTCTGAATTTCTTGGAACACACAAACGACTTCTGAACCTCAAACAATCGTCATCATCAATTTGGAACTCTGATTCCATATTCGAAACGCATTCAGCCCGTTTTGCAACCAATTCATCATCGACTTTCTGAGCTTCACGAATTTGGTGAATCAACAATGGTTTGGCCTTTAATTCTGCTACTAACACATTGTCGGATAGAACAGACAGGTGTACATTCATCGCTCGTAAAGCAAACAATGATTTACGACTTAAAGCATCCGCAACCACATTAGCCTTTCCCGGGTGATAGTCAATGACAAGCTCATAATCTTTTAACAACTTGAGCCAACGTCTTTGTCGCAGATTCAAGTCTCTTTGAGTTATCAAATATTTGAGACTTTTGTGATCCGAATATACATGACACTTCTCACCAAATAAGTAATGTCGCCATATTTTCAAAGCGAATACGATGGCAACTAGTTCGAGATCATGGGTTGGATAATTTTTCTCATGTGGCTTCAATTGTCTCGACGCATAAGCTACAACTCGACCTTCTTGCATCAATACACAACCCAACCCAAGTAAGGATGCGTCACTATAAATGACAAACTCTTTGCCTGATTCAGGCTGCACTAGCACTGAAGCTTCAGTCAAGTAAGTTTTTAGTTGATCGAAACTTTTCTGACATTTTTCTGACCATTCGAACTTAACATCTTTCTAAAGTAGCTTCGTCATTGGTGTGGCTATCATCGAGAAAACCCTTTACAAGCCGTTTGTAGTAACCGGCAAGTCCCAAAAAGCTCCGAACCTCAGTAATATTTCTCGGGGGCTTCCAGTTAAGTATGGCTGAAATTTTGCTCGGATCAACTCGAATACCCGATGCAGATACCACATGTCCCAAAAAGCTAACTTCTCTCAACCAGAACTCACATTTACTGAACTTAGCATATAACTGCTTATCCCGTAAAACCTGCAACACTAACCCCAGGTGTTCAGCATGATCGGTTTCATTTCTCAAATAGACGAAAATATCATCAATAAACACAACTACAAACCGATCTAAAAACGGTCTGAAGATCCGATTCATCAAATCCATAAATACCGCTGGGGCATTAATGAGCCCAAACGGCATCACTAAGAACTCGTAGTGACCATATCTCGTTCTGAAAGCAGTTTTGGGTATATCCGAATCTCGAATTCGCAACTGATAATAACCCGATCTCAAATCTATCAAAACACTGAGGCTCCCTTTAGTTGATCAAACAAATCATCAATATGCGGTAATGGATATTTATTCTTTATTGTCACTTTATTCAGCTGACGATAGTCGATGCACAATCTCATGGTTCCGTCCTTCTTTTTCACAAACAATACTGGTGCACCCCAATGTGAAAAACTCGGTCGAGCAAAACCTCTATCCGTCAACTCTTGCAACTGAGTTTTCAGTTCTTTTAATTCTGTTGGTGCCATACGATATGGAGCTATCGAAATCGGTGTAGTCCCAGGTACAAGTTCGATGCCAAACTCTACCTTCCGAACAGGTGGTAACCCCGGTAATTCTTCGAAAAAACATCCGGATATTCACAAACCACTGGTACCGATTCAAGTTTCTTTCCTGATTTTTCATTATCAAGCACGTATGCAAGATACGCTTCACACCCCTTTCTCACATATTTTTGAGCTAACGTCGAGGATATTATTGTTGGCAACCCATTCAAGACAGTAGACTCAACTCGGATTATCTCATTATTTGCACACCTCAAATCAATAGTCTTGCTTTTGCAATTCACAACCGCATCATGCACGGTCAACCAATCCAAACCGAGAATAACATCAAATTCATCAAATGGTAAAAGCATCAAGTCCGCCGGAAAACGGGAACCTCGAATTACTAGGGGACATTTCTTACACACCTTATCAACAAGCACACAATGACCCAAGGGATTCGACACTCTAATAACGAACTCAGTAGACTCAACAGGTAAAGTCTTACTGGATGCTAAAGTCTCACATATATAAGAATGGGTAGAACCAGGGTCAATCAATGCAATCACATTAGTATCAAAGAGAGTGAATGTACCGGTAATAACATCTGGCGAGGAAGAATCCTCGCGTGCGCGTATAGCATAAGCTCTAGCAGGAGCACGAGCCTCAGATCTGGTTGTAGCGTCTCTAGATCCTCTCTGACCGCCACTAGGATTTCTCGTATTTTTAGATGGTCTACCTCGAGCAGTAGTAGTACCCGGTTTCCTACTCTGGTTTACATTTTGTTCGAACAGTCTCGGGCAATCCTTGATAAAGTGGTCAGCTGATCCGCACTCATAACAGGAGCGGTCATGGAATCTACAACTCCCCGAATGCCATTTACCACAATACTGGCACTCTGTTCTGTCTCGACGATCATTTCCAACACTGGCAACCAAAGTGACTCGTGTACTCACAGGGGGTCGATCACAATCTCGTCTAGAAAAGCCCGAAGTGTCTTTAGATCGGCCTAAATCATCTCTAAATTTCTTCGATGACTGTTGAAAGGGCTTCCCCGAAGATCTCTTACGAAACTCCTTTGCTCCCATATCAGCTTTTCTTTTCTCCTTACTGAGCTCTTCGGCTTTGCAAGCTCGCTCGACAAGTACCACAAATTCTCTGATTTCTAAAATGCCAACATACAGCTTTATATCATCTTCAGTCCATCTTCGAAACGTTTACACATCACAGCTTCTGAAGAAATGCATTCTCGAGCGTACCGGCTAAGCCTTACAAACTTTCGTTCATAATCAGTAACCGACATGGAACCTTGTTTAAGTTCAAGAAATTCTTTTCGTTTTTGATCAATGAATCTCTGGCTGATATACTTTTTTCGAAACTCGGTTTGGAAAAACTCCCAAGTTACTTGCTCTCTGGGCACGACAGAAATCAACGTATTCCACCAATAGTAGGCAGAATCACGTAGCAAAGAGATAGTACACTTTAGGCATTCATCGGGTGTGCAAGATAGTTCATCAAGTACCCGAATAGTGTTGTCCAACCAAAATTTAGCTTGCTCGGCATCGTCGCTGTCTGTTGCCTTAAATTCAGTAGCCCCGTGTTTTCAGATTCTATCAACTGGGGCTTATTTAACCTTATCTGGTCAGTTACCGGAGGTATCGCAGGTGCAGGGGTTGTATTAGTCGGGAATGGGGGTTGTGGAACAGCCGTATTAGTTCGAATGTATTGGTTGAACCAATCATTCATCACGCTATAAAAAGCCTGTCTAGCTTCATCATTCTGATTACTAGCAAGAGGTTGAGAGTCCCCCGGCGCTGTCCCTTGAGCGGGAGCAAGCGCTACACACTCAAGATCATCAGCTACCGCCCGGTTGGGATCGGGATCCATTACTATAAATAAACACATTTTTAACTGTCAAAAATCGCCACGCTATCAAATAAACACACAATGGCATGTATAGCTAGACCCGAACATAGTACGGTAGTCCTAGAATCGACTAAACCGTAGCTCTGATACCAATAAAATTGTAACGCCCCGCACCCGAGACCGTTGCCAGAGTCGAACACGAGGTGTTAACGAACTTAATTCATTTATTTACACAGTTCATTTTAAAATTTCCAGACAAGCTGGCTAACTGCGTCACTGTCACCTTAAAAATCATATCACGAGTTCCAAAACTTGAAAACTGATTCCGTAAATGTTTCCTGAAACTAGACTCATATATCCATCTAGATATTTTTTTCTCGAATTTTTGGTCAGGCCAATTAGTACAGTTTATTAGTTAAAGTCTCCCCTGTTTTAGGGTTCGACTACTCTGACCTTCATGCATTACGACTTAGATATCTCCCTGTACCGGGCTTCAATACATATGCCATTTGTTTCTAATGAAGCTAGACTCAAAAAGGAATCTGTACATATAAAGCATGACTTCTAATTATTTCTGGTTCATTTATGGTAAATTTCCAAAGTCAGAATAGGGGATCCAGTAATAGTTCTGGCCCTATTTCACTAAAACTTAAACATCTCATAAAATACGGCTCATATGGTCGTTTCTCTTCTTCCATATGAAAATAGACTCATCAAGGTTCGATTACATAATTTATTCATTATTTAATTACATTCCTACTATTTTTAGTGAATTTTCAAACTCACATCACTACTGCTGTCAGCATCTATTTTAGGGGAAATTTCACCTATTCTATAGTTTCCATGATTCAACTAGCCATTGGACATACATAGCACCAAATATGATCGTGATTAACCATTCCAATGGCTAATCATTGCCAAGCATTTCCACACCTCTCAATAACCATATATATATACAAAATGATTTTAATACTATGCTCAAAATATTTAAGCCATTTTCGCATGGCTATCCGAATATATACACATCACCAAAGGTACTTGATAAACAACAAGGGTTACTCCTATACATGCCATTATCAACGTTTAACTCAAAGAGTACCAAAAGGGCTTAGATAGTGTGGACGACTTCGACTTCGACAATCCCGAGTTCGATAGCTGATGAACAAAAATCTATAAAACAGAGAATTAAAGAAACGGAATAAGCATTTAATGCTTAGTAAGTTTTGAGTAACGAAATTATTTACGACTAAAGTATAGCGTTCATATGACTAAATGAATAATTTCATATATGCACATTCTAAAAGTCATAATTACTTCACGCTTCAACCAATATATTCATACACAGGGTATCTGTAACACCCCTATCCCGTAACCGTCGCCAAAATAAGCAAGGGGCATTACCGGACTTGTAACTCATGTCAGAACAGTAAAATTTTGAACTTTTTCTTGAAATAAGATCGTTCATTTAAATAAGTACTAAGCACAGCCAGAGGTAAAATTTAAACTTCACTAAGTAAACATTCAGAAGATGCCATTTTCGCATGGCTTATATACATTAAACAAAAATATTCTTCCGCCACTAGTCTATTCTATACATGCCATAAAATAATTCTAAACATAACAGTAACAAGCGGTGGATAGTGATAGTGTGACTAGTTGCTGACGATCCCTGAGCCTGTAGCTTCGCAATGAGATCTATAAAACAGAGGAAACAGAGTAAATGGAGTGAGCATTACAATGCTTAGTAAGTTTTAAGCAGTGTCAACAGATAACAATCAAATTATAACATAGTTGTTCGTATATTTTATTTCACTCTTCCTTCGGGCATACCATCCCTTTACCTAATATGCACATCTCATCATATACAATAGGCAGATAAACTTTCACATAAAAGTGAGCTCATGTGACATAGATATATTGTATGATTTCACATAACCCCTCACACTGATCCGATGTCACATAATCATAGGAATAGTCTCATAGATTGCTCTCGTATGCATCACATAACTACCTTATGATTTAGTTCAAATCAAGCTCACATATAAACTTGGAGTACATACCTGTTTAACCTTTCGCATTGAATATATTTATAAGCAATTCTTATTAAGAAGTCTTATAGCTTTAACCTCTACTTGGATTATCAGCGAGACCTTTAGCTCAGACGAAATCTCCACACGAAGTTATTGGGTCTTACCCGGACAAAATCTCCACACGTAGTCATCGGGTCTTACCTGGACATAATCTCCACACGTAGTCATCGGGTCTTACCCGGAATATATTTCCAAGTTTCATGTACATTTAATCACATGTTACAACATTCACATCGACTGTCATATTTGTAATTCATTTGCCTCATCAAATATCTAATAATACACACCTTTCACATTTGGTCGTTCGGCCACAATATACGCACATCGCCTACATATTTCACACTAGCCATTCGGCTTTACCACATATACATATCTCATATATATATTTCACATTGGCCATTCGGCTTTACCACATATATGCATGTTCATATTCACCACATTGGCCATTCGGCCTTATCACACATATGCATGCTCACATTCATCACATTGGCCATTCGGCCTTATCACATATATGCATGTTCACATTCATCACATTGGCCATTCGACCTTATCTCATATATACACATTCACATTCATCACATAAAATCCTAAATCAAAATATAAATTTTCATGTATTCACATCACAATTATCCAAATATACTTCACATACCACATATACTATCATGTATACACTTTGTCTTGGCCGAATCTACATCAATCATTTTCCAATGAATAATTCAATTTCACGCCATACTATCATTTCATATTCGAATACTCATAACTTACAATTTCACAAATTTTAATATCAAAGATCCGTCTAACATTCATATATCGTTTTACAATATCACGATTTAGAATTCACGTATGGGTTTAATCAATAGCTTATGAGCAACTAAAACAAGTTTTATCCATGTTTACAACAAAATCACATATTCATTACGAGTTGTTTTCCTGAGCAATAGTCACTAAATTATTTATAACTGGAGCTACAAAAAACTCCAAATCACCCTTGCTTTTAATTTTCCCAGAATATAGACTCGTATATCTTCCATCCATAAAATTTCCAGAATTTTAGGTTTGGCCAATCAATACCAGATTTTTCTTAAAATTTCCCCTGTTTCACTGTTTGACTAATCTGACCATTCTTCACTACGAATCAAATTTTTCATTGTACAGAATTCATAATGTGTTCTATTTGATTTAATTTGAAACTAGACTCATTAAGGATTTTAAGCATATAAATCTTATCTTATAACCATTTTTGTACAAATTATAATGATTTTCCAAAAACAGAATAGGGGATTTCGGAGTCATTCTGACACTGTCCCACACAACTTTAAATATCTCTTTATAGGAAATTTCTTTGCTTCCACGGTCTCTTTTATAAGAAACTAGACTAACTAAGCTTTGATTACATATTTTATTCAGCCTATAATTCCACACCAACAATTTATAGTGATTTTCTAAAATCACGTTACTGCTGCTGTCCAAAGCAAATTATTACAATTTGCTCTTAAATTTCCAAGTCCAAACACTTATGAACTTACCATTTGAGTTTAAGACATATCATGGCCACATCATATCTTATTAAATCAACTCATTATGTCCTATTATGATTGAATTTACTCAATGTTTAATCACTTAAAACTTACCTCGGAAGTGGTCGACGATTAGATGTCCACGGCTATTCGTTTACTTTCTCTTTTCCCCTATCCGACTTGGATCTTCTTTGCTCTTAAGCTTAAGTAAAACAATAGATTTGCTTAAGTACTTAACTAATATTATTCACTTAACAATCACATTTGGCAATCACATATCATTTAATCTTTGATTGACCAATTTAACACATACCAAAATCCAATCATACATCTAACCTTTATCTCAATACCAAACCGAGTTATAAGATCATACATTATACTAAGCATATCATTAAACATACCTATTCAATTTAGCTAATTTCATAGCCGATTAATCACCTTACCCTACATTACTCAATGCCGAATATTAACCCAACATCACAAGCATAATCACTATGAAACTTACCTTAATACACATTTTATCCCATTGCCGAATACATATATATATCATCAAACAAATATTTATTCACATAACAACAATTCATTCACATCTCTATAAATGATCATAATCGGACATTATAAACAAATCAACTAGTTTAGCATTCAAATTCTTCTAACCATTCCTCAATCATTTACTCAATGAACAACAATCCAAGCACATCAAAGCATAGTCGAATGTATCATTCTTCTTAAATTCAAAAATAAATACATGGGCTAACTTCAAAATCTATTTAACAACTCAACTTTACAAACACATATTCGGCTAGGAAGAAAGATTGATAATTTAACAACCTTAGCTTAACATATAACTTGTTGTGACACATCTTTAAGTATTCTTTTATTCCATCAACTCAAAACACATTCATCACTCTCAATAACTAAACTCATATTCGGCAATGGCCTCCAATATAGTGACCGATTCTTCTCAACTAGCACCTAGTGTACACACATGATCATTTGTTTGATTCAAGCACCTATCCGCCAAAAATTCATCCAAATTAACAAGAACAACAACCACATTCTTTGTTATCTACCATGACCAAAACCCATATTCATTCACCAAATATAAAAAATTTATCATCAATTTGACATATAAGGACATAACCAAATGTTTCTTGCAACACAAACTCAAAAATTAACACATGGGTCATGTTATGAGCACCAAAACAAACTCAACTTCACAAAATTTTCAAAAGAATCACATGATATCATACCTTAATTCCCCCCCACACAAGATGGTCGAATGCCTTAGGTGTGCTTTCTTCCATTTCTTGGTTAGTTTCGGCTTGAGAGAGGTAGGAGAAGAAGATGAACATTTTTTTTTCTTTTCTTTTTTTTTCTTCCTTCAATTCACGGCAATGGAGGGGGGGCATGGATTAGACAACTTTGTTTTCATCACCCCTCTCTTTTCATTACTTTATTACTAACCTCTTATTTTATTCTTTCTAACATAACACACTAACACAACATGTTTCCAACATGTTTCACCCCATAGCATGGCCGGCCACTAGCTCTAATTTTGGGTAATTTGACATGCAAACCCATCATTTTCATAACATGCATTAATAGGCCACTTTACATTTGCCTAGCACATTTCTAAATTTTCTCACATAAGTCCTATTTAATAAAATTCACTTACAATTAACAAAATTCAAACATGAAATTTTCACACATGCATATATACATATAATAAGCCTCAACTCTAACGGTTAATTATTTTTATGACTTGATTTTGTGGTCCCGAAACCACTTTTCGACTAGGGTCAAATTAGGGGTGTCGCAACTCTTCCCCCCTTTAGGGATTTTCGTCCCCGAAAATTTCTACCGATGCATAGTTTAGGATAACATCCTCTTATTGAATTATATTCATATAAACATTAGCTCATCGATAGCAATTGTAATTCATTATTGATTTCGCATCGATCTATAAAATCATTTTCTTATCTTAAAACAAATACATAAACATTTCTACAAGAATGCGCATATATCTCATTTTCTTGATTTCATAAGCAATAATCACTTAACTTAATTCACAAATGCATTTCAAACACATATTAAGCACATATTAACATGTATAATTCACATAATCAACCCACATATTTGTAACCCACATTTTCATTCATGTATAAGCTGTAACCTGACCGAAAGTACACATATACTCAAACATCCCAATAAATATCCTTTATAACTCCATCATATCTCACTATTCAACTTAACCTATTTCCAACAGAAAATCAACTTCCACATACCTGAACATTGAATTCATTTAGCACATTCAATCACCGTTAACGATACCCGTATACAATCGATTTGGCATAAAGCCTCATATAGTATACCGGCATGGGATTTATTTTAGCACATAACCCATATATCCAAAATTATTAGCATTCATCAAAGATTCTTACAGACTTTCAAATGTCGAACTTAATCGAAATATTTTCTTGAATATGATTAACAAAAAAAATAGGGGTCATTTAGCAATAGCACATATGACTTCATATACTAAGCATTCCATAAACTAAATCCGTAACACATTTATAACATGAATTCATTTCTTAACAACATATCCACCATCATTTTACGTATTCACTTATTTAGTATACATAACATAATATAATATGAACTCACAAATTTTTACTTTCATTTGATTTTCACATACCTTCCGTACATACCTGTATCACTTATTCTGATCTTACTTTATTTATCATCTTAAATATACCCGTTGAATCATTCGAAATCATTACGGATACTCATTAAGCACATATAGCTCTTACAATGCCATATCCTAGATATGGTCTTACATATTCTCACATATCGAGCTGATGCCATGTCCCAGACATGGTCTTACACACTATCTCAAATCAATGCCTTCGTCCCAGACGAGGTCTTACATGAATTCCACTTCACACACTTAGTGCCCACTGACCGATCTCGCACTCATAGTGCTCGGTTAAAGGAATTCGCACACACACAGTGCCTCTAATCATTCACACACATAGTGCTCTTATTCATTCGTTATTACACATTGAAATGACTTAACCAAGTCTATAAACATCATGTATGTACACTTTTAAACATATCATCTCATTTAAATTTGAATTCGTATAGTAATGAACACTTAAACTTTGCTCAGATTACCTGCACGAAGCCTACTAGGCACAAAGGCCCGAATACACGTCACCAGCATGATTGCTCTTCGGGACCTAGCCTGGATATAACACCAGCACGAATGCTCTTCGGGGTTTAGCACGGATATATCACTAGCACGAATGCTCTTCGGAACTTAGCCCGGATACATCACTAGCACGGATGCTCTTCGGGACTTAGTCTGGATATATCACTAGCACGAATGCTCTTCGGGACTTAGCCCGGATACATCACTAGCACGAATGCTCTTCGGGACTTAGTCCGGATACATCACTAGCACGAATGCTCTTCGGGACTTAGCCCGGATATATCACTAGCACGAATGCTCTTCGGGACTTAGCCCGGATACATCACTAGCACGAATGCTCTTCGGGACTTAGCCCGGATATATCACTCTCAATTCTCATGTACATATACACATATAGCAATACACATTAGTATATCATTTACATTACTTGAATACAAACACAACATGCTTATCGACCATTCAACTTCCAGTTCCATAGCCACATACAAAAATCACATTTATAGTCATAACATTCTTTCAAAATTGCATCACTTATACCCTTATAATTCAATCCAAATCGAAATTCAAATACGAGTACATGATACGTACCTGATAAACTTAATAATTTAGGCATATCTAAGTGAAGTTATATCGCAAATTCTCATAGTCAGAAGCTTGCTACAGCTAGATCGGGATCAACATTCATTACAATACAGGAACCATATTTTAATAGTCAAAAATCATCACACTATCATTTTATCACTTTATGGCATGTATAAATAGACTCACGTGTGCTACGTTAGTCCTAGAATCGACTAAACCGTAGCTCTGATACCAATAAAATGTAACACCCCTATCCCGTAACTGTCGCCAGAATAGGCAAGGGGCATTACCGGACTTGTAACTCATGTCAGAACAGTAAAATTTTGAACTTTTTCTTGAAATAAGATCGTTCATTTAAATAAGTACTAAGCACAGCCAGAGGTAAAATTTAAACTTCACTAAGTAAACATTCAAAAGATGCCATTTTCGCATGGCTTATATACATTAACCAAAAATATTCTTCCGCCACTAGTCTATTCTATACATGCCATAAAATAATTCTAAACATAACAGTAACAAGCGGTGGATAGTGATAGTGTGACTAGTTGCTGACGATCCCTGAGCCTGTAGCTTCGCAATGAGATCTATAAAACAGAGGAAACAGAGTAAATGGAGTGAGCATTACAATGCTTAGTAAGTTTAAAGCAGTGTCAACAGATAACAATCAAATTATAACATAGTTGTTCGTATATTTTATTTCACTCTTCCTTCGGGCATACCATCCCTTTACCGAATATGCACATCTCATCATATACAATAGGCAGATAAACTTTCACATAAAAGTGAGCTCATGTGACATAGATATATTGTATGATTTCACATAACCTCTCACACTGATCCGATGTCACATAATCATAGGAATAGTCTCATAGATTGCTCTCGTATGCATCACATAACTACCTTATGATTTAGTTCAAATCAAGCTCACATATAAACTTGGAGTACATACCTGTTTAACCTTTCGCATTGAATATATTTATAAGCAATTCTTATTACGAAGTCTTATAGCTTTAACCTCTACTTGGATTATCAGCGAGATCTTTAGCTCAGACGAAATCTCCACACGAAGTTATCGGGTCTTACCCGGATAAAATCTCCACACGTAGTCATCGGGTCTTACCCGGACATAATCTCCACACGTAGTCATCGGGTCTTACCCGGAATATATTTCCAAGTTTCATGTACATTTAATCACATGTTACAACATTCACATTGGCTGTCATATTTGTAATTCATTTGCCTCATCAAATATCTAATAATACACACCTTTCACATTTGGTCGTTCGGCCACAATATACGCACATCGCCTACATATTTCACACTAGCCATTCGGCTTTACCACATATACATATCTCATATATATATTTCACATTGGCCATTCGGCTTTACCACATATATACATGTTCATATTCACCACATTGGCCATTCGGCCTTATCACACATATGCATGCTCACATTCATCACATTGGCCATTCGGCCTTATCACATATATGCATGTTCACATTCATCACATTGGCCATTCGGCCTTATCTCATATATACACATTCACATTCATCACATAAAATCCTAAATCAAAATATAAATTTTCATGTATTTACATCACAATTATCCAAATATACTTCACATACCACATATACTATCATGTATACACTTTGTCTTGGCCTAATCTACATCAATCATTTTCCAATGAATAATTCAATTTCACACCATACTATCATTTCATATTCGAATACTCATAACTTACAATTTCACAAATTTTAATATCAAAGATCCGTCTAACATTCATATATCGTTTTACAATATCATGATTTAGAATTCACGTATGGGTTTAATCAATAGCTTATGAGCAACTAAAACAAGTTTTATCCATGTTTACAACAAAATCACATATTCATTACGAGCTGTTTTCCTGAGCAATAGTCACTAAATTATTTATAACTGGAGCTACAAAAAACTCCAAATCACTTGCTGTTAATTTTCCCTGAATATAGACTCGTATATCTTCCATCCATAAAATTTCCAGAATTTTAGGTTTGGCCAATCAATACCAGATTTTTCTTAAAGTTTCCCCTATTTCACTGTTTGACTAATCTGACCAATCTTCACTACGAATCAAATTTTTCATTGTACAGAATTCATAATGTGTTCTATTTGATTTCATTTGAAACTAGACTCATTAAGGAGTCTAAGCATATAAATCTTATCTTATAACCATTTTTGTACAAATTATAATGATTTTCCAAAAACAGAATAGGGGATTTCGGAGTCATTCTAACACTGTCCCACACAACTTTAAATATCTCTTTATAGGAAATTTCTTTGCTTCCACGGTCTCTTTTATAAGAAACTAGACTAACTAAGCTTTGATTACATATTTTATTCAGCCTATAATTCCACACCAACAATTTATAGTGATTTTCTAAAATCACGTTACTGCTGCTGTCCAAAGCAAATTATTACAATTTGCTCTTAAATTTCCAAGTCCAAACACTTATGAACTTACCATTTGAGTTTAAGACAAATCATGGCCACATCATATCTTATTAAATCAACTCATTATGTCCTATTATGATTGAATTTACTCAACGTTTAATCACTTAAAACTTACCTCGGAAGTGGTCGACGATTAGATGTCCACGGCTATTCGTTTACTTTCTCTTTTCCCCTATTCGACTTTGATCCTCTTTGCTCTTAAGCTTAAGTAAAACAATAGATTTGCTTAAGTACTTAACTAATATTATTCACTTAACAATCACATTTGGCAATCACATATCATTTAATCTTTGATTGACCAATTTAACACATACCAAAATCCAATCATACATCTAACCTTTATCTCAATACCAAACCGAGTTATAAGATCATACATTATACTAAGCATATCATTAAACATACCTATTCAATTTAGCTAATTTCATAGCCGATTAATCACCTTACCCCACATTACTCAATGCCGAATATTAACCCAACATCACAAGCATAATCACTATGAAACTTACCTTAATACACATTTGATCCCATTGCCGAATACATATATATATCATCAAACAAATATTTATTCACATAACAACAATTCATTCACATCTCTATAAATGATCATAATCGGACATTATAAACAAATCAACTAGTTTAGCATTCAAATTCTTCTAACCATTCCTCAATCATTTACTCAATGAACAACAATCCAAGCACATCAAAGCATAGTCGAATGTATCATTCTTCTTAAATTCAAAAATAAATACATGGGCTAACTTCAAAATCTATTTAACAACTCAACTTTATAAACACATATTCGGCTAGGAAGAAAGATTGATAATTTAACAACCTTAGCTTAACATATAATTTGTTGTGACACATCTTTAAGCATTCTTTTATTCCATCAACTCAAAACAGATTCATCACTCTCAATAACTAAACTCATATTCGGCAATGGCCTCCAATATAGTGACCGATTCTTCTCAACTAGCACCTAGTGTACACACATGATCATTTGTTTGATTCAAGCACCTATCCACCAAAAATTCATCCAAATTAACAAGAACAACAACCACATTCTTTGTTATCTACCATGACCGAAACCCATATTCATTCACCAAATATCAAAAATTTATCATCAATTTGACATATATGGACATAACCAAATGCTTCTTGCAACACAAACTCAAAAATTAACACATGGGTCATGTTATGAGCACCAAAACAAACTCAACTTCACAAAAATTTCAAAAGAATCACATGATATCATACCTTAATTCCCCCCCACAAGATGGTCAAATGCCTTAGGTGTGCTTTCTTCCATTTCTTGGTTAGTTTCGGCTTGAGAGAGGTAGGAGAAGAAGATGAACATTTTCTTTTCTTTTCTTTTGTTTTCTTCCTTCAATTCACGGCAATGGAGGGAGGGGGGCATGGATGAGACAACTTTGTTTTCATCACCCCTCTCTTTTCATTACTTTATTACTAACCTCTTATTTTATTCTTTCTAACATAACACACTAACACAACATGTTTCCAACATGCTTCACCCCATAGCATGGCCGGCCACTAGCTCTAATTTTGGGTAATTTGACATGCGAACCCATCATTTTCATAACATGCATTAATAGGCCACTTTACATTTGCCTAGCACATTTCTAAATTTTCTCACATAAGTCCTATTTAATAAAATTCACTTACAATTAACAAAATTCAAACATGAAATTTTCACACATGCATATATACATATAATAAGCCTCAACTATGACGGTTAATTATTTTTATAACTCGATTTTGTGGTCCCGAAACCACTTTTCGACTAGGGTCAAATTAGGGGTGTCACAGTATCAAACCTAACTAGAGGCCGGAAGCTTGTTAATCAATTGAGCGAGTACTATTTGAAAGGAGTCAACCTTTCTGATGCATATACGAAACATACCTTATCGTTTGTATTTTATGAGCGTATTAATTGAAATTATTACAGCAAGATCGCTCACTTCCAAACCCAAGTATCTTCGGGATTTAGCCGGATATAGCAACTCGCACAAATGCCTTCGGGTCTTAGCCCGGATATAGTCACTAGCATAAATGCCTTCGGGACTTAGCCCGGATATAGTCACTAGCACAAATGCCTTCGAGACTTAGCCCGGGTATAGCAACTACTTGCACAAATGCCTTCGGGACTTAGCCCAGATATAGTAACTTGCACAAATGCCTTCGGGACTTAGCCCGGGTATAGCAACTACTCGCACAAATGCCTTCGGGACTTAGCCCGGATATAGTAACTTGCACAAATGCGTTCGGGACTTAGCCCGGATATCATCTGAATAATCAACCACATATACCAATAAATCATGACACATCCATATTTCATTATCATAACTAGAATTCAAACACAAGACGCTTATCAACCATTACCATTTTTGGCTCAATATCCACATACAAAGAGCATGATTTTGATTTGCTTTATAACATGATCTCTATACACATTCAGCAACCCGTCATAGGTATAAACTAATCACCTCAATATACAATTCAAGTAGAATCATTATATCACCGTTTATTTGTTATGCTTATATGTCATGACTTAATCAAATCATAAACTAAATTTCATTACTCGAAAACTTACCTCGGATGTTGCCGAAGGATTTCGACGGCTATTCGATCACTTTTTCCTTTCCCTTATCCAACTTTGATCCTCTAGGCTCTTGAGCTAAATCAAACAATTTACTTCCCAAATCAAACATAGTCATACGACATCCATATACATTTTATACTAGCCGAAATGTACCATCAAGATATACTTTACTCAAATAATTTACCTTGGCCGAACATGTATAATGTTTTGTAGCTTAATAAATTTAACATACACTATGTATTTATAATATTTGTGCAGCCAATTATCCATGGTCATACACACACACAATCAAAAATAAATACCAAAATTTTCATATCCTTTATGCCCTAAGCCGAATACACTTGTCATGTTCACCTACATTTTTCAAGTACAACATTCTCATATTCGGCATTAGTATCAAGCATAATAGCCAATTCTTCCCACCTTGAATCTATGCATCTATTTAATCATAGTTTGTTCAAGCACTCATACAATAAGATACATCCAATTTAACAAGAAACAAAAACCTTATTTCTCCATAGCTACTATGGCCGAAAGTTCTAGGCATCTCAATACCGAAATTTTTAACATAGGTTGGCTAAAGAACTTGGTGATGAGTTCAAATTAATCTAACATTTCAAGCAACTTAACACATCCATATAACTAAAAATTCTAAGTTTAAACACAATACAACATTTTAGCACCATGGCCGAATACTTCATGAAGTTGTCAAGACCCATCCTTTTCAAATTCTCACACACACTCACATCCAATCCTTTTTATTAAGCACTCAAACTCAATCATCTTCATGCCTCATCACCACAACATCAAACACCAACCAAGAAGACAACACCCATGGCCGAGTATCATCTCCATCAAATAGCAAAAAGAATTTATACCATGGGCTAGGTAGAATTCAAACTAACATCTAAAAATATGCATGAACTTCATGGAATAACATCAAACATACCTCTTCCTAAACATCAACCAGCCGAACATGAAGCAAGAGGATCCTCTTCTTCTTCCTTCCTCAAGTCACGGCAATGGGGGAGCATGGATGAGACAACTTTGTTTTCATCACCCCTCCATTTTCATTACTTTATTACTAACCTTTTATTTTATTATGTCTAACATAAAACATTAACACAAAATGTTTATAATATGCTTTAACCCATAGCATGGCCGGCCACCATCTAGATTTTGGTCAATTTGACATGCAAACCCATCATTTTTATAACATGCATTAATAGGTCCTTATAAATTAACCTATCACCTTTTAAAAGTGTCACACATAAGTCCTATTAATTAAATTCACATGCAATCGACTAAATCGAAGCTTAAAACTTTCACACATTCATATTCACATATTTTAGACAATAAATATCATATTCAAATAATAAAACTTTATTCATACTGTAGTTTAGCATACTTAACAAAATTTCAAATTTTTGAACAAAATTTCAAATTTTTGAACAAAATATAACCTAATCATAACTGAAAGAAAAATTTATTCTGAGTGGAAATAATTTCAATTTTTGGGTCCCCCTACTTAAGATGAACAATATCCTCATTGTTTAACAATGAATAAATACTATACACCAAGTAGGATTGTAGAAAAGAGGAGGTGAGTCAATTTGACTGCTTAAGTACCAAGCTCTCTCTAGATCCAATCTTAGACATGTATATATCTATTGCCACACTTTGCACTTTGCGACTTTTTAATTTTTTATTTATGATTTCCACCTCTTATTTTATTATGTCAAAATAAAAATTTCTAGTAAAACCTAATCTTGAAATATTAAATAACCTAAGAACAAAAATAAACTAAAGTCAAGATCCTCCCTTTTTATTCATTTGCAAATCCCTTTGTCTTTGTTTTTACATGAATCACTTCGCTCCCTCTTCGGTTGAGGACTCTATGGTTCAAATATGAAATCTAGAAACTCAAGCACAAAAAAAAGGGTCATTGTATATTTTCGTAAGAGTACTTCTTATTGAGTCATCCCATATTTTTGAATATCTCCAGTAAGCTTGTTGCTATGGCTGCATATGTCGCATTATGTCCATCAACTTTGACAGCTCATCTCAAAGATCTGGTCAAGGTGATTGAGTTTTAAACATTGAAGTTGCAACGTTAGGTTCGGTTATTGGTTCCACTGGTTCTGCCTTATAAGGAATTTTGCTGATTATATCGGTTCGATCTCTGTGGGATCTTCTTCTTGTTCTTCAGGATCCTTATTTTCTTCAACTCGTTGCTGTAGAACAGAGTCTCTAGCTATCCGGTAAAGGTCCCAATATGATTGTACCCTGGCTATACCCTGTCTTCTTTATGTTTGAAAGAATTTTAGCTTTCAAGCACAAAATGGTTATTGCAAAGGGGAAGTAAGCTGGTGCAGAACGTCTAGCAGCACGATTTTGCATTTCTCTCAGGATGATTTTTCCCACATCAATGGTCCTTCAAGTTATTGGTACCTTGATTCTGCGAACAGAAACTTTTGTCAATTCGGTTGATATCAAATTTGTATAAAATTCATGAACTAACTCCTCATCTACGCTAGGTCTTTTCTCACAAAACAACTCCCAATTGAGAGCTTCAACAACTTGTTGAATGCACGCCATGAAATCAATATAGTTGTTTTCTTTAGTGTAAAGCCCTTATCTTGATGCATCTGTTGATTCTTGAAAATACTTTCATATTTTGCTTTGGCTTTCTCATAGTGGAATTTATTTTGTGATTCGTCAATTTGAGTAGAAGCACGAGTTCTCTGTCAAGGCATGATTAACCTTTTTATAAAAGTTAAGAACTCAAAGAAAATAAATCTAAAACAAAAGGGGTCGATTTAGGGATGTTTGTAGGGTGTCTTGATGGTATGGTGTGAGTAGCAAGGCGACAGCAGGCTAGGCAGTAAGCAGGCAGCAGACGCCACTATCGGGCGAATAGAAGGGCTGGTACGTTGGCGCTTGCAAACAAGTGTGTGAGAATCAATCTGACGCGAGGGGGAGTAGCAGCGTAAGCTGCTGGTGCGCACGTGAGCTGCTGGTCAAATGGGGCTACCGACCAGTGTTGTGGCTAGGGAGTTGGGAGCTACGGCACTAGGTGATTTGGTGGGTTTTGGGTGATAGGTTTGATTGAGGGATGAGTGAAAAAAATTGGAAAAGGCGGGTGAAATTTATAGCGAGAGGAGTAGGAGTTTAATTAGAATTCCTAAAACAATTTAATACTTAAAAAATTCTAAGTTCTAATTCTACATAGAGTTAACAACAATTAATAATTAATATAATGCATATTAAATTATTATTTGCTATTAATTTATTAAAGATAAATGCTTATTAAATAAAATATGATCAAATTTAAACTAATCCTAATTCTATGCAAAGTTGATAATAATTAATATATATTATCTTATTATTAAAAACATTTATTCTAGATGCCTTTTGAAAATATTTACAAAAAGAGACATCTAATTTTTATTATTTACAAAAAAAGCAACCATATTTGAAAATAATTCAATTAAGTACCAATACATAAAGAAAATTTGAAATTGAGTTGCAATTTAAAATTTGGATCAAAATTGAGCCTTTTATTTGAAAAAATAAAAATTTATTTTTCCATTTAGGGAATAATTTCTTTGAAAATTATGTTAAAATCAATTCCTATGAAAGCTTGGAGGGGTCACAAGCGGTCCCGTTTAAGTTGCAATTCCTAGACATAATTTATTTAAACATACTAATCCCAAAAATATACCCTAAATCATTTATTTACAAAGGAAAACAAGAAATATTAATCATATGATAAAATGAACGAGATTTGATCTCGTTCAATTTTATCTACCTTGTAATGTTTTAAGCGCTGAGCATTAACTCAAAAATTACCTCCCTTACTTTGAAGTTCAGCAACTCCGTATGGATAAACTCGGTGAACCGAAAATGGACCGAACCAACGTGATTTTAACTTACCTGGAAAGAACCTTAATCTGGAATTGAATAACAAGATTTAATGACTTCCTTCAAATTCTCAAACTCGAATATGCTTGTCATGCCATTTCTTAAGTTTTTCCTTGAGTAATTTAGCATTTTCGTATGAGAACATTCAAAATTCTTCTAACTCGTTGAGTTGTAGCATCTGTTTCTCTTTAGCAAGCTTAAGATCCAAGTTGAGTTGTTGAAGAGCCTAGTAATCTTTGTGCCCTAACTCCAAAGGCAGATGACAGACTTTCTCAAAGACCAACCTGTTGGGTGACATCCTTAAAGGTGTCTTGTATGCTATCCTATAGGCCCATAAAGCATCATCTAGTCTATTGGACCAATCTCGTCGGTTTCGAAAAACTACCTTCGCGAGTATGCCTTTGATCTCTTTGTTTGCCAGTTCAGCTTGCCTATTTGTCTACGGCTGGTACGCTGTGGCAATCTTGTGCTTTACTCCATGTTTGTCGAGTAACCATTTCAACCACTTATTCATAAAATGGGACCCTTCATCAGTGATGATGGTTCTTGGGGATCCAAACCTTGTGAACACATGCTTCTGCAAAATCTTCTTCACAACTTTAGAATTGTTTGTCGGATATTACTCAGCATCAAACCCATTTAGACACGTAGTCAACTACTACCAATATGTACTTGTGACCAAAAGATAGATGAAAAGGACCGAGAAAGTCAATACCCCAAACATCAAATAATTCTAATTCAATGATGTTTGTTCAAGGCATCTCATTTCTATTGGTGATGTTTCCAACCCTTTGGCATTGATCACAACTCCTTAATAAGCAAATGCGTCTTTAAATAGTGTTGGCTAAAAGAATCCGACTTGCAATACTTTGGCCGTAGTACGTGTACCTCTAAAGTGTTCCCTACTCGGAGCTAAGTGGCAATGATATAGAATCTTATGTACTTCATCTTCTACCACATATCTCTTGATCATTTGATCTACACACTTTTTGAACAAGTATGACTCTTCACAGAAATAGTACTTCACTTCGTGAAGGAACTTTTTCTTTTGATGATACTTCTTATCAATTGACATCAAACCACAAGCTAAATAGTTCGCAATATCAACAAACCAAGGGGTATTATGAACATGATTTACCTTCAGTATATATTCATCTGGAAATGTCTCCAAGAATTCCCTTCTTGCGGCTCCAATCTAGACAATTGGTCTACTACTTGGTTTTCTACTCCCTTTTGATCTTGGATTTCTAGATCAAACTCTTGAAGTAGAAGTACCCATCGGATCAGTCTCGACTTAACGTCTTTCTTTTCAAGTAAGTACTTAATTGTCGAGTGGTCCGTATCGACAGTCACTTTGGTACCTACAAGACAATAACAAAACTTGTAATAGCCCATTTTTCAATGAAATCGAAATAGTGGATTCGGGACCACAAATCCAATTCGAAAATAAAATTTATTTTTATTTTAGTACATGGTCCATAATATGCTAGAAATGTCATTTGAAAATTCTGATAAGAAAATTTTATTGATTGTATGCTTAATTACAAGAAGGACTAAATCGCATAAAATGCAAAAATTGAATTCTAGTAGCTACAATGATTAAATAGCTATGTTAGAGGTCCTTATTTGGTAATTAAACCATTAAAGAAAAATATGTAGATATTTTGGTGACTTATCCATGGAAATTTAGAAAAGGGGCAAGGGATAAATTGAAATTTGAAATAATTTAATTAATTACAAAGATGATAAAAGATATCATCTTATTTACTCATCTTCTTCCCCCAAAATACATGGAAACCTTAGGAGAGAGAGAAGAAACTTTGATGACTTAATTGGGTAAGTTTTCTTGTCCCATTTTTAGTAATTTTGATATTTTTGAAATCGGGATAGCTTAATCTATCTATTTGGGGGATCAATTTGAAGAGTTATCAAAGTATGGAAATTAGGTCATGGATGTATATGCTGGAAATTAGAAATTTATGGTAGAAAATGAAAGGTTGTTGATAGATAACAACTTTTACTAAGTGATTTTTGATGAAAATATGATTTAGGGACTAAACTGTAAAGTTGTGAAAATTGATGAAAAATTCTAAAATTTATAGAAAATATGTGCTATAAATCTGATGTTGAAATTTCGGTTAGGCTTGGAATAGGGAGTAAATTGCATGAATTTCATTTTCTAAGCCTAGGGACGAAACTAAAATTTACGAAAAAGTTAGAGGCAAAATGGTAATTTTGCCTAAGTTGTAAGCCTAGGATGTAAATTGAGTCCAAATGAATATGAAATGTGTGAAATTGATTATTTGAGTTATTTATATAGATCCAGACAACACAAATTTGAGGATAGATCAAGGGAAAGGAAAGGTTTCCGATTAGTAGATTATTTACACGAATAAGTGTCGAGGTAAGTTCATGTAACTTAATCGAGCATGTAAATATGATAACTTGAATGTTATGTTGTATTCAATATGAATTATATTTATGTGAATGTTATAAATGTGTGAAATGATTACATGTTTGGAAATGCTGGAAAAAGGGTAATGTAACACCACTAACCCATATCCATCACTGGAATAAGGTTATGAGGCATTACTGAACAACTTATACACAACATACATTTCTCATACATGAATCCATTATCACATAAACATTGATCAAACATAATTACATTGTCCCTTATAAGGCTTTACGAGACCTTAAAACATGCTTGGAAGAGGTTTGGGACTAAACTGATAACATTGGTAAACTTTGGAAAAACTTAGAAAAATTTCATGCATACAGGGATCATACACCCGTGTGAACAGGCCATGTGCCTCACACAGCCACGGACATGCCCGTGTCACAGACCAGGCCATACATATTGACTTGTATCACACGGCCGGAGACATGCCCGAGTGCCATGGTCATGTGAAAACAGGAGGGTATATTGACTTAGGTCACACGACTGGCCACACGCCCATGTGCCAGCCCGTGTGCCACACACGGCCTATAGACATGCCCGTGTGTCTAGGCCATGTAACTTACTGACTTTTTTTAAACTAAGTTACAGTAGGCACACGGTCAAGTCACATGCCCGTGTGCTCAACCTATGGGGCGAAATTAGGCTTGGTTTAAGCCACATTTCTCACCCTTACTCAAGCATACCTAAACCACATCATTTTGTACCAATTTAGTACATTTATAGGCAGCCAAAACATGCTATTTCTTATACATTTCATGCCATTTAAAATCCATCCAATCAACAACTAATTCGTAACCAAAAACTTACCAATTCATCATCTTAAAACCAAGCCACAACATGCCATTTTTCAAACAACAATACACCAATTGACAACTATATAACCATCGCAGCAACCATACCAATCATGCCAAAACAAAAGACAATTTATACATCACATATCACTTACCAAACTCATAAATTAAGTCAACCTACTTGGCCAAATACACACCAACATGTACATCATTTGCAAGCCAACTCTCATGGCTAATATCATAACTCAAAACATATCATCATAACACTAGCCTATACATGCTATATACCATATTTACAAAGCATCAAAAGACCAACAAGTTAATCGATAGGGTGACGATGTTTTCTGATGATCCCCGAGTCCAAGCTAGCTTTGATTATCTATAAAACAGGAAAAGTATGCACAAAGTAAGCTTAAAAAGCTTAGTAAGCGATAAACAAATAAATTATCTTGTGAAACATCATCATTCCCATCATATAGAAAAATTATGAATAAGCACATATAAATTCACAAACCTTTCTGATTGTATATCTATTCAAGAAACACATGTAAATTCAACAAATACTTCTCTTTTCAATACTCGTTTGAATCTCGTAAGTACTTGTATCACTTAATTCAATCACACATTCTTTCTCATCTTAACATTGCCCATTGAACCTTTTGGAATCATTAAGGATACTCAAAAATCACATATAGTTCATACAATGCCATATCCTGGATTTGGTCATACATGTTATCACATATGAATGCAAATAGCCCAACTATGGTCTTACACGAAATCAAATAACGATGCCAATGTCCTAGACATGGTCTTACACGTAACCAAATAACGAAAATCCTAATGTCATGACATTTGTATCCTATACTATTCCTGAGGTTCGTACGGGACTTTCAGATATTGTAACACTGTCGATTCTTGCTCGTATTTGATCATTCAATATTCAATGCAATTCAATGACAAATAAACATATATAATTCAATTTAAAGACATCTATTTGCATATAAACTTACCTCGTATTCGGGATAGACGGATCGGATCGACTATTTGATAACCTTTGATTTTCCCCAATCTAAATCCGATTTCTTTCTTTATTGATCTATATACATTAAAAATTAACTCATTTATTCATCAATTCATTTAATTCAGTCCACAAACACATATTTAGGCATTTTTACACTTTAGCCCTTAAAGTTCCACATTTTTACAATTTAGTCCCTAATTCACAAATACACAAAATTCATGAAATTTCATTAAATAAGTCCTTAACAGCCCATTCTTTTCATTTATTCACACATTTAACCACATATTTTACACCTTTCACAAATTAATCCCTAAATTGCATTTTTACCTAAAAACACTCTACAAAACATTTAGATCCATAACAATTAATCATTTTCCATTATCAAACATTTAAAAGCTCGAGCATTCAACAATGGCACTTCATGAAATCATTAACAAATTCAAAAATTGAGGCACGAGCCAGCTAGAATACGAAGCAACGATTACAAAAACGTAGAAATCATAAAAAACCGAGCAATGAACAAATCAAGAACAAGGGCTGAATCCTAAAACAACACTTTTGGCTTCTTTTCTTTTGATTTTCGGTTATAGATGAAGAAAATAAAGATGAAAATGGTGTTTGTTTTATTTATTTTACTTAATAACCCTTAATAATAAAACATTTAAATCATCTAATATAAGGCCATCTATGTCAGATTCCACTATCAATGGTCCAATAACATCATAAGGACCTGTCATTTAATAAATCATAGCAATTAGACACATTTAACAAGTAGAATACAACTTTTGCATTTTACGTGATTTAGTCCTTTCTCTCAAATTGAGCTATTAAATGATAAAATTAACTCACGAAATTTTCACACATATATACTATCATGATGTAAACACCAAAAATAATACTAAAATATTTTTCTAACATTGGATTTGTGGTACCAAAACCACTGTTCTGATTTAGCTAAAACTGGGCTGTTACAGGTAAAGTCTCGTTTAAATATTGAATTTCAATGGATAAATGTGCTTTCCCGAAAGGAATGAGGTCCTGCATTTGTTGCTGACAAGATTTAGCTCAGACGAGTAATCATATTAATCTCATTATAGAAAGGATTTATCCCAGACGAGTAATCCTGATATAATTCCTCTCGAGCATATGATACAATTAGGATTAAGGCTGGACTGGTAATCCTAATTAAGTTCTTCTGAGCATGCGTTACAAAAAGGATTGAGCCTGGACTAGTAATCCTGTAATACAATATGTGGCTCGAGAGTGTGTTCTTTGATTAAATATCTTAAAGGGTACTCTTGAATAAGAATTGACAGGTTATTGATTTGTACACCTTGAGTGTACTACTTGAGTATCCATAGGAATTTCAATGATTCAACGGACACAACTCTTGGCATAATGGGAAAATTTATGAGATGAAATGATAATGTCTTGAAAGAATATTGCATGATGAGCTCATCTATGGTTACTTGATGTATATGAAAATTTTGTGACTAACATGTTTGATAGAATGCATGTGATTAGGAAAATTTTGCCAAGTTGATGGAAAATATGATATTATATACTTAGATTTAATAAAAGGGATTGGTAAGTTTAGTTTTTGTTATACGAACTTACTAAGCATGTAATGCTTACTATGTTTTATTTTCCCCTATTTTATAGTGCTCGAAAGCTTGCAAAGGTTGGAGATCATTAGAGCATCGTCGCACTATCTACTAGCTTGATTTGGTGTATATATATAGTAAAATCATTTTGGTATAATGGCATGTATAGGCTAACATGGCCATAGATGGCTTAAATATGTAGTTTGTAATCTAGCCATTGGAATGGCTACTAATGGTTGTTTTTGATGTACTTGTAATGTCATACTATAGTAGCTACATACATGTTAAATGGTTGTTTAAATTATGCCTAACATATGGAATATACCAAGGTAAGATTATAAGCATGTATGCATGTAAAGATATGTAATGTTGAATGATAGAGTTTGCTTAATTTGAATGTTTCATATGGTTGGTATTTGGATGTGAGTTTTAGGGCGGATCATTGGTATGATTTTGGGTGAGAAATGAAGCTAGAAATGGCTTCATTTTGTCCACACGGGCAGACACAGAGGCGTGTGTCTAGACTGTGTGTGACACACGACCTAGAACATGGGCGTGTGGTTAAACCGTGTGCCCTACACTTCAAATTTGAGAAACAGAATGCTCAGAATTGAGCACGCCTAGAACACGGACATGTGTCTTGATCGTGTGAAACCTGCACCTAATTTCGAAAGAATTTAATTAGCCACACGGCCTAGCACATGGGCGTGTGGCAAGGCCGCGTGCACAGGTCAGAGAGTTACATGGGGTCGAATACGGCCTGCAACACGGGCATGTCCCAGGGTCACACGGGCAAGTCCCTTAGACCACATGGGCGTGTGAGCCCTGTACCTTGGAAAAATTTTGAAATGTCGCAAAAAATTCTTAGAGTTTTCGATTAAGTCCCGATTCGAATTTAATGCTCATATTGGGCCTCGAGGGTCCATTTAAAGGACGTTTTGAATAATGTCGAGAAATGAACAATGATTGACATGATTTATCTATAAAAGTTCTAAAAGTTTCGGTAATGCTCCGTAACTCTGTTCCGACGACGGATATGGGTTAGGGCTATTACAAAACTTGTCAAAAGTAAACACAATAGCAAGTAACTCTTTCTCTGTTACTGTATAATTCAGTTGAGCTCCTGTCAGAGTTCGACTTGCATAGTAGATGGGATGAAAAACTTTGTTCCTTCGGTGGCCCATGATAGCTCCTATCGTGAAGTCACTTACGTCACACATAAATTCAAATGGCAAATCCTAGTCTTATGTGACGATTATTGGTGCTGAAACTAACTGGCTCTTCAAATCTTTGAAAGCTCTTAAGCACTCTTCATCAAATTTGAATGTCGTGTCCTTCTCCAATAATTTGCATAAAGGTTTAGCAATTTAGGAGAAGTCCTTGATAAATCTTCGATAGAAACCGGTGTGGCCCAAAAAGCTCCTAACACCCTTTACAAATGTTGGAGTTAGAAGTTTTTCAATAACGTCTACCTTTACTTTATCTACCTCGATTCCATGTCTCGTTATCCGATGCCCTAGAACAAAACCTTCTCGTGCCATAAAATGGCACTTTTCCCGATTGAGTACGAGGTTTGTTTCTTTGCATCGCCTTAGTACCTTGGGTAGATTGGCTAGATAATCATCATATGTATCTCTGAATATTGAGAAATCATCCATAAAGACTTCCAAGTATTTCTCAACCATATCAGTAAAAATAAACATCATACATCTTTGAAATGCAGCAGGTGCATTACATAAACCGAATGGCATACGTCTAAATGCAAATGTACCATATGGGCAGGTGAATTTTGACTTATGTTGATCTTCTGGTGCTACTGTAATCTGATTATACCCCAAGTATCCATCAACAAAACAGTAATAGTCTCGCCCCGCAAGTCTATCCAGCATCTGGTCAAAAAATGACAAAGAGAAATGATTTATCCTAGTCGCTTTATTTAGCTTTTGGTAATCGATGCAAATTCTCCATCCCATAAATGTTCTAGTAAATATCAGCTCGTCATTCTCAATAACTGTAATACCTCTTTTCTTTTGTACGCACTGGACTGGACTTACCCACGAACTATTTGAGATGAGGTAAATTATACCTACCTCTAACCACTTGATGATTTCTTTTTTTTTACCACGTCCTTTATGATGGGGTTCAGTCTTCGTTTTCCATCAATCATCCCTTTTTCGCCATTTTCTAGGATGATCTTGTCCATGCATACAAATAGACTAATACCGCAAATATCGGCTATGGTCCAACTGATAGCCTTCTTGAATTGTTTCAATACTAGGATGAGTTTCTCTTCTTGCTCAATGGTTAATTCTGCTGAAACAATCACAGGCAAAGTAGAGGCGTTACCTAAACAAACATATTTTAAATGTGAAGGAACTACCTTGAGTTCTGATTTAGGTGGCTCCTCGATTGACACTTTTGGTTGGGCATAATCCCTATTCTCTAACTCCAAAGATTCAAAGGGAGATTGCAGATTAAATCCCCTTCGATTAGCTTTTAGTAAGGCTAAGTATTCATCCTCCTCTTAATTATTTGGAGGGTCTGATGTCAAAATTTGTTCTAGTGGGTCCACAACTTAGTTGAGTTTCTTTTCCACGATTAGTTCCTGTAACACCCCTAACCCATATCCATCACCGAAACAGAGTTATAGAGCATTACCAGAGTTTGCAGAACATTTACAGATAAATCATGTCAATCACTATTCATTTTTTGAGATTATTCATGTCGTCCCTTAAATAGACCCTTGAGGCCCAAAATGAGCATTAGAATCGAGTCGGTACTTAACCAAAAACTCTAAAAAAAATTTCGTGAATTTTTAAAAATTTTCCAAGGGCAAGGCTCACATGCCCGTTTGGTCCAAGGGGCACGCCTGTGTGACCCTAGGAAACGCTCGTGCCACAGGCTGTGTTCGACCCCGTATAACTCTATGACTTGTACCACACGGTCGGCCACTCACCCGTGTGCTAAGCCTTATGGTTAATTAAAATTTTTGAAATTAGGTACAGGATTCAAACGGCCAAGACATACACCCGTGTTCTAGGTAGTGTAGTACACACGACTGAGACACATGCCCATGTCTCTGCCGGTTTGCTCAATTCTGAGCATTCTGTTTCTCAAATTTAAGGTGCAAGGGACACACAGCCTAACCACACGCCCACGTACCAGACCGTGTGTCACACACGGTCTAGATCTGCCCGTGTGGATGAAATAAAGCCATTTCTAGATTCATTTCTCACCCAAAATCATACCAATGACCTGCACTAAAACTCATGTCCAAATACCAACCATTTCAAGCACACAAATTTGGTCAACTATGGCATATCGTTACATGCATACAAGTTTAGAATCTTACCTTGGTTTAGTCCATATGTTAGACATAATTTGATCAACTAATTGACATATATGTAGCTACCATAGTATGACATTACAAGTATATCAAAACACACTATTACTAGTCATTCCAATGGCTAGATTACAAGCATCATTTTCAAGCCACTAATGGCCAAGTTATCCTATACATGCCATTATACCAAAATGATTTTACTATATACACCCAAAATAAACTAGTAGAAAGTGTGATGATACTTCACTGATCTTCAACCTTCGTGAGCTTTTGAGTACTATAAAACAGGGAAAATAAAAATAGGTAAACATTACATGCTTAGTAAGTTCGTATAAAAGGAATTAAAACTTACCAAAATACATTTCTTAACATTATGCATTCAATAACATGGTTTTTCATCAATTTGGGAAATTCACCTATACACATACACTCAATCAAACAAATTAGTTACATAAGTGTTCACGCATACATCAAGTAAGCATAGATGAGCTCATAATACTATATTCCTTCAAGACATTATCCATTTCATCCCATAATTCTCTTATCATGCATAGAGTTGTGTCCATTGAATCATTGAAATTTCGATGGATACTTAAGTCTCAAGGTATACAATTCAAAAACCCAACAATTCTTATTCAGAGTACCCATTGGAGCATGTAATCAGAGAACAAACTCTCGAGCCACATATAGTATTACAGGATTACCAGTCCAGGCTAAATCCTTTATGTAACGTATGCTTAGAAGAGCTCAATTAGGATTACCAGTGTAACACCTCTAACCCATATCCATCGCCGGAATAGGGTTATGAGGCATTACTACACGAAAGCACAGTTCCAAACATTATCATATTAAATTAAGTCATAATCACATAGATTTAACTACCATATTACATATGCAAGTCATACATTTATTGCAATTCACGATTTAAATCACATTAATGCTTATGACTTAATCCAAAATTTAAATTTATTATCATTCACCACATAGATTAAATGAAACATAATCCAAAGTATATATATATCCAAAACAATTCAATATATATACAGAACATTTAGCATGTCAATAATTTCATTGTGGAATATCATATCTATAATTTTTATTCTTAAGTCAGTCATGTTTGTACATAAGTTATTCATCAATTGAACTAATTTTCATTACTAACCTTTTTTTCATTTATGTGGCTTTAATGTGTTAAATTATTTTTAATTCATGTATTAACATATTAATATAACTTAACAACAAACACTCGGTTATAAATATCTCATTTCAATTCTATGTCTATTTGGCCAACTCAATACATTTATACATATTTAATAGTTCATAAATATCTAATGAATTTTACAATGCCATGCGCATGTACATATCAACCATATTATAATCACATATAAGAACATGAATAGATATGTAAACTCACATCAAACAAGCCATGTTCAATTATTTAAATATATTTACCCAATGTCATTTCGCCAATCACCCTATAGCAACTATTTCATCTATTAACATATAATTCACTAAAAACTTCGATCAGTTCAATATAAATATATATAACTTCCTTAAGTGCCAAATCACATATATCTCATAAATATTATTCACGCTGTACATCTTATGACCGAGAGCTATTTCCTTAATCTCATTCAAACACAACCATGTATAAAACATAACTATTAGTATCATACTTTATTGCTGGCTGTCCAAAACTTAACCAAACTAACTAACATGCTATAAATAAAATATAAATATATATCATGGTCGTTTGCAAGCCATTTCCAATACTTACATCACTTAACACATGTACTATGCATAACATAATATATATAACATTATAACCGGAACAGTTTAGATCATAACCAAAACAAAACCATACCAATTATCAATTTGAATAAATACATATAATGCTTTTATTCCTTATAGCCGAATTTACTACCTAACACCACATGCACATCTAAGTTTCCTTTAGTAATTTACCAACAATTAATCTTACTTAACATTCTAGCCAAGAACACATAAGACCAAACTAAATCATGTTAAGCAAACCATTTTCAAAGCATTTAGTACCTGTCACAAATATTATACCTTCACAGCACATAACTATAGAACTAAAATAGACATAACTCATACTCTCCATGACCAGATACAAAAATTAAAGACTAGCAATTTTCGCATGGCTTATATACATAACCAACATTTTACATTTGAAAGATAAATTCCAGCCTATACATGCCATAATTTAAGTTTAGCTAATAAGGTACCAAATTAGTAGATAGTGTGATTAACTTGCCTGACAATCCCCGAGCTTGTAGCTTGACTTCAAAATCTATAAAATAGAAAAACATAATATACAGAGTAAGCTACCACAGCTTAGTAAGTCATAAGCAAATAAACCATTCAAATATATAACCAATTCATTCAAAACTAAACCGAACCACTTAAACATTATTATGCTAAATCTCAAATTACAAATTCATTAACGATATTTCTTTGTACAAAATCCTCACATGAGCCGAATTCTCATTTAACCAAATTAGAATATTTTTCCTTTCATTTACAAGCAAACATATCATTAGATAGCCAAATATACATATTCTCAGGATCACAAGTTCAAGTTTCATAATACCTTGTCATGTACATATATTGCCTAAATAGCCGAATGCTCAAGGCTACTTATACACACATAACAAATATTATCTCAAAGACATTCATAGTATGCATATCATGAACAAACACACTTTTATAATTATACACATTCTATATTTACCTCATAAGTCAAATGTAGCAAACATAAAGTACTTACTTACCCTTTCACATGTAACATAATCTATTCTATACCTGGTCTTTTAGCTTATACCACATGTACGTTCACATCTTATCATAGCCTGATGAACCATTTGGAATTGGATAGGACACTCGGATAATCACACATATCGTACAATGCCAACGTCCCAGACGTTGTTTTACATGTAGCCACTTATCAATGCCACTGTCCCAGACAAGGTCTTACTCATAAACGCATATTGGAATCACATATCGATGTCATGGTCTTTCTCGCACACATATATCAGAATCCTATGTCATGACATATGTATCCTAGCTATTCCTAAGGTTCATGGGGGCTTTTGGATGTCATAACTTGATCGGAATGAATACTCGTACTTGATTACCAAGCTTATACATATTCGGTTATTACATTTATAATGTCATACATTTCAATTCAGCACCTATACTTTACATTTAATTAAAATTAAGTACGTCTATTTGCTTATAAACGTACCTCGACAACGAAAAACCGATGCGGATCGACTAGTCGACAACTTTCGTTTTCCCCCGATCCAAATTTCATTTCTTTGGTTCTTGATCTAAACATATTTAAATTATGCTCATTCAAACATATTTTCATTCAATTTAGTCCAAAAACACATAAATGGGCAATTTACCATTTTACCCCTGACATTTACAATTTTTACAATTTAGTCCCTATTGCACAAAACACAAAATAAACAAAGTTTCCAAATACCGATGTTTGGCCGAATCTTACCCATTACCATACAAGTCCATATATTTCATTTATTTCACATTTTAGTCCCTCAAATTATTATTTTTGTAATTTAGTCCTAATTACTCAAAATCATCAAAAATTCCAATACAAAACATGTTAATCTAAAACATATATTTCATTTTTCACCATCAAACAACAAAAATCATAAGATATCAAAAATGGCACAACTCAAAATATTCATCAAATTAAAAAAATTCAAGCATGGGTTTTGTAGTACTCGAAGTAACGATCTCAAAAACGTAGAAATTATCAAAAACTGAACAAAAATCTAACCTTGTTGAGCTTTACAAAGTGCCAAACCCTACCCTTTGTTTTCTTCTTTTTGTTTGTCTTAGTTTCGGTTTATGAACAAAAATAATGATATGAAGATGACTTATTTTATGTTTATTATATGATATTTTATAATATTTTTTTCATTTACAATTTTAACCTTAGTTAAAACATTATATTATCACATTTTAATGTCCTTTGCCATCCACTTATATTGCTAATGGTATATTTTCAACTTAAAGACTTCCACTTAATAAGCCAATAACAATTTGGCCTTTTATGCTTTTAACTATCAAAATTTTAATTTACGCGATTAAGTCCTTTTATTTAATCGGTTACCTAATCGATAAAATTAAATTACGAAAATTTCACAGACATAAATTCACAAAAAATAAACACAGAAAATAATTTTTAAATATTTTTTGACTCATATTTGTGGTCCCGAAACCACCGTTCTGATTAGGGTCTAAATCGGGTTGTTACAACTCTCTCCCTTAGGGATTTTTGTCCCCGAAAATCTTACCATTGAATAGGTTCGGATAGCGTTCTCTCATTGCATCCTCTGGTTCCCACGTTGCTTCCTCAACATCATGTTTATGCCACAATATTTTAACTAACGGAATCTTCTTATTTCGCATTCTTTAATCTCACGAGCCAAAATGCTAATCGGTTCTTCTTCATACGTCATATCAGGCTTAATCACAATTTCAGACGGATTAATCACATGCACAGGGTTAGATCGATATCTATGAAGCATCGAGACATGGAAGACGTTGTGGATCTTTTCCAACTCAAGTGGCAACAACAGTCTGTAAGCAACTGCCCCAATACGCTTTATAATCTCATACGACCCAATGAATCTCGGACTCAATTTGCCTTTAAGACCAAATTTGAGTATTTTCTTCCACGGTGAGACTTTCAAGAAAACTTTATCTCCGGTCTGAAACTCTATATCTTTACGTTTCAAGTTCGCATAAGATTTTTGACTATCTAACGCTGCTTTTAGACTTTCACGGATCACTTTCACTTTCTGTTCAGTTTCTCTGATCAAGTCAACCCCATGTATTTTATTTTCACTGAGCTCAGTCTAGTGTAACAGTGTACAACACTTACGACCGTACAAAGCCTTATAAGGTCCATTTTGATACTCGATTGAAAGATATTATTATACGCAAATTCAACCAGAGGTAGGTATCGCTCCCACGTACCTTCAAACTCAAGAATGCAATATCTCAACATATCCTCAAGTATTTGAATAATTCACTCAAATTGGCCATCTGTTTGCAGATGGAAAGTTGTACTGAAATGAAATTTCGTACATAGTGCATCTTGCAGTTTCTTCCAAAACCGTGATGTAAACCTCGAATCTCTATCTGAAACAATAGATATAGGCACACCATGTAATCTCACAATCTGAGAAACATAAAATTCAGCCATCTTATCAAGTAAGTAGTCTGTACGTATCAGAACAAAATGAGCCGATTTAGTCTATCTATCAACAACAATTCAAATTGCATCTTTCTTGCTCGGTGTCAATGGTAAACCAGATACAAAATCCATCGTGACTCTATCCCACTTCCACTCAGGTATCATGATAGGCTGAAGTAATCCTGTAGGTACCTGATGTTTAGCTTTTACTTGTTGACAGACTAAACATCTTGCAACAAAGTCAGAAACGTCTCGTTTCATTCCATGCCACCAATAAAGTTGTTTCAGATCATTATACATTTTTTTACTTCATGGATGAACATATAACTGACTGTTATGACCTTCATTCAAAATCATCTGAATCAAGTCTGAATTCCTGTAACATCCTGATTTTCGGGTTTTTCGCGATTCTTGATATTTTAAGTAAATTTCTAAAATTTGGTATGTGATTATGGAATTCATAATTTGGGTATGTAAATAGGCTTATGGAAGGCCCATGAGTTGTCCAAAACCCAGTATAATTTTTAAATTTTGGACTTAGGAGTTAGAAGTTCTGGCTAGGTGCCCTTATATAAAGTTGTGGGTAACATGCATCACAAAAAGAGTTGTAGTAAAGTGGCAAGGGTGACACCACTAAGTTCCTAAAAAGGTGGCGTGTGGAGCATAAGGGAAGACCTGGGATCGATCCCCTGTGTTGGCAAATAAGAGCATTTATTTTTATGTGCTGGAAGGGTAAGTGTTGGAACCTAAGTGGATTCTGTAAGAGGAGAGTTGGATCAAGTCAAATGCATAGATTAAGGAGGGATAAGGGGAGAGATTTTAGGGATTTGATATGGAGATAGATTTGGCCAAATAAGGGAGATTGGAGAGGGGATTTTCGGCAGAGGGTTTTAGTTAGGGATTTTCGGCACTTAGGTATTGGTGTGTCGTTTTCTCCCTTGAGGTTAGTCTTCTTCTCTCTTTTTCTTTTTACAGCCGAACCTACCATCTCTACTTCCATCTTTTCTTCCTTCTCTTTCTTTCAAACCAGCCCATTATTTCCCTTCATTCACCCATTATTTCTTTCCTTTATCTCTACTTCTGCCAAAATACCGTAAAAGCCGAAATCAGTGAAGCTGGGGGGTGTCGATTCTTTGTGACCAAAACCTTTTATTTCCTTTTCAATTGTTGGCATTCAATTCCTTTACCTTTTAGGCATCCGAATTCAAGAGGAGAAAGACTGTGGTAAGTGCCCAAACTCTAAACGATTCCTAGAGTAACTATTGGCCAAAAGTCGAAACCCTATAATTTAGGGAGATGGTCGAATATGGGTATAGGCTTTATGGGGTCTTCTTTTAATATTTTTTTGTGGTTTATTTAGTTGAGGAGCAGCAAGGTGTAGAGTCGACTTGGGGTAGCTTGGATCTCCAGAGTGGCTAGACCTAGTCATCAATCGCGACAAAGGTAAGATTCCTAAGGCCATTATGGATGGTGGCCGAATGTGTAAGTATTAGTATTAGATGATTTTTGGTTTGGTTCAATTATGGGAAGCTGATTATTAATGATGGACTATAGGAGAAATCATGTAGGAGATCTCGTCGAGGAATATCGCCAAACAGGTGTGTAACGAACCCTTTTTCATAGCTTAAAGCGAGAAATGCCGAAAAGCCGAAATGCCGAAATTCTGGCATTCGAGGACTGGTGAGCAAGCGAACACTCACTAGTTAGTTAGAATCGATGAGATGATGATCAGGAACAATGGAAACGGTAAGAATGTGATTTTTGGCGTTCTTAGTAAGTTGGGCCTCGAGGGGCCGAAGTGGGGCCCATTGGGCTTTCGGGCCCATTGGGGTAAAATTGGTAGAAAAGGAGAACCTGTTAAATTGCGCATTGTGACTAATAAAACCGTTATGGAATATAGACTAAATGGCCTAGATGACGAAATTGGCTAAGTAGGGCCCATTAGAGGTTTTTAGGCCCAATAACTCAATTTCGCTAAAAATGGGCCAGACTCACTGTTTGCACACATGAATTGTTAGTAACCGTTAATGAACATGGAAACCCTAATTTTTGGTAAAATTACAAGATTACCCTTATAACATGAAAATAACCATTTTGCCCCTAGGTAAAAATGACCATTATACCCCTAGGGTTTATGTATGAATTTAATACATGGGATTTTGATAGACATGGTATGTATGATATGCACATGACATGTATGATATGCACATGATATGTATGATATGCACATGATGTAATCATAATTGCATTGGGTTGGGTTTTTATATGACTGGAGGAAGTGAAAAAGGGCTTATGCCCCAATTATTAAAGGGCTTATGCCCCAGTTATTAAAAGAGGCTAGGCCTACAGTTATATGATAAAGCAGCTATGCTGCCAGTGGAGAGTTATGGCTGGGTGGGTTGAGTTAATCCCCACATGATGTGTTGGTTGGTACGGGTGGAGAGTAGCGGATGGTGGGTTGAGTAGTCTCCCCAAATGGGCTTGCATTCTTTCATTGACATTATATGTGATATTGAAATGGGCCTATGTGCCATACCGTTTACAGTAAAGGCTTCGGCCCAGTAATATGAATTATGAAAAGGCTTCGGCCCAGTGTTATGAAATATGAAATATGAAAAGGCTATGGCCCAGTACATGTTGAGATTGGATTTGGGCTTAGGCCCACCTGGCTGTTATTGTTTTGGGCTCTGAAAGGGGCTTGTTGCACACTGAGTTTCCAAACTCACCCCCCTTTCCTTAACCTTGCAGGTGAGCCTTGATGTGGGGACTTGGGCCGAAGGGGATTCAGAGTAGCCACGGTGATCGCCTTTGGACTTTTAAATAAGCATTGGTTTTCATTAAATTTCCTTTAATTATTATTTACTTTTGGGTTGTAATAAGGCCATTTTAACTTTCCTTTTATTTCTTTTCGGGATTATTTTAATTTTAATAACTTGAAACTTGGTTGATAATTATTCAAATTGGCTAGACTTAGGACGTGTTTTCAAAACGATACTTGTTTTCAAAATAACTCAACGCAACGATTAATCGATTTATCAAAGACGTCCACTTAAACAATTTTAAACTCGATATAACAAAGTGTGGCTATGGTTGTGGGCATGTCTAGGATTGGATCCAATCAAAGAGCTTGGTACTTAAGCAGCCTTCATGGCTCACCTCCTCTGTCTCGGACACCTACCTGGTGCCCAGCTTCCATACACTTTGTTAACTCAACAAAATATATGGTTTTTTAAAACACTAATACGAAACGTGGGTTTTCAACTCCAATGTGGCACGTCAGATTCGGCCATAACGTTTGAGCCGAGTTTGGGGTTTTACATTTAGTGGTATCAGAGCCAGGTTGCAACAACTCGGCTGTGGATCGGGTTCAAAAAAAAATTTTCAAAAAAAACTTCGGCCTAAGAAATGTGTTTTTGGAAATGGTTCTTGAAAATTCTTTTCAAAGATGTTTTACAGAGTATACATGTTAAAATGGTCCAAGTTTTTCTGTTTTAAACCAAGAGTTCAAAATAAAGGGTGTTTTCAAATTTCTATTTTCTGTGATAAAAAACATGGTTTTCAAGTATTGGATTGGAGAAAGAGGTGGCGCACTGAATCCCCGGCACCAAGTCTGTAAGTATATTTTCTTTACGCTATATGATAATGATATGATATTATGAATAGTGCTGAGACTCTACAATGATACTGTAGATAGGGTAAAACTGTGAAACGGTAGAAATGAGACTGTAGGTAGACTACGATGATACAAAAGCAATTCTTGAACTGCTACATTTCCATAAGACATTTTCTTAATAAACAGTGGAACATTATACTAATTTCATAAAATTCATAAATTAGATAATTCGATATGAGTACAAGAGGAGTTCGTGGACGAGGCCGCGGAAGTGGTCGCAGAAGGGTGCAAGCTGAATCTTCATCCTCAGGGCATAGGCCAGCTGAGGAGCCATCTGTGCCACAAGCAACGGAGACTGGGTCTTATGATCGGGCTGCGGGGGATGATGCTTTGTCCCAAGCCATGTTAAGGGTTTTAGAAAGAGTTGCTGGAGCTAGTACTGGGACAATGAATAGGGGGTCTATATCGGAGCGACTCCGGGCCAACGGGGCAGAAGTATTTAGGGGTGTATCTGGAGTAGCCCCAAATGTTGCAGAATATTGGCTAAAGGCAACAGAACGGATCATAGACGATCTAGACTACTCAGTGGAGCAAAAGTTGAAAGGAGCTGTGTCACTGCTACGTGACGAGGCATACCGATGGTGGATCACCGTAAGGGAGAGTACCCCAATTGATCAGGTAACTTGGGAATTGTTAAAAACTACTTTTAAAGGGAGGTATGTTGGAGCAAGCTATGTGGATGCTCGTCGGAAGGAATTCTTGAATCTGACTCAGGGTGATAAGACTGTAGCAGAGTATGAGGCAGAATTTTTGAGGCTGAGTCGATATGCTAGTGGAATAGTGGCAACTGAATATGAGCGCAGTGTCTGATTTGAAGATGGTCTCCGCGATGAGCTTAGGATATTGATAGCTCCACAGAGGGAGCATGGTTTTGCTGCATCGGTAGAGAAGGCTAAGATAGCCGAGGAGGTGAAGGTGACTGAGCGACAGAATTGTGAAAAGGATCGACCCAGATTTAAGAGGGATTTTAGACCCTCAAGTGCCACGAATCGAAATGTTAAAAGAGCAAGGATGGAAGAACCCGTTCGAGCAGTTCCAGTAAATACTTATAGACCGCAGGCTTGCAGGGACTGTGGTAAGGTGCATATGGGGGAGTGCTAGAAACGAACTGGAGCATGTTTTCATGTGGGTCTAAGGAACATAAGTTCAGAGAGTGTCCTCGGAAGACAGCTCAGGAGCTAGCTGCAGAGCAAAGGGATGTCTAACCACGGCGAGGAGGACCACTACCACAGAGGGGTCGTGGGCAAGGTAGAGGTGGCAATGGTAATGGACGAGGACGTGGGGCACTTGGCAGGGGTGTTGGACACGCTAAAGCTCGACAACCGGTGTTGATTTATGCTGCGTGACATCGTGAGGAGGGTGACGCTCCTGATGTTATAACTGGTACGTTCTTCATTCATAGCATGCCTTACACTGCTTTGATTGATGTGGGTTCCACTCACTCGTATGTAGCTTGTGATGTATCTGAGGCTTTGGATGTGCTTCCTGAGGAGACTATGAGTGGGGTATCGGTGATAAGTCCATTGGGACATTCGGTTAAGGTAGATAAACTTTTTAGGGCAGTACCGTTAGTTACACAAGATAAAATCTTTGAAGGAGATTTGATGGAGCCGCCATTTGGGGATTTTGATCTTATCTTGGGAATGGATTGGTTACCTAAGCACAAGGCGACGTTGGATTGTGCTGCAAAGAGGATGGTACTACGAACTGCTGAAGATAAGGAGATAATGGTCATAGGGGAACGAAGGGATTATTTTGTCCAATGTTGTTTCGGCTTTAAGAGCTGAGAAGTTGATTCGGAAAGGTTGTGAGGCGTACTTGGCCCTTGTAAGTCAAACTGGACTTGAAGAGATAACGGTAGAGTCGATTAGAACTATTAAGGAATTTCAAGATGTATTCCCACATGAACTTCCTGGATTACCCCCAAGCAGAGAAGCCGAGTTTGAAATCGACTTATTACCTGGAACAGCTCCTGTGTCCATTGCACCTTATAGGATGGCACCAAAGGAATTGGTGGAATTGAAGGCTCAGATACAGGAACTCTTGGATAGAGGGTTTATAAGACCAAGTGTTTCCCCTTGGGGCGCACCGGTATTGTTCGTAAAGAAGAAAGATGGGACTATGCGAATGTGTATTGACTATCGACAGTTGAATAAACTGACGATCAAGAATAAGTATCCGTTACCAAGAATCGACGATCTCTTCGACCAATTGAAAGGAGCCTCGGTATTTTCTAAGATCGACCTTCGGTCAGGATATCATCAATTAAGAGTTAAAGAGGTGGATATTTATAAGACGGCATTCAGGACTCGATACGGTCATTACGAGTTTCTGGTAATGCCTTTTGGACTGACTAATGCACTGGCGGCATTCAAGGATTTGATGAATCGGGTGTTCCAACCATACTTGGATCGGTTCGTAGTTGTTTTTATTGACGATATCTTAGTGTTTTCAGAAACGGAAGAGAAGCATGATGAGCATCTTCGTGTAGTACTGCAAGTGTTAAGGGATAAGCAACTTTATGCAAAGTTTAGTAAGTGCGAGTTTTGGCTGAAAGAAGTTACCTTCTTGGGGCATGTTGTGTCTGCCGAGGGGATCAAGGTGGACCTTCGAAAGATTGAAGCAATTTTGGAATGGAAGCCACCGAGGTTGGTAACAGAGATCCAAAGTTTTCTAGGGTTGGCAGGTTATTATCGGAGATTCGTGGAAGGATTTTCTATGTTGGCAGCACTGTTAATGAAACTTATAAGGAAGGGAGCACCTTTTGTTTGGACAAATAAGTAGCAAGAGGCTTTTGAGAAGTTGAAGAAGGTTTTGACGGAAGCGCCAGTGTTATTCAGCCAGAGTCTGGTAAGGATTTCACTGTGTACAGCGATGCGTCACATGTAGGTTTGGGCTGCGTGTTGATGCAAGAGGGTAAAGTGGTCACTTATGCTTCACGATAGCTTAAGCCGCACGAGGTGAACTACCCTACGCATGACTTGGAATTGGCAGCAGTAATCTTTGCACTTAAGATATGGAGGCATTACCTGGATGGGGAGAAATGCATCATCTATACGGATCACAAGAGTCTTAAGTACTTGTTGACTCAAAAGGAGCTGAATCTTAGGCAGTGAAGGTGGATAGATTGTTAAAGGACTACGACTGTTTGATTGAGTACCATCCAGGTAATGCGAATGTCGTGGCTGATGCGCTAAGTCGAAGGGCTGTGGCAGAATTAAAGGCGATGTTTGCTCGTCTAAGTTTGTATGACGACGGAAGCTTATTGGTGGAGTTGCAAGTAAGACCGACTTGGGTAGAACAGATTAAAAAGCAATAGTTGGAGGACGAGTCGTTGGTTTCTCGGTTTCAGCAAGTTGAGAAGGGGGAGAATCCGGACATTGGGTTAAATAATGAGGGAGTTCTTTGTTTTCGAGGAAGAATTTGTATGCTGAAAGACTCCGACATGAGATTGATGATTTTGAAAGAGGCACATAATGGACCTTGTGCTATGCATCCAGGAGGGAGTAAGTTGTATCGAGAATTGCGAGAGCAATATTGGTGGCCTGGGCTTAGGCGAGAAGTGACCGAATTTGTAGGGAGATGTTTGACATGTCAACAAGTGAAGGCTGAGCATCAACTACCTTCGGGATTGTTATAGCCGGTAAAGATACCACTTTGGAAGTGGGAAAGGGTAACTATGGACTTTGTAAGTGGGTTGCCGTTGACACCTTCTAAGAAGGATTCGATTTGGGTGATTGTGGATAGACTCACGAAATCTGCTCATTTCATACCTGTCCGAACTGATTACTCACCTCAGAAGTTGGCCAATTTGTATGTGGCGGAAATAGTACAGTTGCATGGTGTGCTAGCATCGATAATTTCGGACCGAGACCCAAGGTTTACATCTCGATTTTGGCAGAAGTTGCATGAGGCATTGGGAACGCGATTGGATTTCAGTACGGCTTTTCACCCTCAGTCGGATGGGCAGTCAGAGAGGGTTATCCAGATTTTAGAGGATATGTTGAGAGGTTGTGCTATTGAGTTCAGAGGCAGCTGGGAGGACCATTTGCCATTGGCAGAGTTCGCGTATAACAACAATTACCAAGCAAGTATTTAGGTGGCTCCATATGAGGCACTATATGGGCGAAGGTGTCGTTCGCCTACTTCTTGGGAAGAATTGGGGGAAAGGCAAATACTTGGACCAGAGTTGGTAGCAGATACTGAAGACAAGATTAAGGTGATCAGGAATCGGTTAAAAGAGGCGGCGGATCGACAAAAGTCTTATGCCGATCTGAAGCGTAAGGATATTGAATATGCGGTAGGGGACATGGTCTTTTTGAAAGTTTCGCCTTGGAAGAAGATATTGAGATTTGGTAAGAAGGGTAAGTTGAGCCCACGGTTTATTGGGCCTTACCAAATCATTAAACGGATAGGGCCGGTGGCTTATCAGCTGGAGTTGTACTGAAATGAAATTTTGTACCTAGTGCATCTTGCAGTTACTTCCAAAACCGTGATGTAAACCTTGAATCTCTATCCGAAACAATAGATATAGGCACACCATGTAATCTCACAATCTGAGAAACATAAAATTCAGCCATCTTATCAAGTAAGTAGTCTGTACGTATCAGAACAAAATGAGCCGATTTAGTCTATCTATCAACAAGAACTCAAATTGCATCTTTCTTGCTCTGTGTCAATGGTAAACCAGATACAAAATCCATCGTGACTCTATCCCACTTCCACTCAGTTATCATGATAGACTGAAGTAATCCTGTAGGCACCTGATGTTTAGCTTTTACTTGTTGACAGAACTAAACATCTTGCAACAAAGTCAGAAATGTCTCGTTTCATTCCATGCCACCAATAAAGTTGTTTCAGATCATTATACATTTTTGTACTTCATGGATGAACAGATAACTGACTGTTATGACCTTCATTCAAAATCATCTGAATCAAGTCTGAATTCCTGTAACATCCTGATTTTCGGGTTTTTCGCGATTCTTGATATTTTAAGTAAATTTCTAAAATTTGGTATGTGATTATGAAATTCATAATTTGGGTATGTAAATGGGCTTATGGAAAGCCCATGAGTTGGCCAAAACCCGGTAGAATTTTTAAATTTTGGACTTAGGAGTTAGGGGTTCTGGCTAGGTGCCCTTATATAAAGTTGTGGGTAACATGCATCACAAAAGGGGCTGTAGTAAAGTGGCAAGGGTGACGCCACTAAGTTCCTAAAAAGGTGGCGTGTGGAGCATAAGGGAAGACTTGGGATCGATCCCCTGTGTTGGCAAATAAGAGTATTTATTTTTATGTGCAGGAAGGGTAAGTGTTGGAACCTAAGTGGATTCTGTAAGAGGAGAGTTGGATCAAGTCAAATGCATAGATTAAGGAGGGATAAGGGGAGAGATTTTAGGGATTTGATATGGAGATAGAGTTGGCCGAATAAGGGAGATTGGAGAGGGGATTTTCGGCAGAGGGGTTTTAGTTAGGGATTTTCGGCACTTAGGTATTGGTGTGCCGTTTTCTCCCTTGAGGTTAGTCTTCTTCTCTCTTTTTCTTTTTGCAGCCGAACCTATCATCTCTTCTTCCATCTTTTCTTCCTTCTCTTTCTTTCAAACTAGCCCATTATTTCCCTTCATTCACCCATTATTTCTTTCCTTTATCTCTACTTCTGCCGAAATACCGCAAAAGCCGAAATCAGTGAAACTAGGGGGGTGCCGATTCTTTGTGACCAGCAACCTTTTCTTTCCTTTTCAATTGTTGGCGTTAAATTCCTTTACCTTTTAGGCATCCGGATTCAAGAGGAGAAAGACTGTGGTAATTGCCCAAACTCTAAACGATTCCTAGAGTAACTGTTGGCCAAAAGCCGAAGCCCTATAATTTAGGGAGATGGCCGAATATGGGTATAGGCTTTATGGGGTCTTCTTTTAATATTTTTTTGTGGTTTATTTAGTGGAGGAGCAGCAAGGTGTAGTGTCGACTTGGGGTAGCTTGGATCTCCGGAGTGGCTAGACCTAGTCATCAATCGCGACAAAGGTAAGATTCCTAAGGCCATTATGGATGGTGGCCGAATGTGTAAGTATTAGTGTTAGATGATTTTTGGTTTGGTTCAATTATGGGAAGCTGATTATTAACGATGGATTATAGGAGAAATCGTGTAGGAGATCTCGTCGAGGAATATCGCCAAACAGGTGTGTAACGAACCCTTTTTCATAGCTTAAAGCGATAAATGCCGAAAAGCCGAAATGCCGAAATTCTGGCATTTCGAGGACTGGTGAGCAAGCGAACGCTCACTAGTTAGTTAGAATCGATGAGATGATGATCGGGAATAATGGAAACGGTAAGAATGTGATTTTTGGCGTTCTCGGTAAGTTGGGTCTCGAGGGGCTGAAGTGGACCCCATTGGGCTTTCGGGCCTATTTGGGTAAAATTGGTAGAAAAGGAGAACCTGTTAAATTGCGCATCGTGACTGATAAAACCGTTATGGAATATAGGCTAACTGGCCTAGATGACGAAATTGGCTAAGTAGGGCCCATTAGAGGTTTTTAGGCCCAATAACTCAATTTCGCTAAAAATGGGCCAGACTCACTGTTTACACACATGAATTGTTAGTAACCGTTAATGAACATGGAAACCCTAATTTTTGGTAAAATTACAAGATTACCCTTATAACATGAAAATGACCGTTTTGCCCCTAAATAAAAATGACCATTATACCCCTAGGGTTTATGTATGAATTTAATACATGGGATTTTGATAGACATGGTATGTATGATATGCACATGACATGTATGATATGCACATGATATGTATGATATGCACATGATGTAATCATAAATGCATTAGGTTGGGTTTTTATATGAATGGAGGAAGTGAAAAAGGGCTTATGCCCCAGTTTTTAATGGGATTATGCCCCAGTTATTAAAGGGCTTATGCCAAGTTATTAAAAGGGCTTTTGCCCAGTTATTAAAAGAGGCTAGGCCTCGAGTTATATGATAACGCAGTTATGCTCCCAGTGGAGAGTTATGGCGGGGTGGGTTGAGTTCATCCCCACATGATGTGTTGGTTGGTACGGGTGGAGAGTAGCGAATGGTGGGTTGAGTAGTCTCCCCAAATGGGCTTGCATTCTTTCATTGACATTATATGTGATATTGAAATGGGCCTATGGGCCATACCGTTTACAGTAAAGGCTTCGGCCCAGTAATATGAAATATGAAAAGGTTTCGGCCCAGTGTTATGAAATATGAAATATGAAAAGGGCTATGGCTCAGTACATGTTGAGATTAGATTTGGGCTTAGGCCCAACAGGCTGTTATTGTTTTGGGCTCTGAAAGGGGCTTGTTGCAGACTGAGTTTCCAAATTCACCCCCCTTTCCTTAACCTTGCAGGTGAGCCTTGATGTGGGGACTTGGGCCAGAGGGGATTCAGAGTAGCTACGGTGATCGCCTTTGGACTTTTAAATAAGCGTTGGTTTTCATTAAATTTCCTTTAATTATTATTTACTTTTGGGTTGTAATAAGGCCATTTTAACTCTCCTTTTATTTCTTTTCGGGATTATTTTATTTTAATAACTTTAAACCTGGTTGATAATTATTCAAATGGGCTAGACTTAGGACGTGTTTTCAAAATGATACTTGTTTTCAAAATAGCTCAACGCCACGATTAATCGATTTATCAAAGACGTCCACTTAAACAATTTTAAACTCGATATAACAAAGTGTGGCTACGGTTGTGGGTATGTCTAGGATTGGATCCAATCAAAGAGCTTGGTACTTAAGCAGCCTTCATGGCTCACCTCCTCTGTCTCGGATACCTACCTGGTGCCCAGCTTCCATACACTTTGTTAACTCAACAAAATATATGGTTTTTTAAAACACTAAGACGGAACGTGGGTTTTCAACTCCAATGTGGCACATCAGATTCGGCCATAACGTCTGGGCCGGGTTTGGGGTGTTACAATTCCTCAGAATGCATATTCGGTCTCTGAATCTCAAACAGTCATTAGCATCAACTCTGAATTCTAAATTTCCATCCGTCTCACACTGAGCTCGTTTTGCTATCAACTTATTATCAACATTCTGAGTATCACAAATTTGTTGAATAAATAACGGTCTTGCTTTCAATTCTGCTACTAACAAACCATCATTAGACATGGCCACATGTGCGTTCATTGCACGCGAAGCAAACAATGATTTTTGGCTTAAAGCATCAGCAACTACATTAGCCTTTCCCTGGTGATAGTCAATCACAAGCTCCTAGTCTTTTAACAACTCTAACTATCGACGCTGTCTTAAGTTCAGATCTTTCTGAGTCATCAAATATTTTAGACTTTTATGATCAGAGTAAACATGACATTTCTCACTGAACAGATAGTGACGCCAAATTTTTAATACGAACACAATGGCTGCCAATTCTAGGTCGTGTGTCAGATAGTGTTATTCATGTAGCTTTAATTGTCTCGAGGCATAAGCTATAACTTTTCCTTCCTGGATCAAATCACAGCCCAAACCATTCAAAGATGCATCACTATAAATAAAAAATTCTTTACCCGATTTTGGCTAAATTAGCACCGGAGCTTTAGTCAAAAGGGTTTTCAATTGATCAAAACTTTTCTGGCACTTTTTTGACCACTCGAACTTAACATCTTTCTACAATAGCTTTGTCATCGGGGCTGCAATCATAGAAAAACCTTTCACGAACCGTCTATAATAACCAGCAAGTCCCAGAAAGCTCCAGACTTCAGAAACATTTTTCGGAGGTTTCCAATCAAGTATAGCTAAAATTTTGCTCGGATCAACCCGAATACCTAATGCCGATACCACATGACCTAGAAAACTGACTTCACTTAACCATAACTCACATTTACTGAATTTGGCATACAACTACTTATCTCGTAAAGTCTACAACACAAGTCTCAAATGTTTAGCATGTTCAGCTTCATCACGAGAGTAGATTAAAATGTCATCTATAAACACAACCATAAATTGGTCCAGATACAATCTGAAGATCCGATTTATCAAATCCATGAAAAAAATAGGTGCATTAGTCTGTCCGAAGGGCATAACAAAAAACTCATAATGTTCATACCTCGTTCTGAAAACAGTCTTTGGCACATCTGAATCTTTAACTCGCAACTGATAGTAGCCTGATCTGAAATCTATCTTCGAAAATACTGTAGCCCATTTCAATTGGTCAAACAGATCGTCAATCCATGGCAACGGATACTTATTCTTTATATTCACCTTATTAAGCTGTCTATAATCAATGCACATTCTCATAGTTCCATCTTTCTTTTTCACAAACAACACAGGTACACCCCACGGAGAGAAACTCGATCGTGCAAAACCTCTATCTGTCAATTCTTGCAGCTGAGCTTTCAATTCTTTTAATTTTGTGGGTGCCATTCTGTACGGTGGTATAGATATCAGAGTCGTCCCAAGCATTAACTCAATACCAAAATCTACTTCCCGAATAGGTGGCAAACTCGGTAGTTCTTCATGAAATACATTAGAATACTCATGTTTCTTTCAGCCACTTTACTGTCAATCACATAGGCAAAATAAGCTTCACACCCTTTTCTCACATATTTCTGAGCTAGCATCAAAGAAATTACTGCTGGTAAACCATACAAATCACTAGATTCAATCCGAATAACCTCATCATCCTGGCTCCGTAGATCAATGGTCTTTCTTTTGCAGTTCACAACAGCATCATGTAATGTCATCCAGTCCATACCCAGAATTATGTCGAACTCATTAAATGGAAGTAACATCAAACTAGCCGGAAAGCACAGATTTCGGATCGTCAAGGGGCAATTCTTACACACTTTGTCAACCATAACACACCGACCCAAGGGGTTTGACATTCTAATCACAAACTAGTAGACTCAATAGGCAGAGTCTTGTTGAATACTAATATCTCACATACATAAGAATGAGTAGGACCAGGATCAATCAATGCAATTACATTAGTATCATAAAGAGTGAATGCACCAGTAATAACATCTGGGGATGAAGCCTCCTCTCGCGTGTGAATGGCATAGGCTCTAGTAGGTGCACGAGCCTCAGATCTGACTGTTGTATCTTTATTTCCTCTCTGACTGCCACTCGCATTACCCGCATTTCTCGGTGGTCTACCCCGAGCCGTAGTATTACCCTATCTTGTGTTCTGCACTGGATTTTCTTCAGCTAACCCTAGGCAATCTCGAATATAATGATCTATCGATCCACATTTAAAACAGACCCGATCATGTAATCTACAACTGCAGGGATGTCGTTTACAATAGTGTTCACACTCGAGCTAATTTGATCTAACATTACCCACACTAGCTACTGAGGTAGCTCTCGAACTCATTAGTGGTCTGTTCTAGTCTTGTCGAGAATAATCTGAAGTGGCTTTTGAACGATGGAAATCATCTCAAAACTTCTTTTGTGCTGACTGGACTGACCTATTGAATGATCTCTTACGCGAGTCTCTTGCTTCAAAATCAGCTTTCTTTTTCTCTTTCCCGAGCTCCTCAGCTTTGCATGCTCACTCAACAAGTACAACAAACTCTTTTATCTCAAGTATGCCAAATAACAATTTAATGTCTTCATTCAGTCCATCTTCGAATCTTTTACACATTATGGCTTCGGTAGAAACACATTCTCGGGCATACCGATTGAGTCTCACGAATTTTTGCTCATACTCTGTTGCGGTCATCCGACCCTGTTTTAGCTCCATAAATTCTTTATGCTTTTGATCAATAAATCTCTAGCTAATATATTTCTTACGGAACTTAGTTTGAAAGAATTCCTAGGTCACCCGCTCTTTCGGAACCACGAATATTAGGGTATTCCACCAGTGATATGCTGTGTCTCGAAGCAAAGATATTGCACACTTCAAACATTCATCTGGGGTACAGGACAGCTCATCAAACACACGGATAGTATTATCAAGCCAGAACTCAGCCCGCTCAACATCATCATCATCCATAGCTTTAAACTTTTCAGCCCCATGTTTTCTGATTTTATCAACAGGTGACTTATACAATCTCAATAGATCACTTACTTGAGGTACAGCAGGCATCGAAGATGGATCAATCGGGGGTGGAGGTTATTGTGCAGTCGGGTTAGTCTGAATATATTGTGTAAACCAGTCATTCATCATTTGATAGAAGGCTTGTTTAGCCTCACTTTCTTGATTGCTCAAAATTGGTCAAGAATCAATTGGTGCTCTCCCTTGCACGGGAGCAGGCGCTACACTCTCGACATCATCAGCTACAGCTCTGTCGGGATCCATTTACTATATAAAAACACATTTCAAATGCCAGAAGTCATCACACTATCGTAGTATATATAATTATGACATGTATAGCTAAACTCACACACGCTACCACTGTTCCAAACATTATCATATTAAATGAAACATGGAATAGGGTTACGAGGCATTACTAAACGAAACCACAGTTCCAAACATTATCATATTAAATCAAGTCATAATCACATAGATTTAACTATCATATTACATATGCGAGTCATACATTTATTGCAATTCACGATTTAAATCACATTAATGCTTATGACTTAATCCAAACTTTAATCATAATTTATTATCATTCACCACATAGATTAATTGAAACATAATCCAAAGTATATATATATCCAAAACAATTCAATATATAGATAGAGCATTTAGCATGTCAATAATTTCATTATGGAATATCATATCTATAATTTTTATTCTTAAGTCAGTTGTGTTTATACATAAGTTATTCATCAATTGAACTAATTTTCATTACTAACCTTTTTTTTTCATTTATGTAGCTTTAATGTCTTAATCTATTTGTAATTCATGTATTAACATATTAATACAACTTAACAACAAACACTCGGTTATAAATATACCATTTCAATTCTATGTCTACTTGGCCAACTCAATACATTTATATACATATTTAATAGTTCATAAATATCTAACGAATTTTACAATGCCATGCGCATGTACATATCAACCATATTATAATCACATATATGTACATGAATAGATATGTAAACTAACATAAAACAAGCCATATTCAATTATTTAAATATATTTATCCAATGTCATTTCGCCAATCACCCTATAGGAACTATTTCATCTATTAACATGTAATTCACTAAAAGCTTCGATCAATTCAATCTAAATATATATAACTTCCTTAAGTGTCGAATCACATATATCTCCTAAATATTATTCACGCTGTACATCATATGACCGAAAGCTATTTCCTTAATCTCATTCAAACACAACCATGTATAAAACATAACTATTAGTATCATACTTTATTCTTAGCTGTCCAAAACTTGTCCAAACTAACTAACATGCTATAAATAAAATATAAATATATATCATGATCGTTTGCAAGCCATTTCCAATAATTACATCACTAAACACATGTACTATGCATAACATAATATATATAACATTATAACCGGAACAGTTTAGATCATAAACAAAACAAAACCATACCAATTATCAATTTCAATAAATACATATAATGCTTTTATTCTTTATCGACGAATTTACTACATAACACCACATGCACATCTAAGTTTCCTTTAGTAATTTACCAACAATTAATCTTACTTAACATTCTAGCCAAGACCACATAAGACCAAACTTAATCATGTTAAGCAAAAAATTTTCAAAGCATTTAGTACCTGTCACGAATATTATACCTTAATAGCACATAACTATAGAACTAAAATAGACATAACTCATACTCTCTATGACCGGATACAAAAATTAAAGACTAGCCATTTTCGCATGGCTTATATACATAACCAACATTTAACATTTCAAAGATAAATTCCAGCCTATACATGCCATAATTTAAGTTTAGCTAATAAGGTGCCAAAATAGTAGATAGTGTGATGAACTTGGCTGACAATCCCCAAGCTTGTAGCTTAACTTCAAAATCTATAAAACAGAATAACATAATATACAGAGTAAGCTACCACAGCATAGTAAGTCATAAGGAAATAAACAATTTAAATATATAACCAATTCATTTAAAACTAAACAGAACTACTTAAACATTATTTTGCTAAATCTCAAATTACAAATTCATTAACGATATTTCTTTGTACAAAATCCTCACATATCATTAGATAGCCAAATATACATATTCTCATGATCACAAGTTCAGGTTTCATAATACCTTATCATGTACATATATTGCCTAAATAGCTGAATGCTCAAGGCTACTTATACGCACATAACAAATATTATCTCAAAGACATTCATAGTATGCATATCAAGAACAAACACACTTTTATAATTATATACATTTTATATTTACCTCATAAGTCAAATGTAGCAAACATAAAGTACTTACTTACCTTTTCACATGTAACATAATCTTTTCCATACTTGGTCTTTTAGCTTATACAACATGTACGTTCACATCTTATCTATGCCACTGTCCCAGACAGTGTCTTACTCATAAACGCATATTGGAATCACATATCGATGCCATGGTCTTACTCGCACACATATATCGGAATCCTATGTCATGACATAGGTATCCTAGCTATTCCTAAGGTTCATCCGGGGCTTTTGGATGTCGTAACTTGATCGGAACAAATACTCGTACATGATTATCAAGCTTATACATATTCGGCAATTGCATTTATAATGTCGTACATTTCAATTCAGCTCCTATACTTTACATTTAATTAAAATTAAGTACGTATATTTTCTTATAAACTTACCTCAGACAACGAAAAACCGGTGCGGATCGACTAGTCGACAACTTTCGTTTTCCCCCGATCCAAATTTCATTTCTTTGGTTCTTGATCTAAACATATCTAAATTAAGCTCATTCAAACATATTTTCATTCAATTTAGTCCAAAAACACATAAATGGGTAATTTACCATTTTACCCCTAACATTTACAATTTTTACAATTTAGTCCCTATTGCACAAAACACAAAATACACAAAATTTCCAAATACCCATGTTTGGACGAATCTTACCCAGTACCATACAAGTCCATATATTTCATTTATTTCACATTTTAGTCCCTCAAATTATTATTTTTGCAATTTAGTCCTAATTACTCAAAATCATCAAAAATTCCAATACAAAACATGTTAATCTAAAACATATCTTTCATTTTTCACCATCAAACAACAAAAATCATAAGCTATCAACAATAGAACCACTCAAAATATTCATCAAAATCAAAAATTCAAGCATGGGTTTTGTAGTACTCGAAGCAACGATCTCAAAAACGTAGAAATTATCAAAAAGAACAAAAATCTAACCTTGATTGAGCTTTACAAAGTGCCGAACCCTAGCCTTTGTTTTCTTCTTTTTCTGTGTCTTAGTGTTGGTGTATGAACAAAATTAATGATATGAAGATGACTTATTTTATGTTTATTATATCATATTTTATAATATATTTTTTTCATTTACAATTTTAACCTTAGTTAAAACATTATATTATCACATTTTAATGTCCTTAGCAATCCACTTATATTACTAATGGTCTATTTTCAACTTAAAGACTTCCATTTAATAAGCCAATAACAATTTGGCCCTTTATGCTTTTAACTATCAAATTTTTATTTTTCCCGATTAAGTCTTTTTATTTAATCGGATACCTAAACGAAAAAATTAAATCACGAAAATTTCACAGACATAAATTCACACAAAATAAACATAGAAAATAATTTTTACATATTTTTCTGTCTCAGATTCGTGGTCCTGAAACCGCCGTTCTGATTAGGGTCTAAATCGGGCTGTTACAACCAGTCCAGGTTAAATCCTAATTATAACATATGCTCAAGAGGGATTATATCAAGATTACTCGTTCGGGCTAAATCCTTTCCATAGTGAGGTCAATAGGATTACTGATCTGAGCCAAATCCCGTCAACAACAAATGTAGGACCTCATTCATTTCGAGAAAACACATATATACAGAACTTAACCCTTTTTCACTGTTCCAAGCATATATTCAATTCTTCAATATAGCAATCAAACAATTCACATCAATATAAGTCACATTCCATACAAACACAGCATTCAATTTAACATTTTAACATGCTCGATTAAGTTACACGAACTTACCTTGACACTTGTTCGCGTTCAAGAATCTACTAATTTGAAACTTTTTTATTTTCCTCAGTCTAACCTCGAATTTGTATTGCCGGATCTATATGAATGAATTTATTCATCAATTTAACACATTTCATTTTCAAGTGGACTCAATTTACATCCTAGGCAAAATAACCATTTTGTCCCCAACTTTTCCATAAATTCTAATTTCATCCCTAGGCTCGAAAAATGAAATTTATGCAATTTACTCCCTACTCCAAGCCTAACCAAAATTTCAATATACAATTTACAGAACATATATTCTATTAATTTCAAAAATTTTCTTCAATTTTCACAACTTTACATTTCAGTCCCTAAATCATGTTTCCATCAAAAATCAATTTCTAACAGTTGTTTATTTATCAACAACCTTTCATTTTCTACCATAAATTTCAAATTTTCAGCATATTCATCCATGACCTAATTTCCATACTTTGATAACTTTTTAAATTGGTCGCCAAATAGATAGATTAAGCTATCCCGGTTCCAAAAATATCAAAATTACTAAAAACGGGACAAGAAAACTTACCCAATTAAGCCAAGAAAGTTTCTTCTCTCTCTCCTAGGGTTTCCATGTATTTTGAGGTTGAAGATTATATAAAATAAGATGATAATTCTTTTATCATCTTTTAATTAATTAAACTATTTCAATTTCCAATTTAGTCCTTACCCTTTTTCTAAATTGACATGGATGAGTGACCAAAATATCTACATAATTTTCTTTTCTTTAATGGTCTAATTACCATATAAGGACCTCAAGTTTTGAATTCCATAGCTATTTAATCCTTCTAGCCACTAAAATTCAATTTTTGCATTTTATGCGATTTAGTCCATCTCGTAATTAAACACATAATCGGTAAAATTTTCTTATCAGAATTTTCACATGACATTTCTAACATAATACAGACAATGTAATAAAATTAAAATAAACTTTATTTTCTGCTCAGATTTGTGGGCCCGAAACCACTATTCCGATTTCACTAAAATTGGGCTATTACAACTCTCCCCCCTTAAGGATTTTGGTCCTCAAAAATTTTACCAGTAAAAAGATTTAGGTATTGCTTCCTCATAGTATCCTTCGGTTCCTCGGTAGCCTCTTCTATACCGTGTCCTTGCCAAAGAACTTTTACTAATTCTACCTTTTAATTTCTTAGCTCTTTTGTTTCACATGCCAGAATTTTGATCAGTTCTTCACTGTAAGTCATATCAGTCCGAATCTCAACTTTTGTTGGAGAAATAACATGTGAAGGATCCGATCGATACCGTCTAACATACACATGAAAAAACATTATGAATACGATCAAGTTCTAGTGGTAAGGCTAACCGATATGCAATAGGTCCAATTCTTTTTGTAATCTCATATGGCCTAATGAACCGTGGACTTAGTTTTCCTTTATGATCAAGCCGGAGAACTTTCTTCCAAGGCAATACTTTCGAGAACAATTTATCACTAACTTCAAATTCTATTTCTTTTCGTTTAGGAATAGTATAGGACTTTTGACGATCAGAGGCTACTTTTAATTCTCGAATTACTTTCATTTTTTCCTCAGTTTCACGAACTAAGTCAACTCCGTATAACTTTTTCTCGTCGAGTTCTATCTAATACAATGGAGTTATACATTTGCGACCATACAGAGCTTCATACGGTGCCATTTTGATGCTGGACTGATAACTGTTATTGTAAGCAAATTCAACTAAAGGTAAATACATTTCCCAGTTACCTTCAAACTCAAGTATACAACACCGAAGCATATCTTCCAAAATCTGTATAACACGTTCAGATTGACTATCTGTCTATGGATGAAATGCAGTGCTAAAGTGTAACTGAGTACCAGAGCTTCTTGTAATTTGCTCCATAATTGAGATGTAAACTGAGGGTCTCTATTTGAAATAACGAAGACAAGCACTCCATGCAATCTGACAATCTCAGAGACATACAATTCAATCAATCTGCCCAAAGAATAATCCATACGTATCAGAATAAAGTGTGTAGACTTTGTCAATCGATCAACAATCACTCAAATGACATCTTTCTTCTGTGGAGACAGGGGTAATCCCGATACAAAGTCCATGGTAATAATTTCCCATTTCCATTTCGGTATTGTAACTGGCTGTAACAATCCTGAAGGCAACTGATGTCTAGCTTTCACTTCCTGACATATCAAACATTTAGATACAAACTCAGAAATATCCCATTTCATTCTCGGTCACCAATACATCTTCTTTAGATTATTATACATTTTATTACTACCAGGAGGAATAAACATGTTACCATTATGAGCTTCATTCAAAATCTTTTGTACTAGTTCTGAACCTTTCGGTACACATACTCTGTCTCTGAATAACATACAACCATCAGTCCCGATCTGAAATTCTGAGTCAAGAGTCGATTCGCTTTGTATCCGTTTTTCTTGTAACAGACTATCATTTTTTTGAGCTTCAGATATCTGCTGCAAAAATGTTGGTCTAGCTTTTAACTTAGCTATGATTGAACCGTCATCAGATAATGACAATCGAGTATTCATTACTCACAAAGTATACAGGGATTTTCTGCTCAGAGCATTAGCAACTACATTAGCTTTTCCCGGATGGTAGTCAATAACAAGATTATAATCTTTCAGTAATTCAAGCCACCTGCACTGTCTCAAATCCAAATCTTTCTGTGACATCAAGTACATCAAACTTTTATGATCAATGAATATGTGACATTTTTCACCAAACAGGTAATGCCGCCAAATTTTCAATGTAAACACTATGGTTGCTAATTCAAGATCATGTATCAAGTAATTCTTTTCATGTTGTTTAAGTTGTCTTGAAGCATAGGCTATTACTTTACCTTCTTGCATCAAAATACAGCCTAAACCATTTAACGACGCATCACTATAATTAAAAATTCCTTACCCAATTTAGGCTGAACTAACACTGGGGCTTCTGTCAATAAGGTTTTCAATCTATTAAAACTCTGCTAACATTTATCAGACCACTCAAATTTCACATCTTTTTGCAATAAACGGGTCATCGGAGAAGCTATCATTGGTAACCTTTTTACAAACCTTCGATAATACCCAGCTAGTCCTAGAAAACATCGGACTTTTGACACATTCTTAGGTGGCTTCCAATTAACAATAGCTAAAATTTTATTTGGATCTACCTTGACACCTTCAGCAGATACTATATTCCCAATAAAACCAACTTCCCGTAGCCAAAATTCACATTTACTAAATTTGGCATACAATTGTTTCTCACACAGAGTTTGCAACACTATTCTAAAATGTTCAACAAGTTTATTTTCATCTCGGGAGTAAACCAAAATATCATCTATAAATACCACTACAAATTTGTCTAAATATGGTCTGAAAATTTTGTTCATCAGATCCATAAACACTACAGGTGCATTTGTCAAACCGAATAGCATCACAAGAAACTCATAGTACCCGTACCTGGTTCTGAAAGTTGTCTTGGGTACATCTGAATCTTTTACCCGTAACTGATAATAGTCAGAATAGAGATCAATCTTTGAAAATACAGTGGCACATTTCAACTGGACAAATAGGTCATCGATATGAGGTAATGGATATTTGTTCTTTATTGTAACTTTGTTGAGTTGTCTGTAATCAATGCACAGCCTCAACGATCCATCTTTCTTCTTTACAAACAGAGCTGGCGCACCCCAAGGTGAGAAACTAGGTCGAGCAAAACCTCTGTCAATCAATTCTTGTAACTGTGCTTTCAACTCTTTTAATTTAGTAAGATTCATTCTGTAAGGTACTATAGATTTCAGTCTTGTTCCTGGTACAAGATTTATAGAGAACCCCATTTCTCTACTCGGTGGTAAACCAAGTAATTCTTTCGAAAATACATCAGGAAATTTACAAACAACTGATATTCACTGAATATTCGACTTAGATACTTTAGTATCTAGTACATATGCAAGGTAAGCATCATAACCTTTTTTGACATACTTCTATGCTGATATTACTAAAATCACATTAGGTAGTCCATCCAGTTTATCAAATTCAACATGAAGTAATTCACTACTCTAACATTTCAATACAATATATTTTTGCTTACAATCCACCACTAATCATATTAGGTTAACCAATCAATTACCAAAATCACTTAAAATTCATCAAATGTCAATAACATCAAGTCAGCCAAAAAGAAATAACCTTTTACCATCAACGGATGGTTTTTATAGACATTATTCACCATAACACACTGGCCCAAGGGGTTTTAAACTTTAACCACAAATTCAGTGAATTCAGCAGGTAAATTTTTAACAGACACTAAGTTTGTACATATGTATGAATGTGTGGAACCATGATCAACCAAAGCAGTAATATCAGTATCAAGTAGAGAAATTGTACCAGTAATGACATCTGGTGCAGACGGATCTTCTCTAGCACGAATAGCGTATGTCCTGGCCGATACTCCTACCTCAGATTTAACTGTTGTATCTCTTGTAGTACTCAGCTACCACTAACATTGCCCGGGTGATGAGGTGGTTTGCCCCTCAGAACAGGATTACTCGGCTTTGAAATCAGTCCAACTTCTTTTTCAACCCTTTCCAGACAATCTTTAAGAAAATGATCAAGGGATCCACATCGGTAACAAGCTCCACTTCTAAATCAACATTCTCCATGATGAAATTTATTACAATGCTTACATTTTGGTTTAGGATTACGAAACTGCCTACAGTGGCTACATAAGGAGATGAAGATCTCGTGTTGGAGCATTGAGAACCTCGCTCTCTTACAAAATATCTCGTAGAGGTAACACAATCATAATACTTCTTTAATTTCTTAGAAATAGATGATTGTGATTTACTCATAATTCTTTTACTAGAAACCCGAGCTTCCCTTTCAGCTTGTTTCTTTTCTTTACTTAATTCTTTTTCTTTACGTGCCCGATCAGCCAATACAATAAATTCCGTCAATTCAAGAATCCCAATTAATAGCTTAATGTCTTTATTTAAACCCTCTTCAAATCGTTTGCACATGTCAACTTTATATGGAAACCATTCTCTAGCATTCTTGCTCAACCAAACAAATTCTCGTTCATATTCAGAAATAGTCATATTCCCTTGTTTGAGCTCTAAAAATTCTTTCTTTTTCTGATCCAGGAATCTCTGACTAACATACTTCTTCTGACTTCAATTTGGAAAAATTCCCATGTAATGTTTTCTCTAGGTACCACCGAAGTTATGGTATTCCACCAATGATAAGTTGTATCCTTCAGGAAAGACACTTCACATTTCAAACATTCAACGGGCGTACAAGATAATTCATCTAAAACCCAGATGGTATTTTCTAACCAAAATTCAGCCCTTTATGGATCATCATTTGTGGTAGCTCTAAATTCTTCTGCCCTATGCTTATGGATTTTATCTACTAGAGGCTTACCAGTTTTAACTAGTGGGGGAGGTCGTTGTACAGCGGGGTTTGTTCTTAAATACTAAGTAAACCATTCATTCATCAATTGAAAGAAGTCATGTTTTGCCTCCTCATTTCGACTGTAATGCCCCGTACTCGAGACCGTCGCCGGATTCAAAGACGAGGTGTTAACGGACTTAATTCATTACTTATACAGCTCAAACAATTTATTTTTAAAACTTCCAGACAAGCTGGCAATCTGTGTTATAGTCACTTAAAAATTCATATCTCGAGTTTCGAAACTCGAAATCCAATCTTGTAAATTTTTCCTGAAACTAGACTCATATATCTATCTACTAATTTTTTTCTATATTTTTTTGTCAAGCCAATTAGTACAGTTTATTAGTTAAAGTCTCCCCTATTTCAGGGTTCGACTTCTCTGACTTCTATATATTACGAATCAGATTTCCCTCTGTACAAGATTTCAATGACTATTACATTTTTTTTCTCTTAAACTAGACTCAATAAGGAATCTGTACATATAAAGAATGACTTCTAATTATTTTTGTACAATTTATGGTGAATTTCAAAAATCAGAACAAGGGATCCAGAAATCGCTCTGGCCCTGTTTCACAAAAATTTAAACATCTCATAAAGTATAACTCATATACCTGTTTTGTTCCATCCATATGAAAATAGATTCATCAAGATTCAATTTCATAACTTATTCATCATTGCTGCTGTATGACTCTGTTTTATGGCCAATTTTACCATTCCAAGGATTTTCATGGTTTAGTTAAGACATAAAGCATACATGTTATCATATATAAACTTGATTAGCCATTCCAATAGCTAATCATTTACAAACCCTTTTCTTACCAAACCATAACCATATCATATGATCATTTATACAAAATGAGTACATTGCTATACATGCCACACTCAAAATATACAAGCCATTTTACCAATTTAGGCCTTCGGATAGCGTGAACGAGCCTTCGACCTATCTCGATTCTCAAGCCTACAATGAATGAAAAGGAGGGGAAAGCATAAATGCTTAGTAAGTTCACATGCAAATAGCAAGTAACATAATCATGCAATTCCACATAAAACATCATTTGTATAAACAACACCAAGACATTCGTGTTTCATTTGCAATTAATATCTTTCTACGATTACATCATACCAAGTTCTCAACCCGAGGATTTAAGCACATACCTGTCAAATTTTCTCATTCACGACACTTACCAATATATCACCTTCGTTTTAGGCATTCTTCTCATTCACTTAAGATTCACCCGTCGAAAACATCGGAATATAATTCGAATATGCGAATTTCATGAACATAAGTGTCATACCCGCAGCTAGACAAACTCAATAGCCTGCGGAACTTATGTAGCCAAGCTACCATGTAACCCGTACATAAGTGAACTCAGACTCAACTCAACGAGTTCAGATGCCTAGTTACATCTCACAAACTCGGACTCAACTCAACAAGTTCGAAACTCAAATATCCTAGTGACATGTCACTTGTATTCTAATCTATTCCCAAGGTTCAAATGGGCTTTTTCCTCGATTACACATCTTTGCCGTCTTCCACAGAATATCGAAATTGATACTTTGGTGATAGTTCATACTTATCAAGTAATTCACATAATTACATATTATTCAACAATAACCACAAAACATAACATTTCATGATAATAATAAGCATCATATCATATAAACAACATTAAATTGCTTAAAATGACAATTATGTTACTACATTTACACATGAACTTACCTCGATACAAAATATTAGCAATCGAGCCTATTCTTCGTAAACTTTGTTTTTCCCTCGATCGCAACTTGAATCTCGTTTCTCTTGATCTATAATGCCAAATTAATCTTATTTATTACATACATTCATCAAAACAGCCCCTAATACGAACTTTGGCAAAATTACCATTTTGCCCTTAAACTTTCACATATTTGCACTTTTGCCCCAAGGCTCGTAAATTAAACCTCATCCTATTTTCTTATGTTTTATGACATGCTGGTCATTTTTCCCTTCTATGGCAACATGAAATTCACACTCTAACATGTACTTATGACTATTAGGTATTTTTACCAATTAAGCCCTTTTACTCGTTTTCACTTAAAACCGAGTAGCACAAGTTGTCTAGCATAATTTAAAACCTCATATTCTATCATAAAACACCAAAATACACAAATTTCACATATGGGTACTTTTCCAAATATAAACCCTAGGTTGAATGATTGCTAACATAAGCTAAATCGAGCTACCGGATTCCAAAAACGTAAAGAACATTAAAAACGGGGCTTGGAATCTCTTACTATGGAGCTTGGAAGCTTGAAACAAACACTAGCTATGGAGAACCCTTGAAATTTTGGCCTAATGAAGATGATGGACAAAAATTGGCTTTTACTTTTGTTTTTAATTCATTTTAATAACTAAATGACCAAAATGCCTTTTCTACTAAACTTTCAAAAAAATTCCATCCATGTCAAATTTTTTTCCATAGACTTAGAAATTGGTCAAATTTCTATTTAAGACCTCCTCATTAATATTCCAAAGCAATTTCATACTAAAAACTCCTAGAATGCAAGTTTTGCAAATTATTCGATTTAGTCCCTAATTTCAATTTAAGCACTTTAGGCATAGGATTTCATCACGAAATTTTCACACAATCATGCAATCATATCATAAACATTAAAATAATTATAAAATAATTATTTCTATCTTGGATTTGTGGTCACGAAACCACTATTTCAATTAGGCCCTAATTCGAGATATTACATCGGCCCTCAGATACGTGACCTTCACCACCAGATACAGATGCAACTCTTTGAACTTTAGCTGAAGCATTGCTCCCAGCTTCCTCGGATTCAACTCTAGATTGGTTGGATGACATTACTATAAGAAAAACACATTTAAAATGATCAGGAGACATCACACTATAACGAATTATATAATGGCATGTATAGCTAAACTCATGTTGCTACATTAATTCCAAGAAACAGCTACACCGTAGCTCTAATACCACTAAATGTAATACTCCTAACCCTTATCCGGGGCCGAAATAGAGTTACGGAGCATTAAGAGAGTTTGTAGAACATTTATAGATAAATCATGTCAATCATTGTTCATTTTTCGAGATTATTCATATCATCCCTTAAATGGACCCTCGAGGCCTAAAATGAGCATTGGAATCGAGTCGGGACTTAATCGAAAACTCTAAAAAATTTACGTGAATTTTTAAAAATTTTCCAAAGTGTAGGGCTCACACGCCCATGTGGTCCAAGGGGCACGCCCGTGCCACAAGCCGTGTTCGACCCTGTGTAACTCTCTAACTTGTGCCCACGTATGCCCATGTGCTAGGCCGTGTGGTTAATTAAATTCTTTGAAATTAGGTGCAGGATTCACACAGCCAAGACACACGCTTATGTTCTAGGCTGTGTAGCACACACGGATGAGACACACGCCCGTGTCTCTGTCGGTGTGCTCAATTCTAAGCATTCTGTTTCTCAAATCTAAGGTGCAGGGGACACACGACCTAACCACACGCCCATTTACCAGGCTGTGTGTCACACACGGTCTAGACATAGGCCCGTGTATCTGCCCGTGTGGACGAAATAAAGCCATTTCTAGCTTCATTTCTCACCCAAAATCATACCAATTACCTACACTAAAACTCACATCCAAATACCAACCATTTCAATCATACAAATTAAGCAAACTTTATCGTTCAACATGGCATATTGTTACATGCATACATGTTTATAATCTTACCTTGGTTTAGTCCATATATTAGACATAATTTGATGAACTACTTAACATATATGTAACTGTCATAGTATGACATTACAAGTATATTAAAATAAACTATTACTAGCCATTCTAGTGGCTAGATTACAAGCATCATTTTCAAGCCACGAATGGCCAAGTTATCCTATACATGCCATTATACCAAAATGATTTTACTATATATACCCAAAATAAACTAGTAGATAGTGTGATGATGCTCCACTGATCTCCAACCTTCGCGAGCTTTCGAGTAGTATAAAACATAGAAAATAAAAATAAGTAAGCATTACATGCTTAGTAAGTTCGTATAACAGGAATTAAAACTTACCAAAATACATTTATTAACATTATGCATTCAATAACATGTTTTTTCATCAATTTGGATAATTCACATATACACATACACTCAATCAAACAAGTTAGTTACGTAAGTTTTCATGCATACATCAAGTAAGCATAGATGAGCTCATAATACTATATTCATTCAAGACATTATTCATTTCATCCCATAATTTTCTTATCATGCTAAGAGTTGTGTCCGTTGAATCATTGAAATTTTGATGGATACTCAAGTAGTACACTCAAGGTATACAATTCAATAACCCGTCAATTCTTATTCAAGAGTACCCATCAGGGCACTTAATCAAAGAACACGCCCTCGAGCCACATATAGTATTACAAGATTACCATTCCAGGCTAAATCCTAATTGTAACATATGCTCAAGAGGGATTATATCAGGATTACCCGTCCGGGCTAAATCCTTTCTATAACAAGGTCAATAAGATTACTCATCCGAGCCAAATCCCGTCAGCAACAAATGCAAGACCTCATTCATTTCGGGAAGACACATATATACATCAGAATTCAATATTCAAACGAAACTGAACCCTTTTTCATGTTTCAAGCATGTATTCAATTATTCATTATAAAAATGAAACAATTCACATCAATTTAAGTCACATTCCACTCGAACACAACATTCAATTTAACATATTTACATGCTCGATTAAGTTACACGAACGTACCTCGACACTCTTTCTCGTTTAAGAATCTACTAATCTGAAACTTTTTCTTTTCCTCAGTCTAACCTCGAATTTGTATTTTCCGAATCTATATAAATGAAGTTGTTCATCAATTTATCACATTTCATATTCAAGTGGACTCAATTTACATCCTAGGAAAAATTACCACTTTGCCTCTAATTTTTCCATAAATTCCAATTTCGTCCCTAAGCTCGAAAAATAAAATTTATGCAATTTTATTCCTATTCCAAGCCTAACCGAAATTTCAATATACAATTTATAGCACATATATTCTATAAACTTTAGAAATTTTCTTCAATTTTCACAACTTTACATTTTAGTCCCTAAATCATGTTTTCATCAAAAATCACTTTGTAAAAGTTGTTTATTTATCAACAACCTTTCATTTTCCACCATAAATTTCAAATTTTCAACATATTCATCCATGGCCTAATTTCCATACTTTGATAACTTTTCAAATTGATCCCCCAAATGGAAATATTAAGCAATCCCGATTCCAAAGATATCAAAATTACTAATAATGGTACTAGAAAACTTACCCAATTAAGCCAAGAAAGTTTCTTCTCTCTCTCCTAGGGTTTCCATGTATTTTGGGGCTGAAGATGGCATGAAATAAGATGATAATTCTTTTATCATCTTTTAATTAATTAAATTATTTCAATTTCCAATTTAGTCCTTACCCTCTTTCTAAATTTCCATGGATGAGTCACCAAAATATCTACATAATTTTCTATAATGGTTTAATTACCATATAAGGATCTCAAGTTTTGAATTCCATAGCTATTTAATCCTTCTAGCCACTAGAATTCAACTTTTGCATTTTATGCGATTTAGTCCATCTCGTACTCAAACACATAATTGGTAAAATTTTCTTATTAAAATTTTCACTTGACATTTGTAACATAATAAGGACCATGTAATAAAATTAAAATAAAATTTTATTTTCAACTCAGATTTGTGGTCCCGAAAGTACTGTTCCGATTTCACTAAAATTAGGCTATTACAATTCCTTTAAATCGAAAACTGCAGAGCAATCATCAATTGTGTCAAGAAATCGCAAAGACTTAAAAACATTAAATGTTACCCGATCATCCTGAACACGCATAGTAAGCTCACCCTTCTGTACATATAATAAAGGTCCTTCCGGTTGCTAGGAAAGGACTTCCTAAGATGATTGGCACTTCTAGATGTGCTAAGGACCTATCTACTAATTGAAGTGTAACCGTAGTAGGTCTAACTTCACCTACCCCTAAATTCCTAAATATTGACATAGGCATCAAGTTGATACTCGCACTGTAACACCCCATACCCATAACCCACGTCGGAACAGGATACGAAGCATTACCTAACTCGATCTCATGCATACAAACTTTCCCCCAATCACCGTGATCTAGTGTATTTAAAACTTTTTCAATTTCTACTTTGAAACTTATTATTATGGGCCTACAATTCCCAAACCGACCATTGAAAACTATTTGGGATCAACTCGAGTCCTTAAAACCATCTATAGAAAAATGTGACTTTAAAACAAGGCACACACCTGTGTGGAATGGCAACACACTCGTCTGGCCATTTCGACATGGTCATGTTGATGGCCCGTGTGGCTCACATGGCTAAGGTAATACTGAGACACGACCGTGTCCTCCACCTATGAGGAAATAATTATAAATGCACACCTACAGGGGTTTTCACACGGCCTAACACACACCCGTATGCCTGGCTCGTGTCCTTCACATGGCCATGACACGCCCGTGTCCTAGCCCGTGTGCAAAAACATGGACATTCTATTTCTGACATCAGCATCCCCATAATGTCACATAGCCAAGGCACACACTCGTGTGTTAGGCCGTGTCCCTCATAAGGCTAAGACACACGGCCGTGTCTGTGCCCGTGTGTTTACTATCATGCATACTGACTTGAAATTTTTATGTGCAAAGGACACAAGGCCAGACCACACGCCCATGGTACAAACCGTGGGTCACACACGACCTAGACACACGCCCTTGTGTCTACCCATGTAGACAATATGAGGCTATTTACCAAGCCTATTTTGCCACCCTTATTTACACAACCTACATAATAGCAACCACAACTAAGATAAGACTATTTCATGCAGCCAGATCAACCACAATAGACAACATTCCACTTGTGCATTATACTCATCTATACAATTAACATTTTTACATATAAATCAAAATAAATTTTAGCCATCATTTGAGGCTTAATACAAAATGAGGGATTTATCCCAAACCAACACATTTGGCCAAATTAGTAATAACACAAACACAAGTCTAATTCCCTATACATGCCGTATTCAAAAATATAAATCAAACTATACCGAAAGCTTCGGTTAATAATGTGATCGATATCTCTAAATTCCGTTGCTTCTTGAGCTAGATAGGCGACACTATAAGAAAATAGAAAAGGAGAGGGAGTAAGCATAAAGCTTAGTAAGTTGCACATAAATAAATATACAACACAACTTTACTATTCATTAATAAGCTCATATCATGCAAGTAAGCATAAGAAAAACTTACTCATCAACATTCATTACACCTTATATAGCATATATTGAGCTCACATTTCATACATACTATATAGGTACTTGTACCACTCACAACACGGTTACATTTTCGTTGTTAACTTGAAATCATACTTTCACCGCTGAACCATTTGGAACATTTTCAAATACTCATTTAGCCTCAAACATGGGGTCAGGTGCCGATGCCATGTCCCAGACATGGTCTTATACAAGTTCTAGGATATATTTGCTGATGCCATGTCCCAGACATGGTCTTCCACTAACCCATCTCGTAGCCGATGCATGTCCTAGACATGTCTTACATTGGTTTACATCTTGAGGCTGATGCATGTCCCGAACATGTCTTATACTAGCACTCGTCTCAATGCCGATGCCATATCCCAAACATGTTCTTACACTGGCTCTCATAATGTGGCTAATGTATGTCCTAGACATGTCTTACACTAGGTCACACAAGTGATCCAAATGTCATGGCATGAATATCCGATTTAGTTTTTAAGATTCAAACTAGAATTCTACTATCTCATTTATCATTAAACATTCTCAATTCCACAATCAAGAAATTCATGCTATAATAATTCAAACACACATAGTAACAACGTAGTTGTATTATTTATATACAACTTACCTAGGATTACAAAAAAAAGTAGGCGACTAGTCAGTTTAGTCTAATTGCTTGGCTTTCCCTCGGTCTAGGTTCAGATTCGGTAATTCTTGATCTATAATAAAAAAATGCACTTATTTAGTCACTTTATCGATCTAAGCATTCAATAATTTATACTTGGGCAAAATGACCAATTTGCCCCTAGACTTTGACAAAATGACCATTTTACCACTATGTTTGATTTTTATCAAATTTCTTCGCATCTTAGGCTGAGCTGAACCCTTTTTATTCTTATAATAACTCCAAATTCCCACTATTTCACATATTTAACATCTATTTTTCAACTTATGCAAAATGGTCCTTTTAGGTGTTTTCATGCTAACACCTTTCACAAAAGTTGTTTATAAGGCATCTAAGACTCATTTTCTTCCATAAAAACTCAACAAACATTAGAAATCATTTCATGGAAAAACCCTAAACTCTTAATCATTTTGCAAAATAGTACCTTCATTTGAAAGCTTAAGCTTCAAGGGTCTCAAAAATGCAAAAATCATCAACAAAGGGTCTTACTTGTGAGTCAACTAAGTAGCAAAAATTTCAAGCTCCCAAAGCTCTATTTTTGCTGGTAAAACCGGTGAAGAAGGAGAGGTGAAAGAGATGATATCATCCTTTGATTATTTTATTTCTACTTTAGTCAAAAAGTCAAAAATCAATTACCTAACATTGAAAATTTTCAATTCATTGTCCCTTATGGCCGGACACCCTATTTCTAAGGGTCTAATTTCCCTTTAAAGCCCCTAATATTTATTCCTTAGCTATATGACACCTTTAGCTATCAATTCAGGACTTTTGCGCTTTATGCGATTTAGTCCTTTTTCATAATTGGGCTCACAAACGTCAAAATTACTTCACCAAATTTTTCATGCAATATTAAAAACATACTATAACATCTAAATAATTATAAAATAATTTATTTGACTCTGGATTTTTGGTCTCGAGACCACTATTTCAACTAAATAATTGAATTCGGGCTATTACACGCACCCAAGTCACATAGTGCCTTACCACAATATGTTGCTCCAATGTTGCAAGGTATGGTAAAACATCCAGGATCCTTCAACTTTGGGGATAGTTTTCCTTAAAGATATGCATTGCATTCCTTTGTCAAGGCTACCGTATCCAATTCTCCAAGTCTTCGTTTTTCAAATAGGATATCCTTCATGAATTTGACGTAGTTAGACATTTGTTCAAGTGCTTCAACCAACATGAAGTTGATATGAAGTTGCTTAAGTACATCTAGGAACTTCTTGAATTGAATTTCCTGCTTCTGCTTCTAAAGTCTTTGATGATAAGGTGGTGGAGGCTTTTTTACTAGAACTAGTTGATTCGTCTTCTGTGGCAACTCTACATCTAACAAAGTTGTTAGTTTAACAGAATTAGCTGGTTCAAAAGTTACCTTATCGGATTTTGCAGATTCAGGTTTTGGCGAAATTTGAATTTCAACACTCAGTTGAACTTCCTCTAAGCCTTGAGCATTAGCTGGCTCCTTTTCAACTTTGACGGTGTTAGGCACTAATGTCTTTCCGCTCTTTAATGTCAAAGCTTTACAATGCTCCTTAGCTAGATTTCTCAGATTCTTCGTATCATTAGGTAAAGCACCTTGTTGTCAGTTTCTAAGTTTAGTTGCAAGCTGGCCCATTTAATTCTCCAAATTCCTTAGAGTGGTGTCATTTTTTGCCATGTATGCCTTCAATAGGTCCTCTAAGCTATTGGATAGTGCAGCTTGGGTTGGTTTCTGAACTTGTTGGGAGAAACCAGGTGGCTAGGTCGATCTAGGTTGGGCGTAAGTGTTACTAGTTCCAGCCCCTTGGTTACTCCAGAAAAAATTTGGGTGGTTTCACCATGATGGTTTATAGAATTTGGATTGCAGTCCTTGCCTTCCTCGATTTTGGTTCTGGTTACCCATGTAATACATGAATTCTGGGTTCTTTGAACAAATGTCCTTCCTCACAATAGACACAAGCTACTTTTTCAAATTTATTCAGTGGCTGTGCTGTAAAACTATTAAACCCATTAGTGGTAAAATTACTAAGCATTGAGGATATTGAGGATACCTGAGATGCGAGTGAAGTAAGAGCGTCTACTTCATGTATTCCAGCGACTCATCTTCTTGACAATGCTCGATTGGTTGGCCATTAATAATTGTTGCTGGTAATCCACTCAATGATTTCATAAGCCTTATTGTAAGACTTAGAAAGGATAGCACCATTAGCAGAAGCGTCCACTACCATCCTCGTGTGGGCACTGAGACCATTATAAAACGTCTCAAGTTGGATGCAATGTGGGATTCCGTGATGAGGGAACTTTCATAATAATTCTTTGTACCTTTACCATGCCTCATACAAGGACTCATCATCCATTTTTTGGAAAGCAGTGGTCTCTTTTTTCAACTTAGCATTCTTTCTAGGAGGGAAATACTTCATGATGATCTTTCTACTAACTCTTGCCATGTAGAAATTGAATTTGGTGGCAATGAGTTCAACTAGGCTCGATCTATGTCCCTTAGCAAATATGGGAATAACTTCAATCGTAATGCATCTTCGGGTACTCTGGCTAACTTGAAAGAATCATTCACCTCTATAAACAGTCTAAAGTGAAGATAAGGATTTTCAATAGGCATTCCACTAAATGGGCCCACTATCTGAAGCGTTTGGAACATGACTGGCTTCAGCTCAAATTTTTGTTCCTCGATTTCGAGTCTCTTAATACTCGAATTAAGATCATGAAACACTGGCACAACATATTGTCTTAGAGCTCTATCCCTTCATCAGCAATAAGGATGGGATTTTGTATAGGGTATGCTCTGTTTCTTTGATTCAAATTTTCAAGGTTCATCTCTTCGGTCCTTTTCTGACCTGCTTGTCTTCTTTGTTGTCGAAAAGTTCTTTCAATCAGGGTCTATAGGGAGTAAATTGATAATTCGGTCAATACTCTTAAACACCTGAGATAATCAAAAATAATAATTAAGTTAAAATTAAACAGAAAAACAAACCAAAATGCAAAACTAACAAATTCACAAATAATGACTTTTTAAAACAGTTCTCGACAATAGCGCCAAAAACTTGGAGCGACGAAAATGTGCAAGTGTACACATTCGCAACAAGTAATAAAGTGACAAGTAAAAATCGAGTTATCATACCCACAGGGACTGTGAAAAGATTTACTTTTAAATGCAATTTAAAACACTTTGGTGAATAAAAATATTTTGATTTCAGGAGGTGATTAAAAACTAATATTTTTAACTAAGTAAAATAAAAAAAATAGAAAATAAAAGTTCCAATGAAAGATTTCAGAAGATGATTTTAACCAAGATGACATAATTGTGTTAGATTAATTACATTTCTTAACTTAGAATTATTAAACTCATGTTTATGTTGTTACAAATAAATTCATGGTAACTCGGTAATTTGCTAACTTATGAACATACTTATTTACCAAAATCCATTTATCTCTTAACTATATCTCTATGTCAATCCAATCGATTAAACAAATTTTAATAAGCAACTGTGTTAATGCACATACATACTTATGAAATTAAAATAGTCTTTTGTACATATCTCTATGCCAATTCAAACAATTAATTCAATCTCATAAGAACATAAAATATTACGTGAGGTAATAATGCATTTCTACCTTGAAACAGTTTAATCACAATAATCTTGCAAGTTATGCAAGGCTAATGTATTATTAGATACCGTGTTAAGGAGCATCAGCTACTTTAGATGATCAAACATGCACTGATTAAGTATCGTGTCAATTAATTACAATTTCAATCAATTAAATAATTAACTAATTAGTTACCTAACAATTTTAATGCAAGAATAACTTAGTCATGGTTTTACTTGATCAAACATCTTACCGAGGCCTACAACAACACAAACACAATTTTAATAAATTAAGTGGACAAAATGCAATCAACTTAAAATGAATTAAATTTAAGCCATATTAATTAAATTAGACATTTCAACATCATAAATATTCATAGACATGTTCATCATAGCAACAAAATTAAAAGGATAGGGAACAAGAATCAAATTCGGTGTTCTCTCTGTAGCTTGACTAGTTTGCTCCATTCCTCCTTCTCCGCTTGTTCTTGTCGAACCGAGGCTTCTATGAACACTTGAATGCTACTCCAAATGGTGGATGAATGACTCTTTTTCAAGAGATGAAATTGGCAAGGGAATGAAGAATAATGAAAGGGAAATAAAGAGAGAAAAATGAGAGAGAAGTGAAGAGATGAGAAGAGTTGAGATGTGTTTGAAGTGAGCAGCAAAGGGGGGTATTTATAGTTGATGGCTACTAAAATTAGCAAAAATCAACAGCCATAGAGTCCCCCCATGGTTGTCCACAGATGTGGCAAGTTTGAAGAATTCAAACTTGCTATTTTAAGTTAGGGCCAAATATAGAAAGGCACAAATAGTAGAGGGGTTTGAAAGCAATTTGAATGAGTCTTCAAGGGCCATTTTGCAAGTTAAATAATCAGCCAAGCAAACTGATTGGGTCAGCATGTAAGACTATTTTAGGCTGCCCAGTGCTCGATTGGATCAATTTTCACAGTTCAACTCAACTCAGCCACTTTTCATAATTAATTAATAATAATTTATTTAACCTAAATTAAATTGAATTAAAATTAAAATTAATTATATTATAAATTTATACACATAATTTGGATAATCTTAGGCTGAAAAATTAATTTTCCTTGATGCTTCAAAATTACTTCTCGATTTTTGTAAAACCCCAAACCCGGCCCAGACGTTATGGCCAGATCCAACGTGTCACATTGAAGTTTTTAAGAATACCTATGCCTCTTTCAACGTCCTTCTTAGTGTTTTAAAAGATAGTCTTTGCTAAGTTAATAAAGTGAATGGAAGCTGTGCACCAGGTAGGTATCCGAAACAGAGGAGGTGAGCCATTAAGGCTGCTTAAGTACCAAGCTCTTGATTGGATCCAATCCTAGACATGCCCACAACCATTGCCACACTTTGGTGCGAGGATAGGTTTTGAGAAAAATGAGTTGGAATTCATTTAAGTAGATATTTTTGATAAACTGATTTATTGTATCGTTGCGTTCTTTTGAAAACATTTATCAGTTTGGAAATGCGCCCTAAGTCTAACCCATTTTGGATTGTTAACAGTAAAATATAGGGTATAAAACAAAATAATCCCAGAAAAATAATTAAAATGGCCTTATTACAACCCAAAACCAAATAATAATATTAATTAAGATAAAACTTATATAAAAAAATAAACCGGTTACTTATTGCAATTAAAAGAAACAGAAACAGTAGTGTGGCCACCTCCGAGTCCCTCGCAGCTCCAAACCATCTAAGCTTAGGGATTACCTGCATAGTTAGAAACGGGGTGAGTTTACGAAAACTCAGTGTGTAATCCCCAACAACAAACAAACAGTGAATAACACAGTGTCAGTACAATCTGGGCCAAAGCCCTATTCAGTAACAGTACAGTCTGGGCCTTAGCCCTTAAACAGTAGCAATATGGGCCTAAGCCCTAATTCAGTCTCGACATATACTGGGTCGAAGCCTTTTCATAAATCATATCACTGGGCCGAAGCCTTTTCATAAATCATATCACTAGCCGAAGCCTTTACTGTAAGTGGTATGGCCCATAGGCCCATTTCAATATCACATGTAATATCAATGAATGTATACAAGCCCATTTGGGGAGACTACTCAACCCACCATCCGCTACTCTCCACCCGTACCAACCAACACACCATGTGGGGAATCACTCAACCCACCCAACCAAACTCTCCACTGGCAGCATAGCTGCTTTATCATATAACTGGAGGCCTAGCCTCTTTTAATAACTGGGGCAAAGCCCTTTTTGATAAACTAGGGCAAAGCCCTTTTCGGTAAACTGGGGCATAGCCCTTTTAGCACTTCCTCCATTTATAAAACCCAACCCATGCAACATGTCATGTATGCAGAATGTCATGCCCATATTTGAATCAAACAATCACAGCCAAGTCATTCATATCACCAACATATATTCACAATCAAATCCATCAACCACACAGTCCAAGTCAGTCATTTGCCCACAAGGGCAAGACAGTCATTTTTCATATTATAAGGGTAATTTTGTAATTCTACCAAATATCAGGGTTTTCTATGTTCATTAACAATTATCAATATTTTCAAGTGTTTAAATAATGATCTTTAACCCACTTTATCAAATTCGGGCTTCTTGGCCCAAAACCCCTAATGGGCCCTACGAATGCTGATTTAGTCCACTAAGCCTGCTTAATCCAAATTTTACGACAGTAATATCCGTGTTAACATGAAACTTTTCCAGATTCCATTTTCTACCAGTTTTACCCAAATGGGCCCGATTCTAGCCCATTGAGGCCCAACTTACCATCATGCACAAAATTGCACTCTTACCTACTCCATCGATCCAAACACCGATCATATCGTATCTATCGCATCTTTAAGTAAAGGAAAAATCACAAGTTCCCGAAATGCCAGAATTTTAGCATTTCAGATTTTCGACGAAAATTAATCTAAGCTACTGCGAGGGTTATTACACACCTGTTATGGGTTGAAGTTGAAACGTTTCCAAAATCAATCACCTACGATAACCACCACCTATCACTCAAACTTAACTAATCCAATATCAATATATGTAAATCCTAAGCACATCAGTCATACGGAACATAAGGGCATATTCGTCATTTTACCATTAAGGGGTATTACGGTCACTTTACCCTATAGGGGCTTTACGGTCTTTTTACCTATTAGGGGTATTTTAGTCATTTCATCCTACAAGGGTGTTTTGGTAAATCTACAAACCAAGGGTATTTCAGTAATTTTGTAAAACAATGGTATTTCTAAAATTTTTAGAAAGTCAATGGTATTTTTGTAATTTTGTAAATCAGGGGTATTTTGGTAATTTTACAAATTAAGGGTATTTTGGTAGTTTCACAGACCAGTGGTATTTTGGTAATTTTCAAACTACGGGCATTTTGGTAATTTTGTAAACCAAGGGTATTTTAGTAATTTTTTAAACCGAATGTAAAATAGTAATTCTATAAATCGAGGGTAAAACGGTAATTCTATAAATTGAGGGTAAAATGGTAATTCTATAAATCGAGGGTAAAATGGTAATTCTGTAAATCGAGGGTACTTTGGTAATTTTACAAATTGAGGACATTTTAGTAATTTGGTAAACTAAAGTATTCTAAACAGGGATAACAATACGAATGGGCCTAAAGCCTATTCTCGACCCAAATGGGCCCACACGCTTGTGTGGCCCTTTTAACCTAAATCTAGCCACAAATATGAGATTCACCTAGCCTAGTCCAATATTTACTACACAATCAAACAAACTTATCCAATTGGGCCCGTAGGCCCATTGGGCCCACATGGCCCGAAGTAGCCATCCTACAGCTATAGTAGTGAGAAATACACAACTAATAGGAGACTGGAGTTAATCCGCGCTCCAAGCACTCTTAGCTGACACCCAACCCAAAGGAGCACGCCTTAAACGAAAGGGATCAGCCAAGAAAGGTATCTTTACTCTCCTCATGGTTCTCTCTATTTAAAGCCAGCTTCGTATCCACTCTTATGTTAGCTTCTCGACGTGGGATCCTTCCAACATCAGAGTTTAAATTCAACACCAACTTTTGCCGCCCCCTGTTAGCAAAATAAATGCTCTTTGATTGCCATGAGTTTCGAACCCTGGACCTCCTTGCCAACTCTATGACGTCACCTTGCCACTTCACCACAGGCTCTTTTTGTGTCATATTTTATCTCCAATTAATTATAAGGTCTAAAGGCAATAGTCCAAGTTCCCTTAAAAAATAGAATAAATTGCAAGAGCCAAGGCTTGAACCTAGGCTCCCATACAACCTTAATTATGCCACTTCCACTAAACCACATTGCTCCTTGTGTCATTTATTTAACACAATAATTTAAAAGGCCCTCATCCAAGCATTTAGGTTTTTTTCACTTAATACCAAAATTTTTACTAAAGCCCAAGTTTTAACCCAAGATATCTCCAACACTTCTCAAGGCCATTAACCACTAAAGCAAACATTTAATTGTTTCATTTTATTGCACAATTAAATACCTATATACAACCTCTTTACGGACCCCCACTCAAGGCCCAACACTTCTAGGCCCAAATTTGGGGTGTTACAACTCTACCTCCCTTAAAGAAATTTCGTCCCCGAAATTTCCATCTGACAGGGTAGTCGTGTAACATCTAGCCCACTACGCTACCGCTGCGCACTCTGATCCTACTATCACTATCACACTTCAACTAGAACTTGAAACATCCCATACATACAACACTTATTCACTGAAGCAGACACATATTTATCACACATATATATAATTTCTATATCCAAACATCACATCCACATAAAATAAATACCAAATTTAAATTCAAACCAATATCTAAGGAATCCACAGTATTTCAATTTCTAAACAGACAAAAGTATTCAGAAGACTTACGGATTCGGTGCCAGAGACTCGGGGTGCCACACTTTTTAAGAGAAATACTTCAAACAGAGCACGTGCTTGAAAATAATTTTCTGATATTCATCATTTGAAAACCCAATCCACAGCCGAGTCATTGCAACCCAGGCTCTGATACCACTAAATGTAACACCCCAAACTCAGCCCAGACGTTATGGCCAGATCCGACGTGTCACATTGAAGTTTTTAAGAATACCCATGCCTCTTTCAACGTCATTCTTAGTGTTTTAAAAGATAGTCTTTGCTAAGTTAATAAAGTGAATGGAAGCTGTGCACCAAGTAGGTATCCGAAACAGAGGAGGTGAGCCATTAAGGTTGTTTAAGTACCAAGCTCTTGATTGGATCCAATCCTAGACATGCCCACAACCATTGCCAAACTTTAGTGCGAGGTTAGGTTTTGAGAAAAATGAGTTGGAATTCATTTAAGTAGATATTTTTCATAAACCAATTAATTGTATCGTTGCGTTATTTTGAAAACAATTATCATTTTGGAAAGCGCCCTAAGTCTAACCCATTTTGGATTGTTAACTGTAAAATATAGGGTATAAAATAAAATAATCCAAGAAAAATAATTAAAATGGCCTTATTACAACCCAAAACCAAATAATAATATTAATTAAGATAAAACTTATATAAAAAAATAAATCGGTTACTTATTGCAATTAAAAGAAACAGAAACAGTAGTGTGGCCATCTCCGAGTCCCTCGCAGCTCCAAACCATCTAAGCTTAGGGATTACCTGCACAGTTAGAAACGGGGTGAGTTTACGAAAACTCAGTGTGTAATCCCCAACAACAAACAAACAGGGAATAACACAGTGCCAGTACAATCTGGGCCAAAGCCCTATTCAGTAACAGTACAGTCTGGGCCTTAGCCCTTAAACAGTACCAATATGGGCCTAAACCTTAATTCAGTCTCGACATATACTAGGCCGAAGCCTTTTCATAAATCATATCACTGGGCCGAAGCCTTTTCATAAATCATATCACTGGCCGAAGCCTTTACTGTATGCGGTATGGCCCATAGGCCCATTTCAATATCACATGTAATATCAATGAATGTATACAAGCCCATTTGGGGAGACTACTCAACCCACTATTCGCTACTCTCCACCCGTACCAACCAACACACCATGTGGGGAATCACTCAACCCACCCAACCAAACTCTCCACTGGCAGCATAACTACTTTATCATATAACTAGAGGCCTAGCCTCTTTTAATAACTGAGGCAAAGCCCTTTTTCATAAACTGGGGCAAAGCCCTTTTCGGTAAACTGGGGCATAGCCCTTTTAGCACTTCCTCCATTTATAAAACCCAACCCATGCAACATGTCATGTATGCAGAATGTCATGCCCATATTTGAATCAAACAATCACAGCCAAGTCATTCATATCACCAACATATATTCATAATCAAATCCATCAACCACATAGTCCAAGTCAGTCATTTGCCCACAAGGGCAAGACAGTCATTTTTCATATTATAAGGGTAATTTCGTAATTTTACCAAATATCAGGGTTTTCTATGTTCATTAACAATTATCAATATTTCCAAGTGTTTAAACAATGACCTTTAACCCACTTTATCAAATTCGGGCTTTTTGGCCCAAAACCCCTAATGGGCCCTACGAATGCTGACTTAGCCCACTAAGCCTGCTTAATCCAAATTTTACAACAGTATTAACCGTGTTAACATGCAACTTTTCCAGATTCCATTTTCTATCAGCTTTACCCAAATGGGCCCGAAAGCCCATTGGGCCCGATTCCAACCCATTGAGGCCCAACTTACCATCGTGCACAAAATTGCGCTCTTGCCTGCTCCATCGATCCAAACACCGATCATATCGAATCTATCGCATCTTTAAGCAAAGCAAAAATCACAAGTTCCCAAAATGCCAGAATTTTAGCATTTCGGCTTTTCGACGAAAATTAATCTAAGCTACTGCGAGGGTTATTACACACCTGTTATGGGTTGAAGTTGAAACGTTTCCAAAATCAATCACCTACGATAACCACCATCTATCACTCAAACTTAACTAATCCAATATCAATATATGTAAATCCTAAGCACATCAGTCATACGGAACATAAGGGCATATTCGTCATTTTACCATACAGGGGTATTACGGTCACTTTACCCTATAGGGGCTTTACGGTCTTTTTACCTATTAGGGGTATTTTAGTCATTTCATCCTACAAGGGTATTTTAGTAATTTTGTAAATTGAGGGTAAAATAGTAATTCTGTAAATCGAGGGTAAAACGGTAATTCTGTAAATTGAGGGTAAAATGGTAATTCTATAAATCAAGGGTAAAACGGTAATTCTGTAAATCGAGGGTACTTTGGTAATTTTACAAATTGAGGACATTTTAGTAATTTGGTAAACTAAAGTATTCTAAACAGGGATAACAATACGAATAGGCCTAAAGCCTATTCTCGACCCAAATGGGCCCACACGCTCGTGTGGCCCTTTTAACCCAAATCTAGCCACAAATATTAGATTCACCTAGCCTAGTCTAATATTTACTACACAATCAAACAAACTTATCCAATTGGGCCCTTAGACCCATTGGGCCCACATGGCCCGAAGTAGCCATCCTACAGCTAGAGTAGTGAGAAATACACACCTGATAGGAGACTGGAGTTAATCCGCGCTCCAAGCACTCTTAGCTGACACCCAACCCAAAGGAGCACGCCTTAAACGAAAGGGATCAGCCAAGAAAGGTATCTTTACTCTCCTCATGGTTCTCTCTATTTAAAGCCAGCTTCGCATCCACTCTTATGTTAGCTTCCCGATGTGGGATCCTTCCAACATCAGAGTTTAAATTCAACACCAACTCTTGCCGCCCCCTGTTAGCAAAATAAATGCTCTTTGATTGTCATGAGTTTCGAACCCTGGACCTCCTTGCCAACTCTATGACGCCACCTTACCACTTCACCACAGCCTCTTTTTGTGTCATATTTTATCCCCAATTAATTATAAGGTCTAAAGGCCAAAGTCCAGGTTCCCTTAAAAAAAACAGAATAAATTGCAAGAGCCAAGGCTTGAACCTAGGCTCCTATACAACCTTAATTATGCCACTTCCACTAAACCACATTTGTCACAGCCCTAATGTGACCCTAGTCGGGAAGTGGTTTCGGGACCACAAACCCGAGTCATAAAAATAATTAGCTGTCATGTTTGATGCTTATTTTATGTATATATGCATGTGTGAAAATTTCATATTTGAATTTTGTTAATTCTAGTAAATAGGACTTATGTGAGAAAATTTAGAAATGTGCTAGGCAAATGTAAAGTGGCCTATTAATGCATGTTATAAAAATGATGGGTTTGCATGTCAAATTACCCAAAAATTGAGCTAGTGGCCGGCCATGCTATGGGTGGAAACATGTTGTAAACATGTTGTGTTAGTGTGTTATGTTAGAAAGAATAAAAAAAAAGGGGTTAGTATTAAAGTAATGCAAAGGGAGGAGTGATGAAAAAAAAATTGTCTCATCCATGTTTCCCCCCCCATTGCCGTTAATTGAAAAAAAGAAAACAAAAAAAAAGTGTTCATTCTTGAACATCCTTGGCCAAATAGAGGAAAGAAAGGAAGGGAAAGATCTTGGAGAAAATCGGCTATGGTGGTTCACTAGATTAAGGTATGTTTAAGGTTGCTTTGAAAGTTCATACATCCCTTGGATGATTAGTCTAAATTCTAACTATCTCATGGATGGATTTGGGGTTATTAGAGAGTTAGTATTCGACTAAGAGGCTTCAAAAGTTTCGGTTGAAGCCTTGATACTATTAGCATGTTAGCTATATGGATGTGTTATGATTCTTGAGGTGTTAGATAAATTTGAACTCATCACCAAGTTCTTTAAGCAACCCAAGTTAAAAGTTTCGGTATTGAGGTATCTTGAGCATTCGGCCATGGTAGGAAGTAGAAGAAAAATATGGTTGTTGTTAGATGAAGTAGAGTCTAACAAATGAGCACACATGTGCATTAGTTGCTAGATGGAGAAGAATCGGCTAGCAAGTTGTGTGCTAAGGCCGAATATAATTTTGAACATTATTGAGTAATGTATGTGTGTTGGAATTGATGGAATGGAGAGTATGCTTAAATTGTGTTATGAACAATTATATGTTAAATCAAGGTTTGCTAAGCTAGCTATTAAGGTGAAGTGCAAATGTTAGTATTTGATTTCTAGTGTATATATGTGTATTAGCCGAGTTTTGAACTTGAAACAAAATGGTATTTAGTCAATACAAGTGACCATATTTGTAGAATGTATTAAGTGTACAATCGGCCTCAACATAGACATGCATATTCGGCCACATGAATGAGTACATAGGTTGTTGTGTATGTTCGGCCATAGGTAAGCATATTGATGGCTTTATCTTGACTTAGAAAATTCGGCTAAGGAGAATATTGGCTAATATGTTGAATTTGATTCGTGATTTCATACATATATGACTCTAATGCCTAATATATAAGGGCTAAGTACCTTGAATTCCTCTTTGATGTTCAAAATGATTAAATCAATTTATTTGTTAATATTAAGCTCAAGAGCAAAGGGGAACTAAATTCGATAAAGGGAAGGAAAAAGTGATCGATTAGCTATCGAAATCGTACGACAACATCCGAGGTAAGTTTTTGAGTAATGAGACTTAGTTTATGGCGTATGAGCATAACAAATATACGGTGATATAATGATTCTACTTGAACTATGTGTTGAGTTAATTAGTCTATACGTATGACGGGTAGCCGTATGTGCATAGAGATCATGTCATAAAGCAAACCAAACCATGCTGTTTGTAAGTGGCTATTGAGCCGAAAATGGGAATGCTTAATAGGTGACTTGTGTTTGAATTCTAGTTATGAAAATAAAATAGAGATGTGTCATGATTTATTGATATGTGCATGAATACTAGGATGATAACCAGGCTAAGTCCCGAAGGCATTTGTGCGGGTTACTATTTTCGGGCTAAGCCCCGAAGGCATTTGTGCGAGTTACTATTTTCGGGCTAAGTCCCGAAGGCATTTGTGCGAGTTACTATTTCCGGGCTAAGTCCCGAAGGTATTTGTGCGAGTTGCTATTTCCGGGCTAAGTCCCGAAGGTATTTGTGCGAGTTGCTATTTCCGGGCTAAGTCCCGAAGGCAATTGTGAGAGTTACTATAACCGGGCTAAGTCCCGAAGGCATTTGAGTGAGTAGCTATATCTGGCTAAACCCCGAAGGTACTTGGTTGGGAATGAGCGATCTTGCTGTAATAATTTCAATTAACACACTCGTAAAATCCCAACGATGAGGTACGTTTCGTATATGCATTTGAGTAGTGATTCCGTTTAAATATTATTCGCTCAGTCGATTAATGAGCTTCCGGCTTTTGGTTAAGTTGATCCCTTATGTATGAATATAAGGGTTGGAAATGTGAAGTAGGACTGATTGTTGTGAATATGTGTATATGAAATTATCCGTTTAGTTATATGAATACTATACTTCAGTTGTGCCTAATTTCATTGCTCAAAACTTACTAAGCATTAAATGTTTACTCCGTTCTTTGAATCTCTGTTTTATAGATTTTGGTTCGTCAGCTATCGGACTCAGGATTGTCGAAGTCGAAGTCGTCCACACTATCAAAGCCCTTTTGGTACACTTTTGGTTGAATTCTGAAAATGGCATGTATAGGACTACCCTTTTTGTTGTTGGTCATGTACCCTTTGGTTTTGTATAAATTTGGATAGCCATGCGAAAATGGCTTATATACACTTTGAGCATAGTATTATAATCGTTTTGTATGTTGTTGATTAAGAGTTATGGAAATGTTTGGAAACGATTAGCCATTGGAATGGTTAATCATGATCATATTTTATGCTATATATGCTAAAGGGCTAGTTGAATCATGGAAACTATGAAATAGGTAAAGTCTACCTTAAAAAAACAGATGCTGACAGCAGCAGTGGTGTGGATTTGAAAAATCACTAAAAATAGTACGAATGGAATTAAATAGTGAATAAATTATTTAATTGAACCTTGATGAATCTATTTTCATAGGGAAGTAATGAAATGATCATATGAATAGTATTTTATGAGATTTTAAAGTTTTCACGAAACAGGGCCAGAACGGTTTCTGGATTCCCTGTTCCGACTTTGGAAATTTATTATAAATTAACCAGAGATAATTAGAAGCCATGCCATATATTTATAGATTTCTTTTCAAGTCTAGTTTCTATAGAAACAAACGGCATCAGTATTGAATCCCTGTACAAGGAGATATCCAAGTCGTAATGCATGAAGGTCAGAATAGTCGAACCCTGTAACAGGGGAGACTTTAACTAATAAACTGTACTAATTGGCTCGACCAAAAATTCTAGAAAAAAATTTGTAGATGGATGTATGAGTCTAGTTTCAGGAAAATTTACGGAACTGGTTTTCGAGTTTTGGAACTCGAGATATGATTTTTAAGGTGACAGTGATGCAGTTAGCCAGCTCGTCTGGAAATTTAAAATGGACTGTGCAAATAAGTGAATTAAGTCTGTTAACCCTTTGTGTCCGACTCCAGCAACGGTCTCGGGTACGGGGTGTTACAAATTTATTGGTATCAGAGCTACGGTTTAGTCGATTCTAGGACTACCGTAATACGTTTGGGTATAGCTATACATGCCATTTGTGTGATTATTTGATAGTGTGGTGATTTCTGACAATTGAAAATGTGTTTATTTATAGTAATGGATCCCGATCTCAACCGAGTGGTAGCTGATGATCTTGAGAGTGTAGCGCCTGCTCCCGCACAAGGGACAGCACCGGCGGACTCTCAACCTATTGCTAGTAATCCGAATGATGAGGCTAGACAAGCTTTTTATAGCGTGATGAATGATTGGTTCAACTAATACATTCGAACTAATACGGCTGTTCCACAACCTCCATTCCCGACAAATACAACCCCCGCACCTACAATACCTCTGGTAACTGACCAAATAAGGTCAAATAAGCCCCCAGTTGACAGAATCCGAAAACACAGGCTACTGAATTTAAAGCTACGGACAGCGATGATGCCGAACAAGCGAAATTTTGGTTGGACAACACTATTCGGGTACTCGATGAGCTATCTTGCACACCCGATGAGTGCCTAAAGTGTACTATCTCCTTGCTACGTGATTCTGCCTACTATTGGTGGAATATGTTGACTTCTGTTGTGCCCAGAGAGCAAGTAACTTGGGAGTTTTTTCAAACTGAGTTTCGAAAGAAGTATATCAGTCAGAGATTCATTGACCAAAAACGGAAGGAACTCCTTGAACTTAAACAAGGTTCCATGTTGGTTACCGACTATGAACGAAAATTTGTGAGGCTTAGCCGGTACGCACGAGAATAAATTTCTTCAGAAGCTGTGATGTGCAAACATTTCGAAGATGGACTGAATGATGATATAAAGCTGTATGTTGGCATTTTAGAAATCCGAGAATTTGTGGTACTTGTCGAGTGAGCTTGCAAAGCCGAGGAGCTCAGCAAGGAGAAAAGGAAAGCTGATATGGGAGCAAAGGAGTTTCGTAAGAGATCTTCGGGAAAGCCCTTCCAACAGTCATCGAAGAAATTTAGAGATGATCTAGGCCGATCTAGAGATACTTCAGGCTTTTCTAGACGAGATCGCGATCGACCCCCTGTGAGTGCACGAGTCACTTTGGTCGCCAGTGTTGGAAATGATCGTCGAGACAGAACGGAGTGCCAGTATTGTGGTAAATGGCATTCGGGGAGTTGTAGATTCCATGACCGCTCCTGTTACAAGTGCAGATCAGTTGACCACTTTATTAAAGATTGCCCGAGGTTGTCTGAACAGAATGTAAATCAGAGTGGGAAACCGGGTGCTACACTACTCGAGGTAGACCATCTAGAAACACGGGAAATCCTAGTGGTGGTCAGAGAGGATCTAGAGATGCTACAACCAGATCTGAGGCTCGCGCTCCTGCTAGAGCTTACGCTATACGCGCACGCGAGGATGCTTCCTCGCCAAATGTTATTACCGGTACTTTTACTCTCTTTGATACTAATGTGATTTCTTTGATTGACCCTGGTTCTACTCATTCTTATATATGTGAAACCTTAGCATCCAGTAAGACTCTACCTGTTGAGTCTACTGAGTTTGTAATTCGGGTGTCAAATCCCTTGGGTCGTTACGTGCTTGTCGACAAAGTGTGTAAGAAATGTCCCCTAGTAATTCGAGGTTCCTGTTTTCCGGCGGACTTGATGCTTTTTTCGTTTGATGAATTTGATGTTATTCTTGGTTTGGATTGGTTGACCGTGCATGATGCAGTTGTGAATTTCAAAAGCAAGACTATTGATTTGAGGTGCACAAATAATGAGATAATCCGAGTTGAATCTACTGTCTTGAATGGATTGCCAACAATAATATCCTCGATGTTAGCTCAAAGATATGTGAGAAAGGGGTGTGAAGCGTATCTTGCATACGTACTTGATAATAAAGAGCCAGAAAGGAAACTTGAATCTGTGCCGGTGGTTTGTGAATACCCGGAAATTTTTCTCGAAGAATTACTAGGTTTACCACCTGTTCAGGAGGTAGAGTTTGGTATTGAGCTTGTACCTGGGACTACACCGATTTCGATAGCTTCGTATCGTATGGCACCAACCGAGTTAAAAGAGTTGAAAGCTCAGTTGCAAGAGTTGACGGATAGAGGTTTCGCTCGACCAAGTTTCTCACCTTGGGGTGCACCAGTATTGTTTGTGAAAAAGAAGGACGAAACCATGAGGTTGTGCATCGACTATCGTCAACTGAATAAGGTGACAATAAAGAATAAATATCCAATACCGTGCATTGACGATTTGTTTGATCAACTAAAGGGAGCCTCGGTGTTTTCAAAGATAGATTTGAGATCGGGTTATTATCAGTTACAAATTCGAGATTCGAATATACCCAAAACCGCTTTCAGAACGAGATACGGTCACTACGAGTTCTTAGTGATGCCGTTTGGGCTCACTAATGCCCCTGCGGTATTTATGAATTTGATGAATCGGATCTTTAGACCATATTTGGATCGGTTTGTAGTTGTGTTTATTGATGACATCTTGGTTTACTCAATAGATGAAACCGAGCATACTGAACACCTGAGATTAGTGTTGCAGATCTTACGAGATAAGCTGTTATATGCTAAGTTCAGTAAGTGTGAGTTCTGGTTAAGAGAGGTTAGCTTCCTGGGTCACGTGGTATCTGCATCGGGCATTCAAGTCGATCCGAGCAAAATTTCAGCCATACTTAACTTGAAGCCTCCGAGAAATATTACTGAAGTTCAGAGCTTTTTGGGACTTGTCGGTTACTACCGACGATTTGTAAAAGGTTTCTCGATGATAGCCACACCAATAACGAAGCTACTTCAAAAAGATGTTAAGTTTGAATGGACGGAAAGGTGTCAGAAGAGTTTCGATCAATTGAAAACCCATTTGACAGAAGCTCCAGTTCTGGTGTAGCCTGAATCAGGCAAAGAGTTTGTCATTTATAGTGATACCTCCCTACTTGGGTTGGGTTGCATATTGATGCAGGAAGGTCGAGTTGTGGCCTATGCGTCGAGACAATTAAAGCCACATGAGAAAAATTATCCGACCCATGATCTCGAATTAGCTGCCATCGTATTCGCTTTGAAAATATGGTGACATTACTTATTTGGTGAGAAGTGCCATGTATTTTCGGATCACAAAAGTCACAAATATTTGATGACCCAAAGAGACTTAAATCTGCGACAAAGACATCGGCTCGAGTTGTTAAAAGATTATGAGCTTGTCATTGACTATCACCCGGGAAAGGCTAATGTAGTTGTGGATGCCTTAAGTCATAAATCACTGTTTGCCTTACGAGCGATGAATGTACACTTGTCTGTTCTATCCGACAATGTGTTAGTGGCGGAATTAAAGGCCAAACCATTATTGATTCATCAAATTCGTGAAGCTCAGAAAGTCGATGATGAATTGGTTGAAAAAGGGGCTGAATGTGTTTCGAACATGGAATCAGAGTTTCAAATTGACGATGACGATTGTTTGAGGTTCAGAATCATTTGTGTGTCCCAAGAAATTCAAAACTTATTACGATGATTCTGAACGAAGCTCATTGTAGCCGAATGTCAATTCACCCAGGGAGTATGAAAATGTACAACGACCTGAGACGTCAGTTTTGGTGGCATGGTATGAAACGAGACATTTTCGATTTTGTTTCGAAGTGTTTAATATGTCAGCAAGTGAAGGTGGAACATCAAGTGCCTACGGGTTTACTCCAGCCGATCATGGTACCTGAATGGAAATGGGATCGAGTCACGATGGATTTTGTGTCTGGGTTGCCATTGTCGACAAGTAAGAAAGATGCGATTTGGGTTGTTATTGATAGACTGACTAAGTCGGCTCATTTTATCCCCGTACGTACGGATTTTTCATTGGATAAACTTGCTGAATTGTATGTTTCTCAGATTGTGAGATTACACGGGGTACCTATTTCTATTGTATCGGATAGAGATCCTAGATTCACCTCGCGATTTTGGAAGAAATTGCAAGAAGCCTTGGGCACCAAGTTGCATTTTAGCACCGCTTTTCATCCCCAAACCGATGGTCAATCCGAGCGGATAATTCAGATACTCGAAGATATGTTGAGATGCTGCATCCTTGAGTTTAATGGTTCATGGGAACGGTATCTACCTTTGATTGAGTTCGCTTACAACAATAGTTTTCAGTCAAGCATTAAGATGGCGCCTTACGAGGCTTTGTATGGTCGAAAATGCCGAACACCATTGTTTTGGACCGAGCTCGGTGAAAGTAAAATTTTTGGAGTCGATTTAATCAAAGATGCTGAACAGAAAGTAAAGATAATTCGTGAAAGTCTAAAGGCAGCATCAGATCGTCAGAAGTCATACGCGGATTTAAAATGAAGAGATATTGAGTATCAGGTGGGAGACAAAGTATTTCTTAAGGTGTCACCTTGGAAAAAGATACTCAGATTTGGCCGTAAGGGAAAACTGAGTCCAAGGTTCATAGGGCCATATGAAGTATCCGAACGAATTGGTCCAGTTGCGTATAGATTGATTTTGCCCCCTGAACTTGAAAAGATTCACGACGTCTTTCATGTTTCGATGCTTCGACGTTATAGATCTGATCCATTACACGTAATTAATCCATCAGAGGTTGAAATTCAATCCGACATGAGTTATGAAGAAGAACTGATTCGTATCCTAGCTCGTGAAGTGAAAGAGTTGCAAAACAAAAGGGTTCCGTTAGTAAAAGTGTTATGGCTCAAACACGGAATCGAAGAAGCTACTTGGGAAACCGAGAACTCTATGAAAGAACATTACCCAAACCTATTTACCGGTAAGATTTTCGAGGACGAAAATTTCTTAAATAGGGGAGAGTTGTGACAGCCCTAATGTGACCCTAGTCGGGAAGTGGTTTCGGGACCACAAACCCAAGTCATAAAAATAATTAGCTATCATGTTTGATGCTTATTTTATGTATATATGCATGTGTGAAAATTTCATATTTGAATTTTGTTAATTCTAGGTGAATTTTAGTAAATAGGACTTATGTGAGAAAATTTAGAAATGTGCTAGGCAAATGTAAAGTGGCCTATTAATGCATGTTATAAAAATGATAGGTTTGCATGTCAAATTACCCAAAAATTGAGCTAGTGGCCGGCCATGCTATGGGTGGAAACATGTTGTAAACATGTTGTGTTAGTGTGTTATGTTAGAAAGAATAAAAAAAAGGGGTTAGCATTAAAGTAATGCAAAGGGAGGAGTGATGAAAAAAAATTGTCTCATCCATGTTTCCCCCCTATTGCCGTGAATTGAAAAAAAGAAAACAAAAAAAAGTGTTCATTCTTGAACATCCTTGGCCGAATAGAGGAAAGAAAGGAAGGGAAAGGGCTTGGAGAAAATCGGCTATGGTGGTTCACTAGATTAAGGCATGTTTAAGGTTGCTTTGAAAGTTCATACATCCCTTGGATGATTAGTCTAAATTCTAACTATCTCATGGATGGATTTGGGGTTATTAGAGAGTTAGTATTCGACTAAGAGGCTTCAAAAGTTTCGGTTGAAGCCTTGATACTATTAGCATGTTAGCTATATGGATGTGTTATGATGCTTGAGGTGTTAGATAAATTTGAACTCATCACCAAGTTCTTTAAGCAACCCAAGTTAAAAGTTTCGGTATTGAGGTATCTTGAGCATTCGGCCATGGTAGGAAGTAGAAGAAAAATATGGTTGTTGTTAGATGAAGTAGAGTCTAACAAATTAGCACACATGTGCATTAGTTGCTAGATGGAGAAGAATCGGCTAGCAAGTTGTGTGCTAAGGCCGAATATAATTTTGAACATTATTGAGTAATGTATATGTGTTGGAATTGATGGAATGGAGAGTATGCTTAAATTGTGTTATGAACAATTATATGTTAAATCAAGGTTTGCTAAGCTAGCTATTAAGGTGAAGTGCAAATGTTAGTATTTGATTTCTAGTGTATATATGTGTATTAGCCGAGTTTTGAACTTGAAACAAAATGGTATTTAGTCAATACAAGTGACCATATTTGTGGAATTTATTAAGTATACAATCGGCCTCAACATAGACATGCATATTCGGCCACATGAATGAGTACATAGGTTGTTGTGTATGTTCGGCCATAGGTAAGCATATTGATGGCTTTATCTTGACTTAGAAAATTCGGCTAAGGAGAATATTGGCTAATATGTTGAATTTGATTCGTGATTTCATACATATATGACTCTAATGCCTAATATATAAGGGCTAAGTACCTTGAATTCCTCTTTGATGTTCAAAATGATTAAATCAATTTATTTGTTAATATTAAGCTCAAGAGCAAAGGGGAACTAAATTCGATAAAGGGAAGGAAAAAGTGATCGAATAGCCATCAAAATCATTTGACAACATCTGAGGTAAGTTTTCGAGTAATGAGACTTAGTTTATGACGTATGAGCATAACAAATATACGGTGATATAATGATTCTACTTGAACTATGTGTTGAGTTAATTAGTCTATACGTATGACGGGTAGCCGTATGTGCATAGAGATCATGTCATAAAGCAAACCAAACCATGCTGTTTGTAAGTGGCTTTTGAGCCGAAAATGGGAATGCTTAATAGGTGACTTGTGTTTGAATTCTAGTTATGAAAATAAAATAGAGATGTGTCATGATTTATTGATATGTGCATGAATACTCGGATGATAACCGGGCTAAGTCCTGAAGGCATTTGTGCGAGTTACTATTTTCGGGCTAAGTCCCGAAGGCATTTGTGCGAGTTACTATTTTCGGGCTAAGTCCCGAAGGCATTTGTGCGAGTTACTATTTTCGGGCTAAGTCCCGAAGGCATTTGTGCGAGTTGCTATTTCCGGGCTAAGTCCCGAAGGCAATTGTGCGAGTTACTATAACTGGGCTAAGTCCCGAAGGCATTTGAGCGAGTAGCTATATCCGGCTAAACCCCGAAGGTACTTGGTTGGGAATGAGCGATCTTGCTGTAATAATTTCAATTAACATGCTCGTAAAATCCCAACGATGAGGTACGTTTCGTATATGCATTTGAGTAGTGATTCCGTTTAAATATTATTCGCTCAGTCGATTAATGAGCTTCCGGCTTTTGGTTAAGTTGATCCCTTATGTATGAATATAAGGGTTGTAAATGTGAAGTAGGACTGATTGTTGTGAATATGTGTATATGAAATTATCCGTTTAGTTATATGAATACTATACTTCAGTTGTGCCTAATTTCATTGCTCAAAACTTACTAAGCATTAAATGCTTACTCCGTTCTTTGAATCTCTATTTTATAGATTTTGGTTTGTCAACTATCGGACTCGGGATTGTCGAATTCGAAGTCGTCCACACTATCAAAGCCCTTTTGGTACACTTTTGGTTGAACTCTGAAAATGGCATGTATAGGACTACACTTTTTGTTGTTGGTCATGTACCCTTTGGTTTTGTATAAATTTGGATAGCCATGCGAAAATGGCTTATATACACTTTGAGCATAGTATTATAATCGTTTTGTATGTTGTTCATTAAGAGTTATGGAAATGTTTGGAAACAACTAGCCATTGGAATGGTTAATCATGATCATATTTTATGCTATATATGCTAAAGGGCTAGTTGAATCATGGAAACTATGAAATAGGTAAAGTCTACCTTAAAAAAATAGATGCTGACAGCAGCAGTGGTGTGGTTTTGAAAAATCACTAAAAATAGTAAGAATGGAATTAAATAGTGAATAAATTATTTAATTTAACCTTGATGAATCTATTTTCATAGGGAAGTAATGAAATGATCATATGAACAGTATTTTATGATATTTTAAAGTTTTCGCGAAACAGGGCCAGAACGGTTTCTGGATTCCCTGTTCGGACTTTGGAAATTCATTATAAATTAACCAGAGATAATTAGAAGCTATGCCATATATTTATAGATTCCTTTTCGTGTCTAGTTTCTATAGAAACAAACGGCATCAGTATTGAATCCCTGTACAGGGAGATATCCAAGTCGTAATGGATGAAGGTTAGAATAGTCGAACCCTGTAACAGGGGAGACTTTAACTAATAAACTGTATTAATTGGCTTGACCAAAAATTCTAGAAAAAAATTTGTAGATGGATATATGAGTATTGTTTCAGGAAAAATTTATGGAACTGGTTTTTGAGTTTTGGAACTCAAGATATTATTTTTAAGGTGACAGTGACGCAGTTAGCCAGCTCGTCTAGAAATTTAAAATGGACTGTGCAAATAAGTGAATTAAGTCTGTTAACCCCTCGTGTCCGACTCCGGCAACGGTCTCGGGTACGGGGTGTTACAACATTTCTCCTTGTGCCATTTATTTAATACAATAATTTAAAAGGCCCTCATCCAAGCATCCAGGTTTTTTTTCACTTAATACCAAAATTTTTACTAAAGCCCAAGTTTTAGCCCAAGATTTCTCCAACACTTCTCAAAGCCATTAACCACTAAAGCAAACATTTAATTGTTTCATTTCATTGCACAATTAAATACATATATACAACCTCCTTACGGACCCCCACTCAAGGCCCAATACTTCTAGGCTCAAATTCGGGGTGTTACAACTCTACCTCCCTTAAAGAAATTTCGTCCCCGAAATTTCCATCTGACAGGGTAGTCGTGTAACATCTAGCCCACTACGCTACCGCTGCGCACTCTGATCCTACTATCACTATCACACTTCAACTAGAACTTGAAACATCTTATACATACAACACTTATTCACTAAAGCAGACACATATTTATCACACATATATATAATTTCTATATCCAAACATCACATCCACATAAAATAAATACCAAATTTAAATTCAAACCAATATCTAAGGAATCCACAGTATTTCAATTTCTAAACAGACAAAAGTATTCAGAAGACTTACGGATTCGGTGCCAGAGACTCGGGGTGCCACACTTTTTAAGAGAAATACTTCAAACAGAGCACGTGCTTGAAAATAATTTTCTGATATTCAACATTTGAAAACCCAATCCACAGCCGAGTTATTGCAACCCAGGCTCTGATACCACTAAATGTAACACCCCAAACTCGGCCCAGACGTTATGGCCAGGTCCGACGTGTCACATTAAAGTTTTTAAGAATACCCATGCCACTTTCAACGTCCTTCTTAGTGTTTTAAAAGATAGTCTTTGCTAAGTTAATAAAGTGAATGGAAGCTGTGCACCAAGTAGGTATCCGAAACAGAGGAGGTGGGCCATGAAGGTTGTTTAAGTACCAAGCTCTTGATTGGATCCAATCCTAGACATGCCTACAACCATTGCCACACTTTAGTGCGAGGTTAGGTTTTGAGAAAAATGAGTTGGAATTCATTTAAGTAGATATTTTTGATAAACCGATTAATTGTACCGTTGTGTTATTTTGAAAACAATTATCATTTTGGAAACGCGCCCTAAGTCTAACCCATTTTGGATTGTTAACTGTAAAATATAGGGTATAAAATAAAAAATTCCCAGAAAAATAATTAAAATGGCCTTATTACAACACAAAACCAAATAATAATATTAATTAAGATAAAACTTATATAAAAAAATAAACCGGTTACTTATTGCAATTAAAAGAAACAGAAACAGTAGTGTGGCTATCTCCGAGTCCCTCGCAGCTCCAAACCATCTAAGCTTAGGGATTACCTGCACAGTTAGAAACGGGGTGAGTTTACGAAAACTCAGTGTGTAATCCCCAACAACAAACAAACAGTGAATAACACAGTGTCAGTACAATCTGGGCCAAAGCCCTATTCAGTAACAGTACAGTCTGGGCCTTAGCCCTTAAACAGTAGCAATATAGGCCTAAGCCCTAATTCAGTCTCGACACATACTGGGCCGAAGCCTTTTCATAAATCATATCACTGGGCCGAAGCCTTTTCATAAATCATATCACTGGCCGAAGCCTTTACTGTAAGCGGTATGGCCCATAGGCCTATTTCAATATCACATGTAATATCAATGAATGTATGCAAGCCCATTTGGGGAGACTACTCAACCCACCATCCGCTACTCTCCACCCGTACCAACCAACACACCATGTCGGGAATAACTCAACCCACCCAACCAAACTCTCCACTGGCAGCATAGCTACTTTATCATATAACTGGAGGCCTAGCCTCTTTTAATAACTGAGGCAAAGCCCTTTTTGATAAACTGGGGCAAAGCCCTTTTCGGTAAACTGGGGCATAGCCCTTTTAGCACTTCCTCCATTTATAAAACCCAACCCATGCAACATGTCATGTATGCAGAATGTCATGCCCATATTTGAATCAAACAATCACAGCCAAGTCATTCATATCACCAACATATATTCACAATCAAATCCATCAACCACACAGTCCAAGTCAGTCATTTGCCCACAAGGGCAAGACAGTCATTTTTCATATTATAAGGGTAATTTCGTAATTGTACCAAATATCAGGGTTTTCTATGTTCATTAACAATTATCAATATTTCCAAGTGTTTAAACAATGATCTTTAACCCACTTTATCAAATCCGGGCTTTTTGGCCCAAAACCCCTAATGGGCCCTACGAATGCTGATTTAGCCCACTAAGCCTGCTTAATCCAAATTTTACCACAGTATTAATCGTGTTGACATGCAACTTTTCCAGATTCCATTTTCTATCAATTTTACCCAAATGGGCCTGAAAGCCCATTGGGCCCGATTCCAGCCCATTGAGGCCCAACTTACGATCGTGCACAAAATTGCGCTCTAACCTACTCCATCGATCCAAACACCGATCATATCGTATCTATCGCATCTTTAAGCAAAGGGAAAATCACAAGTTCCCAAAATGCCGAAATTTTAGCATTTCGGCTTTTCGACAAAAATTAATCTAAGCTACTGCGAGGGTTATTACACACTTGTTATGGGTTGAAGTTGAAACGTTTCCAAAATCAATCACCTACGATAACCACCACCTATCACTCAAACTTAACTAATCCAATATCAATATATGTAAATCCTAAGCACATTAGTCATACGGAACATAAGGGCATGTTTGTCATTTTACCATATAGGGGTATTACGGTCACTTTATCCTACAGGGGCTTTACGGTCTTTTTACCTATTAGGGGTATTTTAGTCATTTCATCCTACAAGGGTGTTTTGGTAAATCTACAAACCAAGGGTATTTCAGTAATTTTGTAAACCAATGGTATTTCTATAATTTTTAAAAAGTCAAGGGTATTTTTGTAATTTTGTAAATCAGGGGTATTTTGGTAATTTTACAAATTGAGGGTATTTTGGTAATTTCACAGACCAGTGGTATTTTGGTAATTTTACAAACTAGGGGTATTTTGGTAATTTTGTAAACCAATAGTATTTTAGTAATTTTGTAAACCGAGGGTAAAACAGTAATTCTGTAAATCGAGGGTAAAACGGTAATTCTGCAAATTGAGGGTAAAATGGTAATTCTATAAATCGAGGGTAAAACGGTAATTCTGTAAATCGAGAGTACTTTGGTAATTTTACAAATTAAGGACATTTTAGTAATTTGGTAAACTAAAGTATTCTAAACAGGGATAACAATACGAATGGGCCTAAAGCCTATTCTCGGCCTAAATGGACCCACACGTTCGTGTAGCCCTTTTAGCCCAAATCTAACCACAAATATGAGATTCACCTAGCCTAGTCCAATATTTACTACACAATCAAACAAACTTATCCAATTAGGCCCGTAGGCCCATTGGGCCCACATGGCCCGAAGTAACCATCCTACAGCTAGAGTAGTGAGAAATACACACCTGATAGGAGGCTGGAGTTAATCCGCGCTCCAAGCACTCTTAGCCGACGCCCAACCCAAACGAGCACGCCTTAAACGAAAGGGATCAGCCAAGAAATGTACCTTTACTCTCCTCATGGTTCTCTCAATTTAAAGCCAGCTTCGCATCCACTCTTATGTTAGCTTCCCGATGTGGGATCCTTCCAGCATCAGAGTTTAAATTCAACACCAACTCTTGCCTCCCCCTGTTAGCAAAATAAATGCTCTTTGATTGCCATGAGTTTCGAAACCTGGACCTCCTTGCCAACTCTATGACGCCACCTTGCCACTTCACCACAGGCTCTTTTTGTGTCATATTTTATCCCCAATTAATTATAAGGTCTAAAGGCCAAAGTCCAGGTTCCCTTAAAAAAAACAGAATAAATTGCAAGAGCCAAGGCTTGAACCCAGGCTCCCATACAACCTTAATTACGCCACTTCCACTAGACCACATTGCTCCTTGTGTCATTTATTTAACACAATAATTTAAAAGGCCCTCATCCAAGCATCCAGGTTTTTTTCACTTAATACCAAAATTTTTGCTAAAGCCCAAGTTTGAACCCAAGATTTCTCCAACACTTCTCAAAGCCATTAACCACTAAAGCAAACATTTAATTGTTTCATTTCATTGCACAATTAAATACCTATATACAACCTCCTTACAGACCCCCACTCAAGGCCCAATACTTCTAGGCCCAAATTCGGGGTGTTACAGTTTTGTACTTCTAGTAGTGTCTACCAAGTCATTTTTTGCCCTTTGTGCGGATCTATCGAAAATGATCAAAATTAATCAATATTTATTATAAAATTAAGTAAATTAATCAATACTTATTATAAAATTAAGTAAAAGTCAACATGTTAATAATTTAAGTACAATTTAATTATTTCATAATTATTAAATATTTTTCGACAAGAATTTTATCGAAACTACATGAATTTGAGTTAAAAAGGCATGAAAAAGTGTGTATATTTTTGTGTTTCCAATTGGCTAATTCTATATAATTAAAGCTTGATTGATGTCAATAAACTCAACTGAAGGTGTATGTATATGTGTGTTAATTAATGATAGTTTAATTGGTCATTAAAGCATGCAAAGTTGGGTTTTAAAACGAATTTTTCACAAAAATAGGTACAGTGCATAAGTGATATGGGCATGTGGAGATTGGAGCTATCACACATAGGCCGGTGGGATTTGTACACGGGCGTATGCAATAAATCTAAAAGTTTTCACGACACAAACACGGTCATTGAATGACACACATCTAGGGGACACAGCTGTGTGGGTTTTGGGGTTTGAATTTTTGTCTCTTTAAATTAGTATTCTAATTTAGTTAAGTTACAAATCAGTCCCTAATAATAAAACATGAATTATACATAGTAAATGAACTCAAATTAAGATGATTTTTTTAGGCTTACATAATTTGACTAAAAGAAGGCTGGAAAACACTTGACCTAAGATTGGGTTAGTTTTACCATAGGTGGTAAAATGATGAAAATGTCGTTAGGTTAAATTACCTAGGAAAAGTTTAAAATTGGCTCACATTTTGCTTCCGCATTAATAAATAACTAATAATTAGATAAGATTGAGGTGGTATAAGGTGGGGTTGTGTCTTAGGTGGTCATTAGCTGGAGAGTCACTTAGGTGACTAATGTAATGCTTCGAATTCAGGTTGGCCCGTCCCAGTCGAGTTTGGGGTGTCACACATAAATGCTTTTTGCTATATTATTAACAGAGTTATGGTTAGGTCTATTTTAAAGAAAACGCTATATGAACATTTCAAAGGAAGAAAGCCCAGCATTAGATATTTTTATCTTTTTGGCTACAAATGATTTTTTTTTAACAATGGAAAAGATAATTTAGAAAAATTTGATGCTAAAAGTGATGAAGACATTTTTCTTGGATATTCCATTAATTATAAAGCTTGTAGAGTTTTTGTAACACCCCGTACCCGAGACCGTTGCCGGAGTCGAACACGAGGTGCTAATAGACTTAATTCATTTATTTTCACAGTCCATTTCAAAAATTTCCAGACAAGCTGGCTAACTTCGTCACTGTCACCTTAAAAATCATATCTTGAGTTCCAAAACTTGAAAACCAGTTTTGTAAATTTTACCTGAAATTAGACTCATATATCCATCTACAAATTTTTTTCTAGAATTTTTGGTCGAGCCAATTAGTACAGTTTATTAGTTAAAGTCTCCCCTGTTTCAGGGTTTGACTACTCTGACCTTCATGCCTTACGACTTAGATATCTCCTTGTACAGGGCTTCAATACTTATGACGTTTGTTTCTAAAGAAACTAGACTCGAAAAGGAATCTGTAAATATAGGGAATGACTTCTAATTATCTCTGGTTAATTTATAGTGAATTTCCAAAGTCGGAACAGGGGATCCAGAAATCGCTCTAGCCCTGTTTCATGAAAACTTAAGCATCTCATAAAATACAGCTCATATGATCATTTCGTTACTTTCATATAAAAATAGATTCATCAAGGTTAGATTAAATAATTTATTCACTATTTAATTCCATTCCTACTATTTTTAGTGATTTTTCAAATCCACACCACTGCTGCTGTCAGCATCTATTTTTAAGGTAAACTTTACCTATTTCATGGTTTTCCATGAATCAACTAGAATTTGTCATACAAAGCACCAAAATGATCATGATTAACCATTCCAATGGCTAATCGTTACCAAACATTTCCATACCTCTCAATGAACAACATATAAAACGATTATAATGCTATGCTCAAGTATATATATAAGCCATTTTCGCATGGCTATCCAAATTTGTACAAAACCAAAGGGTACATGACCAACAACAAAACGGGTAGTCCTATACATGCCATTTTCAGAGTTCAACCAAAAGTGTACCAAAAGGGCTTTGATAGTGTGGGCGACTTTGACTTTGACACTCCCGAGTCCGATAGCTGACGAACCAAAATCTATAAAACAGAGATTTATAGAACGGAATAAGCATTTAATGCTTAGTAAGTTTTGAGCAATGAAATTAGGCACAATTGAAGTATAGCATTCATATGACTAAACGGATAATTCATATACACATATTCTAAAAATCATTCCTACTTCACATTTCCAACCCTTATATTCATACATAAGGGATCAACTTAACCAAAGGCCGGAAGCTTATTAATCGACTGAGCGAATAATATTTAAAAGGAATCAACTATTCCAATGCATATACAAAACATACCTCATCATTGGGATTTTACGAGCGTATTAATTGAAATTATTACAGCAAGATCGCTCATTCCCCAACCAAGTACCTTCGGGATTTAGCCGGACATAGCTACTCTCTAAATGCCTTCGGGACTTAGCCCGGTTATAGTAACTCGCACAAATGCCTTCGGGACTTAGCTCGGATATAATAACTCACACAAATGCCTTCGAGACTTAGCCCGGTTATAGTAACTCGCACAAATGCCTTCAGGACTTAGCCCGATTATAGTAACTCGCACAAATGCCTTCGGGACTTAGCCTGGAATTAGTCACTAGCACAAATGCCTTCGGGACTTAGCCCGGTTATCATCCGAATATTCATGCACATATCCATAAATCATGACACATCTATATTTCATTTTCATAATTAGAATTCAAACACAAGTCACTTATCAAGCATTACCATTTTCGGCTCAATAGCCACATACAAGAGCATGATTGTGATTTGCTTATAACATGATCTAATCGAACCATAATCTAAGTTCCATTACTCGAAAACTTACCTCGGATGTTGTCGAACGATTTCGACGGCTATTCGATCACTTTTTCCTTCCCTTTATCGGATTTAGTTCCCCTTTGCTCTTGAGCTTAATTTAACAAATAAATTGATTTAATCATTTGAACATCAAAAAGAGAAACTCAAGGTACTTAGCCCATATATACATTAGACATTAGAGTCACATATATATGAAATCATGAATCAAACTCAACATATTAGCCCACACTCTCATTTAGCCGATTATCTAAGCCAAGATAAAAGCATCAATATGCTTGCCTCTAACCGAATACATGCAACACCAATCTATCTCATGTGGCCGAATATGCATGTCTATGTTGAGGCCAATTATATACTTAATACATTCTACAAATATGGTTACTTGTATTGACTAAATACCATTTTTGTTTCAAGTTCAAAACTCAGCTAATACCATATATACACTAGTAATCACATACTAACATTTGCACTTCACCTTAATAGCTAACTTAGCAAACCTTAATTTAACATATAATTGTTCATAACACAATTAAAGCATCCTCTCCATTCCATCGATTCAAAACACATACATTACTCAATAATGTTCAAAATCATATGTGCACATATGTGCTCATTTGCTAGACTCTACTTCACCTAACTACCCTTTCTCATCCAAATAACATGAACAACATTTACTCTTGACATCAAGCATTCTTTAATTCGGCTATTACTAGTATGAGCTTTAACCATTCATATTTTTAGAAAGACCAAGTTCTTTCCTCAATACATTCATCATCAAGATTCAAGTAAAACAATCAAAATTCCTTCCCTTATAACCATAGCCTAAGGCTCTATTCACCCATCAATAGTGGAAATTTTTGCATGGGCTAAGCAAGAACCATGATAATTTACCTAAAACAAGTAATTATTTCACAATTTCAACACAATATACTAACCTTCCTAAGGATTCAAGTGACCAAAATTCTTCCCCTCCTTTGTTTCTTCTATTCGGCCAAGTTGAACAACAAAGAAAGAACTTTGTTTTTCCTCCTCTTTCTCTAGTCACGGCAATGGGGAGTAAGGGGAGACAACTTTGGTTTCTCCTCCCACTCACCTCATGTTTTATCATTCTTAATTCACTATTTTATTTTCTAAACCCATAATGCTAATAGAAAATTCATATTATCATCTATGACCCATCCATAGCCGGCCACTACTCATAATAAATGGATATTTGACATGCAAACCCTTCATTCTTATAACATGTATTAATTGATCCTTATAGATTAAACTATCACATTTTAAAAGTGTCATACATAAGTCCTAGTAGCTGAATTCACTTGCAATCGACTATATAGAAGCTTAAAACTTCCACACATTCATATTCACACATTTTAGACAATAAATATCATATTCAAATACTTCGGTGATTCGGTTTAGCGGTCCCGACAATGCTTTCCGACTAGGGTCAAATTAGGGCTGTCACAGTTTTAACAAGAAAACCCTTGTAGTAGAAGAGTTTATACCATTAAAGAAAGGATTCTATTGATCTTGATTTAGGATCTCAAATTATAACTATTTTATTAAAGATTATCCAAGAAAAATTTGTGGACGGGATTACTACTAGAAATTATAAGTTTCGGGCTTTAATTCGAGTTTAAATCATATCAGGTTTGATTTTAGGCTCTTTTTTTATCATATATGAGCACAATATTGTATCTATTAGGTTTTCTAATTTTATTATTTATTTATTATATATTTTAGGATATTTTTAGTATTTAAAGTTGTTTAATAGTTTTATGTTTCCTAGTCACTACAGCAAAACAGGTTTTTAGCGGCATTTTTTGGCCTTTAGCTGCATTTATAAGCGTCGCTAAAACCATTTGAGGCACTTTTACAGCGCCGCGAAAAACACTATTAAAATAACGCCGCTAACATTTTACGACGTTTATGTTAAAAAGTTCTGCTAAAGAACATGACTCAAAGCAATCACTTCATACTCCGCCTTTTTATCTTTAGTTTCTTCTAATAAATAAATCAAAGTGTTAGAAACGAAATATATAATAAGAGCAAATGCAACATAACTTAACATTATTTAAAACTACTAGCGATGAATTAAACCATTATAATTAAACATTATAAATATTTAAAATAAATCAAATTTTATTAAGTAAATATGCCATAATTTCTCCAGCTTCTGAAGTCATTGGAGATTCATCTTTTTTCCTATGTGTAATGTTAAAAAGCTGAAGGCATCAAATTTTTTGACCGGACGAGAGTTCCTACAATATAGTAGTAAAAATATTATTTAATAGAAAGTAATTAATATTTGAAACAATTAATAAATTCAAACTACCTCGGCCTCAGCTACAGAAGCAAAACTTTTCGACCCAGTTGTATGCATGAATTTTTGTTTTTGCCTGCTGCTTATTCCAACTCACTCACGGTCCTACATTATGTAGTTATTATTATGTATATAGTAAATACTATAAACTGAAATAATTATAAGAGTTTGGAAGTACGTAATACCTCTCCTTTCTTTGAATTCCAGAATCTAACCGCATCTTCCCATTGGTACCTTAGCATCCCCGGAGGGACATTTCACAATTTCTCTTTGAGGCTTATATCTTTCTTAAAATATTCTTTCTTTAAAGTGCTTTTATGGTCTCTCCATTTTTTTCCCAATGCCTTCTTGATATAAGTGTCTGAGACCTCCAAAACAAATCTCTCCTAAAAAAACACAAGTTTAGAAAGTAAATATAAATGAAACTTAAACCAAAGTATTATAAATTACATTCATGTTTTGTTGCCTTAATATTGTCAAGAGCTTGATTTTTGTTACTATTAGGCATTTGATGTCATGATTTGTAGTTGATAGGCAACATATTGACATTTTGTGCTATAATGCCCAAATATCCTGCTAAAAGTCGAGCTTCTGATTCAACAGGCTGACCAAGATTGTTTCTAGATACTTTGACACGCTCGACAGGCATTAACTCGTATAAATCTTTAAGCATACGTCCTTGACCTCTACGCGTCCCACCACTTTCAGCTAAAAAATGGTATATTATAATATAAGAATTTGAAAAAGAAATCAATAATAAAAGTCAACATGCATGTAAATTAAATTTAACATTACTTTGAATTTCTGTAGACTCGTTAGGTGTTTCCAGAACATTCGAAGATCCAATGGCAGTCTGTTGTTCATTATTTGTTGCTTCCAGATTTGGAGTATTCTGAACAATACTTAGATCTCGTAATCTTCTTCTAGGCATTTTTCCTGCATAAAAAATAGTTAAAATTTTAGTAACTAATTACAGTAATAATCGTACATATAAAATAGTTGAAATATTTAACAAGACTAAGATTTAAATTATAAAATTACAAATAATTAAAAAATCGTAAAATCTTACTACATCATTATTCGTAAATATCTTCATCCACATCATGGCGAACCCATTGATGTTGTGTACTAGTACTAGGGATATTTTCATCTAATTTTTGTTCTGGAAAAGGCAAAGTTTCTGATCTTTCGAGGATGTCATCTCTACTTCCATTGCCCATGTCAAACAAGTCTTTAGGGGTGTTCCGGAGTACAATGTACCAACCCTCATCAGTTGGATCTTTCGAATAAAAAACTTGTTTCACTTGAGAAGAAAATACATACAGCTCGTCCATCATTTGTTGTCTAATATGAATCAAACGAGGGAAATTAACCATTGTAAAACAAAATTGATCTTTTTTAATTCCACGAGAAGTATTAATATCAGCCCAATCACATCGAAATAAGACAACTTTCCATTTACCATAATAATCCAACTCAATAATGTCAGTAAGAAGTCCGTAATACTCCACATTTCCCTCAATAGGATTATTGCCTTAGCACTAGCATAACTTATAATTCAAGAATTAACAACAATTCTACAATTTTGAGTTCTCCTCATTCTCTCGTGATATTTTGTATGAAATCTGGATCCATTGATGAGGAAGGCACTATATCTTTTTACTACTCTATTAGACCTTGGGAAAGCCATTTAACTTCGTCATTGACGTCCTTCCCACTCCAAACCTATTGAATCGAAAGTAAATTGAGTAATTATAAATGTATTGTGTGAAAACATTATTATTTGATTAGCTAAATTTCGTGATTATGTGTAGCTTATTAACTTCAGTTACATGCTGTTTGGCTTAACGATTCATGAAAAGATTCTGTGAATAACTTATTAATCTCTCGGTGTTGTAATCTTCGGGATCTCAAGATTCGTTTATACTCACTATGTTAAAAAGAAGTTTTAATTGGTTAGAAGATAAACAAATCAAAAAGATGAATATTTATCAAATTTTAGAACTTACTTGCGTAATGGTTCAATTAAATCGTGGTGAAAAAGAACATATCGATGTGCTTGTATCCAAGATATATCATCTAATTCTGCAATTTCAACTTTGTCGATTGGTTCTCGTAACTTTGGAATAAATAAGTTTCGGCCAAGTTATGATCATTGAACGTAGCATTTCTACTTGGTCTATTCAATCGTGTTCCAAAATATTTTAAATATCTAGAACAAAAGGTCATACACTCCTCTGCCAAGTAGCCTTCAGCAATTGATCCTTCTAGATAATGCTTATTACGACAATAAGTTTTCAATTTACTTAGGAACCTAAACACGATATACAATATTATCAAAAGTTGTAACTAAATATATAGAAGTGAATGAATGAATACTTTACAAATAAATTAGCACCTTTCTATAGGATACATCCATCGATAGAAAATCGGTCCACCAAGTATTGCTTCATGAGGGAGATGGATTAACAAGTGCACCATAACAGTGAAGAAGGAAGGTGGAAAGATCTTTTCCAAATTGCATAAAGTCAAAGTGGCTCGATCCTGTACTTTCTCAAGTTCTTCAACATCCAAAACTTTGCCACAAATAGCTTTCATTATATTGGATAGTTCAATTATACAGGATGTCACCTTTTTTGACATACAACACCGCAAAACAACTGGCAATAAATCTTGCATCAATATGTGATAATCATGTGATTTTAATGAATATAGTCTTCGATCTTTAAGACTCACACATTGAGATATATTTGATGCATACGCATTTGGGACCTTTATATCCTTCAACACCATGCAGAACACTTCTTTCTCTTCCTCTGACATTGCAAAAATAGAAGGCGGCAACCGATATTTACCATTCGAAAGTACTTAGGGATGACGATCATGCTGAATTCCCATGTCAACTAAATCAAGTCGACTCTGAAGATTGTCTTTTGATTTTCCATCGACATTCAAAATTTTCCCAATTATGTTCTCGCAAACATTCTTCTCAATATACATGACATCAAGTTGTGACGTAAAATGTTGTGCTCCCAATAAGGCAACTCAAAAAAATACTCCATTTTTTTCACAAGTCCGCCTCATTAGGATCATCTTCTTCATCAGATTCATCCCTTAATCTTCTCTTCGTTTGCGTGTTAGGTGGTTGATTCATCTTCCCATAACTAAAATTGATATCTTTTAACATAAACAAGATTTCAGATCCAATGGTCTGCTCAGTAACTCCTCTATACTTTTTAGTACTATCAAATAGAGTCTTCTAAAATCTAAATTTATGATTTTCATCTAACCACCGGCGATGCCTCATATAAGAGAACTTCTTCCCATTATACAACCACTTCAAACAAGTTTGCACAGCACAATAAGGACAAGCATAACATCTTTTAGTACTCAAACTAGATAAATTGGCATAAGCCAGGAAATCATTAATTGTCCACAATAAAGCTACACGTAAATTAAAGTTCTCCTTTCTCAATACATCATATGTCATAACACTTGACCATAACTGTTTTAACTCTTCAATTAAGTGGCTGCAAATAAATGTCAATATCATTTTCAGGACCTTTCTCTCTAGGGATAATCATAGATAATATAAAATAAGATTGCTTCATACAAATCCATGGAGGCTAATTGTAAGGAAGAAGCACGACAGACCAAGTACTGTACAAAGTACTCATGATTTTAAAAGGATTAAAGTCGTCAGCTACTAGCCCAAGCCTCACATTTCGAGGATCACTTGCAAAGCTTGGAAATTTCCTATCAAACGATTTCCAAGCTAAAGAATTTGCAGGATGCCTTAATAATCCATCATCCATTCGTTGATCATTATGCCACCTCATAGAATCGGCTGTCTTTGACGACATAAAAAGCCTTTGAAGTCTTGGTATTAGGGGAAAATATCACTAAATCTTGGCTGGCTTCTTTCTTAACTATGCCCCACCTTCATCCGTATTCACATCTTATGTATTCCTATTCATCCAACGAGAATTACCACAAACATGACAAACTATTGGTTTTCTGATCACCCCAGTACAACATGCAGTCATGTGGGCAACTATGAATTTTATCATACCCAAGGCCCAAATCTTTTATTAGTCTCTTCATATCTTGACAAGATTGACGGATTTTTGCAAACAGAAACATATCTCTCAGAAACCCTAGCAGCATTGTAAAAGAGTTTCCGGTCCACCTTCCCAAACATTTTAAGTGAAATAGACGAATGCAAAAGGACAATTTCGAATATTTTGATCCCTCATAAATTTCTTCATTCATTTGATTAAGTAAATTGTAGAATTTCGCCGCTTCTTCATTTGGCTCCCGTTTCGGTAAAAATATTTCCACCAATATTACAATCATCAGATGCAAATAAAGTTAGGTGGAAAAGGTTGCTCACCATGACTATGCATATTAAATGCATCCCGCAACATACCTTCCATGTCATCTTGTCTAACATACTGATGGTAAACAGTATCAGGATAAGTCGGATTAGATGTTCTACTAGATGTACACTCTCCATGGAAAATCCATTTTTTATACCCCCGAATAAAGCCATCAACAATTAAATGTTCGTAGACAACTTCACGAAAATGCCAATTGATGTTGCCAAACTTCTTACACAGGCAAAGAATCATATTCTCTTGGCTTGCATTTTGAAATGCAAAATTTAAAAAAATTTGTACTCCATTTCAATAGTCATTGCTTACCCTTGACAAATTCATACAACTCTTATACATTTCTTTGTTCTTGAAGTCTAAAATTGAGAATAAATTGCGGTTACTAAAATAGATAATACATATCAAGTATAAAGTATCTAATGGGTGTAAACTAATTCAGGTAAGTTGCAGGATTTTCAAGTGTATATTTATATATTACGTAAGTTAAGTAAGTTTTGTAAGTTATGTAAGTTATGAAAGTTATGATATGATATACATTTATGTAAGATATGTAAGTTATGATATGATATGCATTTATGTAAAGTATGTAAGTTATGATATATTTATGTATTATGTAAGGTATATAAATTAATTATTTATAAATATGAACGAATTTAAATAAATTTTAAATTTATATTTTAAACAAAATCAAATTTAAACAATCATAAATATATATCATATTAAGCTTAAATCCAACTCAACTCACAACATCAATAAATTACTTCTTCATTCACTAAAAGGAACCCTAACTTTTCAGTTGGCAGTGATGGAGATGATTGGCATAATTATAAGATAATAGCTTAAAAAATAAAAAAAATAAAAAGAAGATTTAGGGTATATTTTATGTGATATTTGCATGTGGCCTTCTCAATTGTTTGGGCCATTATTATATATCATTCCAATTTTCAATGTATTTTTTTAAATTTATAATATATATTTTAAATTTTTTTAGAAAATAGTGTAATATAAATAAAGATCGAATATTAAATTTTTAAATAAAATTAAATTCAAGACTTAAAAAATCTAAAAACTAATTTCATATGCTGTCTCTAAAATCTAAAAATTTAACAGTATTAATAATTGAACTTGAATTTTTAAATTCAAAAATAAAACGATTAAATTCCTGAAAATAAGAGAAGTAAAAACTTGAAAATGATTAAATATTTAATCTACAATTGAGTTAGAAAATATAGCAACATAAAATAATTTGAAAATAAAAAAAATTGGAACTACACATGACATTTTGTCTTAAGTTATTACAAAGCTTAACCTTTGATTAGGACATTCAACTTGTTAAGTCTTTCTTTTAATTTGCATTTATTAATTTAACTAAACATTATTCTTTTAGTAATGGCAAGTTTATGCTTAAAAGCTATCATTTATTTTGAATAAAAAGTTTAACTTAAATGATAAAAGAATGATAATATTTGTGATAAGACGGACGAGAATATTTCAATAATAATTGAAATTCAATTATAAAAATATATAAAATATTTTATTAATTATTTGTATAGGAGATGGGACATATGATACTAATAATTAAATTTAATAAAAATCGTGATAGAAATATAGAAATATTAAATCACAAATTACAAAAATATGGTAGAAAAAATTCATCTCCCAAGCATAAATGTAGAATTAAAAGGTTGCAAACTGAGGAGAAATGGTCCCTTTTACAGAATTAATGTAATAAGAACATAGGTGTTGAAACCAGTAGCAAAGTTCCCCAAGCGAAGCGAGGCAAATGAAGTGGAAGTTGGTGTACATGTACAAACATGTGTGTGATATCTAGAAACTATCAATTTTAATCTCAAGGCCGAGAAAGGTATATATGATAAATTTTGATGAACCAAAGTTTTGTACTTGATGACTTGTAAATTTGGGTATTATTATATCTATGTATTTTAGAGAAAAACAATGACAAATAGTTCATCGACAGCATAACAAGTCTCTAAGGATAAACAACATAAGCAAATTTAAAAAATAATCTAAGGATAAACAGCAAAAGTTAAAAGCATGATCCATTAATGATCCATTAAAAAATAATCTAAGGATACAAAGAATAGTAATTTAAAAAACAAAACAAAAAAAGAAGAAAATAAAAGATTAACTAACCTTCTACTTATCTAGCCTTTCTATGTATTTGAGTAGTATTTGTAGTTTGTATTTGGTTTCTTAGATCTCGAGTGGTAACTGATAGAGTAGTTGAAAGCTTCGACTCTTTTTGCTATTGCTGATCCGATGTTGCCCAATCCAAAAATTCCAACTAATTTACCGTTGACATGGAAGAGTCCAACAATATTAAATAAAACGACAAACAAAAATGAAGAGAACATCATGTACTACGACAAAAGGACATCTTGTGGCATCTATTGTGGATGAACTCGATAAACAAACCAATGAGCTAGAAAAAACTGTCAAACTTCAACAATACTATAGCAAGAAAAAAATAGCAGAAAAAAAGACTACAGCAAGAACTGTCTACCTCTGTTTCAGCAATCAACTTCCTTGCAACTTTTGTCAATAAATAGTGCACCTATAACTGAGAATAGTTAAATATTAGCTAAGATAAAATACTACAACAAGCATGCTAAAATTCAAGAGAACACTAACCTTAATAAGCTTCCCTAAACAGTAGGTTCAACACCAAGCTTCAAAGACATAATCAAAGACATAATGAACACATTAAACACTATAAGTGTCCATTAGTTTTGCAGAAAATGACTTCTAGAAACGATGTCCTCATTAACTAGTATTTCTTTTAAGAGAGAACTTGGTCAATGAAAAATTATCCCATTTCTTCTAGAAAAAGTCTTAAGCTTCAAGCACTATAGACCCCCTACGAATTGAGTTCGATCCCACTTTAAAGCAAAGCATAAAAAAGAAATCCTAAGTATTCCCCTACGAATTGAGTTCGATCCCACTTTAAAGTAAAGCATAAAAAAGAAATCCTATGTATTGTTCAATCCTTTTTATATCAACAGAAATTTGTAGAAAAAACAACCACCGACAAAATTTTTATTAAACTGGATGATCCAACTAATAGACTATCAATTTTCTGAAAAAATAAGTTGAATTTTCATAAACTAATTTTCTAAAAGATGTACCTAGTCTACACTTCAATACCCTTGAAGCTTTAGGAAATACAATAATTTTTTCTATGTTCTAATTATATTGGAAAGGACCAAGTTTCCATATGTTTCTCTCAATTTCAACAGACAAAATATACTAAATTTCAACCAATCCAAAGTACAATATAAATTGAAAAGTTTGTCAAACCATCAATCCAATACCCAAAATAGACATCAAAATTATTACAATTTGAAATTCCAACTTAAAAGCTACCAAAGTTCAAATCTTGGAGAAAGAAATTAGATTCATGGAATAGAACAAAAAAAGGTTGGAAATTCCCATAATAAAAAGTGAAAAGAAAAATAATTGATCAAAAACCTATTTCAAGAGCAAAACAAATAAAACCTAGATATGAAATGTTCCCAAAAACATTAAAAAACCCAAAGTTAAAATTAATAAGAAAAATAGAATAGAAAATAAAAAAAGAATACCTCATCCTATTGATAACGTCGTTTAGCAAAGAAAGGAAGGTGAATCCCCAAAGCTAAATCCTTATCATACGAAGCCCTCCTACTTGGATCTGAAAAAGTCTCATAAGCTTACAAAATAGTATAAATTTAGTATAAATTTATACAAAGCTAAATCCTTATCATACAAAGTCTCATAAGCTTACAAAATAGTATAAATTTAATATAAATTTATACAAAGCTAAATCCTTATCATACAAAGTCTCATAAGCTTACAAAATAGTATAAATTTAGTATTTAGGGTAGCAGAGATAAACGAAAATTTGAAAACAAGTCATGGTAGAACAAATTAAAAAAATAAAACACTGAAATTTGTTTTTTAATAGACTTGAAATAAGCTACAAATAGCAAAATTTACCTATGGTTGCGGCAGCGAAGAGCGATAGTGACGCAGGAGTGAGGATGTAATGCCCCAAAAATCTTGAAACCCAAAAATCCCAGAATCCTAAACTTTCTTTGTTTTCGGTTTTGATAAAAATTGTATTTTATATTCCTAGCCAAGTGATAATTATAGTAGGTCTTAATTAAGGTTTAAGTTTCAACCTAGGGGTAAATGAAATTATAGTTTAATTATTAAAAGGACCTTGTTGGCAAGTAGTTGGGATTTTAAATAAAGATAGGGAAAAATGGCATCAAAAAGCTTTGAGGAAGAGTGGCTAAGTGACGTCACTTAGAGTGTAGGAAGGTGGCATTAGTGGCCAGCAAGGAGATCCAAGGTTCGAATCCTAGTTTAGTATTTTTTTTAAAAGTTTAATTTTGGCCTTCTAGAAGGATGGAGGTGGCGTGAAGATGGACTCCAAGGGGAGTGATCAGAAGAGAAATTTGAGGAAAGGATCAAAGGGTTATCAGGGAGAAAAATGAGGGGATGAGAAGTGAGGAGCAAGTGGAGTGGAAATGGGAACTTGGGATTGACGAATTCGGCCATAAGGGTTATAAATAGGTGCTGAATGCAAGGGTATCAGGCTAATGCCGAAATCTTTTTTTCACCTTGCTACCGGAAACCCTATTCTCTTCAAGATCCAAAAAGCCGAAAACCCTTGCTTTCTTCTTTCTTTTCTTGTACCGATTCTCTATTATTCCTTTGCTCAAGTCTTTGATCCATTGATAGTTAGCCGATTTCTTCTTTATTCCTTTGGTGCCAGATAAACCTTGTTCATCATACCAAGTTTGAAAGCCGAAAAGTCGAATCTTCCAAGGGCCGAATACTCTTTGACCGAGTCTAGTGTAAGTGTTTACTCTTCCAATCAGTTTTTGCTAAGGTATCGATTATTGTTCCTCACTTCTTCTAATCAATTTTTGGGTAAGAATAGGTATCAAATTTTAGTTTTTGGATCCCTGCCGATTTGCTCTTCAGGTGAGAGACGTTGGTAAGTACTCATAATCTTAGTTGGCTGAATGGTCATAGTTAAGGTAAAGGGGACTTGTGTTGGATACGATTCACCTATTATTCTAGTTTTAATAGTTAAGATTGATGCAGATCTAGGAGTTGATCGTGGTTAGTGATTAAAGAAGGGGTTGTTATACTTGTCGTGCAAGGTAAGGTGAAAGGTGAGGTTTCGGTTTTAGTAAAAATATATATTGAGAATGTGATTAATTGTAAGATGATATTGTTTGTAGGTTGGTGACTAAGGGAATCGCAGCACGCTTGCTTACCAGGTGTGTACATACACCGCACATACATAATGAATCAGTAAAAGCCGTAATGCTGAAAAGCCAAAAAGTCAGAATGCCAAAAAGTCGAAAGTTGGGCTACGGTGGTTTTGCGAGTGCGTGAACACTCGTGAGGAAGGAACCAATAAGTTTCCTGAGGCCCACGGGCAATTTCGTGGACTTAAGTTGCAAATTGGCCCAATGGGCCGGAATGGGCTAAATGTGCCCGATTGGCTATTGGGCCCATAATAAGGAAAAGATGAAAATTGATGCTATGTGATAGAAAATTTTATGTGAGCATGAATATGCATGTGATTTGGGCTTAAGGGGCCATATGAATATGAATTGGTCCTGATGGGCCGAATGAATGAGAATTGGGCCTAATGGGCCATATAAATAAGATTGGGCCAAGTGGGCCATATGCATGTATGCAGGGGTTTTAGGCCTAGTATAGGATAACTACATAAAACTTAATTAATATATTACGACCGTGGACAAGTCATAGTGTTAAGGTGTGGCAACGGGTATACGCATGTCTAGGATTGGATCTAGGGAGAGCTTGGTACTTAAGCGGTCTTAATGTCTCACCTCCTCTTTCTCTAGAATCCTACCTGGTGCGTAGTACTCATTTATCTTAGCTCACAAGATTTGTTAAGGGGCTGAGGTAAGTGAAAACATTATTAAAGGGAAAAATTACCGAAATGCCATTGAGGGCGGAAATGACCAAAATACCCCTAGGTGTTAAATGTAAGTTTTATGGATGTGACATGCATACATATTGTAACACCCCAAACCCAGCCTAGACGTTATGACCGGATCCGACGTGCCACATCAAAAACGTTAAAAACATTTTTTCCATTCTAAGTTCAGAAAATCGTACTTGATGTTCAAAGGATTAATTCATTAAGGATCAAAGTGAATGAAAGCTGTGCACTAGGTAGGAAACCGGAAGAGGAGGTGAGTCCATCGGACTGCTTAAGTGCCAAGCTCTTTCGGATCCAATCCTAGACATGCACACCGCCATTGCCACACTCTAACATCGCGTATATTTTTAGGTTACCATTGAAATTATGTCTATTTTAGAATAAAACGTATTTAAGTTTGTAAAACGTTATCATAGCAAAAGCCTTGTTTGTAATCGTGTTACTTCGAAATCAGTTTATGTTTTTGGAAAACGAATCCTAGATCTAGCCCATTTTGATAGTTAATATAATTTAAGGTCATCATGATAAGTTATAAATCGAAACCCAATTAAAAATAATCATAAGCGGCCTTATTACATAACAAAACCCAAATCATCAAAGTAAAGAAAATTGAAGTCCAAATCACCAGAAGAAATCCATATTGCAGAACGAGTGGCCACTCTGAATCCCTCGCAGCTCCAAGCCCACTATGGCTGGGGATTACCTGCATGGATGAAAATAGGGGATGAGTTTGGGGAAACTCATTGTGTAAAATTAACCCAACCAAAGCCCATATCAGCTCAAATCACAGAAACAGAATAAATTGGCCTTAGCCCAGAACAGAATGCAGAATTAAGCCCATAGGCCCATAACAGATCAGATCAGATATTTCATGTATATGCAAAACCCAACACATAACCAACCACATACACCCCCTTACCAACCTTTCACCATGTGGGGAGACTACTCGACCCACCCAACCGCTACACGCCATAGAATTATGCAGCATGGCTGCCAGAACAGATAATATGACAGAGTCACCAGATACAGATAATCGTGGCAGAGCCACCAGAACAGAAATATGTGGCAGAGCCATCAGATCAGATAATTTGTGGCATAGCCACCAGGACGCTTCCTCCATAATATAACCCATGTCCCCATGCAACAAATATTCTTTCATGGCATACATCATACAGATTTAAATCAACATGCTTTTCAGACAAAATTAACCCTAGGGGCATATTGGTCATTTACACCTAGGGGTATCATGGTAATTTTCCATACATAAGGGTATTGTAGTAATTTAGCTACTTTTAGGGTTTTCATGCATATGCTATCCATTTACGTACTATCAGAATACTTACCGCGCATACTTACCAAATTGAGCCCGTTGGCCCATGAACCTGATTTTTGGCCCATTAAGCCCAAGTTATCAAAATGCACGAAATTGCAGGTACCGCAGTTTATTACCTTTAGACTACCAAACATACAAACCCAACTATCCTACGAGCATTCGCACACTCGCAATTTCCCAAAATACCAACTTTTCGGCATTTCAGCTTTTCAGCTTTTGCCGATCTAGTCTATGAGAGGGTGTCAGTTACACACCTATTTTATGACGATTTGCTGACGAGATCCACGCACGAATTGCCTACAATTATAATACTACCACATTAATCTTACTACCGAAACGAACTACATATTAACTTCTTACCATATTCGGCCAACAACACCTTAGGCCTTAGCGTTCCTACCTTTGCCGAAAATAGTGTCTCGATCCAAATCCGTTCGCTCCACTTGTCCAAGCCCTTGATCAGCAGCCTCTTAATCACACTATTACCAAAATAATACTATTATCACAATCCCCTAGGGCTACAAGTCCAAAAAAACGACAACCTCCCTAACCTTTTAGGGATTCCGGCTTTTCTTAAAATATGCAAGATAGACTAAGTTGGAAAGACTTACCACCGATTCTTCCAGTCAACGTTCCCCCTTAGTTCCTACTTCATTCTGATGCAGTTCTAAGCCCTCAAACGATAACAAAAGTTGACCCCTCAGTGATCTCAGTATTCGGCTATGTCCCTAGTATAGTGTGAGAGTTTTGGCTTTTTGCAAAAGTGTAGAGAAAAATAAAATATGAGGGTTTTTACTTGTGGTATTGTCAACAGAAACCTGGAGTTTAGAGGTTGAGAGAATCGGCCAAAGATTATGAGAAAAATAAGAGATTTGGCTAGGGAAAAATCGGTACAAAAGAGTCAAGTTTTCGGGATTTTGAGATTTGAGGCAATCGGCTATAGTCTTAAAAATAATGGAAGGAAGGTGGTATAGAGTAGGGTGGCTGAAGGATTCGGCTATGGGGAAAAGAAGAAGAAAAGAATAAGTGGATGGAGAGAAGAGAAAAAGAAAAGAAGAAGAGAATGGTCAGGAAACGGCACCACTTACCACTAATGCCAAATTTATACTGGCACTAACCCTTGCCGAAATTCCCATGCCAAAGTCCCTTGGTCGGCCAGCTCTTGTTCCTTGATCAGCTCCTAGATTTCCTCCCTTATTTTCTCCTAAATCCTATCCCTTATGAACTCCTAAATCCTCTCCTAACAGACTTTCACTTCAGTTCCACTGCTTACCTTTTCTAAACATAAAAATAATAATTCCCTTAATATGTTGTCGTTGTGACTTGAACCTTAGCTCTCCCTAGCATCCACACGCCACTTTTATAGCCTTGCCAGTGGCGTCACATGCCACTTTTCCACTTGCTTCCTTATGTCTTATTTTACCCAAATAATATTTAAGACCCCTGTTAACCAGAACCCCCCTTTTCCTCTTATGGATTAAAATCACCTAAAATTACCGGGTTTTAGCTTAAGCTTGGGCCTTCTAGAGCCCACTAACATAATTAAACCTACGCCAAACAGTCAAAACACAAAAATTCCAAAATACACCAAAATTAACAAAAGTCCCGAAAATTGGGGCGTTACAACTCTACCCTCCTTAAAGAAATTTCGTCCTCGAAATTTACCTGATCCAAACAAATGAGGGTATTGCTATTGCATCGCCTCCTCTGGCTCCCAAGTGGCTTCCTCTCTGCCATTATTACGCCAAAGCACCTTTACCAATGGGACAGATTTCCTTCTGAGGACCTCAACATCCCAAGCTAGTATCTGCACAAGCTCCTCCTCGAAGGTCAAATCAGTTTGAACGTCGATTTCTGCGACTGGCAGGACATGAGCAGGATCAGAACAATAACACCTTAACATGGAGACGTGAAAAACATCGTGAATCCTATCTAGTTCTGGAGGCAATTCCAACTGATAAGCCACTGGTCCTACTCGCTTCAAAACCCGATAAGGCCCAATAAACCACGGACTCAACTTACCTTTCTTACCAAACCTCAATATCTTCTTCCAAGGAGAAACCTTTAAAAAGACCATATCCCCTACTGAGTACTCAATCTGCTTACGCTTCAAATCTGCATACGATTTTTGCCTATCAGATGCTTATTTCAAACGATCCCTAATTATTCTAACCTTAGCCTCAGTATCAGCCACCAATTCCGGTCCAAGAACTTGTCACTCCTCTAGCTCCGTCCAAAAACTAGGTGTACGACACCTTCGACCATACAGTGCTTCATACGGTGCCATTCGAATACTCGCCTGATAACTGTTATTGTATGCAAATTCTGCCAACGGTAAGTAGTCCTCCCAACTACCTCGAAAGTCAATCACGCATCCCCTTAACATGTCCTCCAGAATCTGAATGACCCTTTCTGACTGACCATCAGTTTGGGGATGGAAAGCCGTACTGAAGTTCAACCGCGTCCCTAATGCCTCATGCAACTTTTGCCAAAACCGAGATGTGAATCTGGGATCCCGGTCAGAGATAATCAAAACTGGGACTCCATGAAGTCGCACAATCTCTGCCACATATAGTTTGGCTAACTTTTGAAGCGAAAAGTCGGTACGTACTGGTATGAAATGGGCCGATTTGGTCAACCTATCCACAATCACCCATACCGAGTCTTTCTTCGATGGTGTCAACGGCAACCCGCTCACAAAGTCCATGGTTACCTTCTCCCACTTCCAAAGTGGTTTCTTTACCGGCTGCAACAGTCCAGAAGGTAATTGATGCTCAGCTTTCACTTGTTGGCATGTCAGACATTTTCCTACAAACTCCGTTACTTCCCGCTTAAGTCCAGGCCACCAGTACAATTCTCGCAAGTCGTGATACAACTTATTCCCTCCAGGATGCATGGCACATAGTCCCCCATGAGCTTCCTTCAATATTGTCTGCCTTAGATCAAAGTCCTTCGGAACACAAATTCTTCCTCGGAAACACAGAACTCCATCACAATTTAAACTGAACTCCGAAGTTTCCCCTTCCTTAACTTGTTGAAAACGAGCGACCAAAGACTCATCTTCTAACTGATTTTCCTTAATCTGGTCCACCCAGGTTGGCCTTACTTGTAATTCAGGCAACAAACTGCCATCATCATACAGACTCAAACGAGCAAACATTGCTCTCAGATCAGATACGGTTCTACGACTCAAAGCATCGGCTACCACATTAGCCTTTCCTGGGTGATACTCGATTGAACAGTCATAATCCTTAAGCAACTCAATCCATCTCCTTTGCCTAAGGTTCAGATCCTTTTGAGTCAACAAATACTTAAGACTCTTATGGTCTGTGTATATAATACACCTTTCTCCGTACAAGTAATGTCTCCAAATCTTAAGTGCAAAGACCATTGCTGCTAATTCCAAATCATGAGTAGGATAGTTCCCCTCGTGAGGCTTAAGCTGCCGTGATGCATATGCAACCACCTTACCCTCCTGCATTAACACGCAACCCAAACCTACATGTGATGCGTCGCTGTACACAGTAAAATCCTTCCCAGATTCCGGCTGAATTAACACAGGTGCTTCAGTCAAAACTTTGTTCAACTTTTCAAAAGCTTCCTGCTGGGTCTCAGTCCATACAAACGGTACCCCTTTCCTTATGAGTTTAGTCAGAGGTGCAGCCAACACCGAAAAACCTTCCACAAACCTTCTGTAGTACCCTGCCAATCCTAGGAAACTCCGTATCTCCGATACTGACCTAGGCGGCTTCCACTCCAAAACTGCTTCAATTTTTTGAGGATCCACCTTAATCCCCTCAGTAGAGACCACATGTCCTAAGAAAGTTACCTCCCTCAACCAGAATTCACACTTACTGAACTTTGCATAAAGTTCCTTCTCTCTTAACACTTGTAGCACTATACGGAGATGCTCATCATGCTTTGTTTCTGTTTTAGAATATACCAGAATATCGTCAATAAAGACGACTACGAATTGATCTAGAAATGGTTGAAACACCCGATTCATCAGATCCATAAATACCGCAAGAGCGTTCTTCGGCCCAAATGGCATAACCAGAAATTCGTAATGACCATACCGAGTCCTGAATGCCGTCTTATGGATATCCGTCTCCTTGACCCTTAACTGATGATATCCAGATCTAAGGTCGATCTTAGAAAATACAGAAGCACCTTTAAGGTGGTCAAACAGATCGTTAATCCTTGGCAGTGGATACTTATTCTTAATGGTCAGTTTGTTCAACTGGCGATAGTCAATGCACATCCGCATTGTACCATCATTCTTCTTCACGAATAACACCGGTGCTCCCCATGGAGACACGCTTGGCCTAATAAAGCCCCTATCCAACAACTCTTGAATTTGTGCCTTTAGCTCCACCAACTCTTTCGGTGCCATCCTATACGGTGCGATAGACACTGGCGCCGTTCCAGGCAACAAGTTGATTCCAAACTACACTTCTCGGTTTGGAGGTAATCCCGGAAGCTCCTCCGGAAAAACATCTTAAAACTCCTTTACGGTCCTGACTTTATCCACTGTCAATCCCTTCTCTTCCGACTGGCTTACGAATGCCAAATAGGCCCACAACCTTTTCGAATCCACTTTTCGACCCTCAATGCCGACACCACATTAGACAAATAATCCCTTCGCTCACCTATCATCATAACCTCCTCACCCTCCGTGGTCCTTAACACCATTCGTTTTGCAGCACAATCCAAGGTCGCCCTATGCTTAACAAGCCAGTCCATTCCCAGAATGAGGTCAAACTCTCCGAACGGCAACTCCATTAGATGTCCAGGAAAGATCCCACCTTAAGTTTCTAGGGGTACATCCCTATACAGTTTGTCTACCCTAACCGAGTGGCCCAAAAGACTTAACACAGAGACCCCACACACTATCTTTTCAAAATGCACTCCCAATGACCCAGATATGGCACATGCAACATAGGAATGAGTAGATCCAATATCCACCAAAGCAGTATACGGCATGCTAGAAACCAAAAATGTACCAGTTATGACATCAGGTGCGTCGCCCTCCTCTCGACGACGAGCTAAATATACCAAAGCTGGCTGTCGAGCTTCAGTATTTCCAATACCTCTGCCAGGTGCCCCTTGACCTCGACCATTTCCGTTTCCATTCCTACCTTGTCCTCGTCCTCTTGGTGGTTGTGGTCCACCTCTCATGGGTTGAACAACCCTCTGTACAGCAACCTGAGCCTGATCAGCTTTCTGTGGGCAGTCCTTAACTCTATGCCCCATAGATCTGCATCGGAAACAAGCACCAGAACGTTTCCTACACTCACCCAAATGTACCTTTCCACAGTCTCCACAAATTGGCGGTCTAACCACATTCACCGGAGCTGCTCGAACTGGCTCTTCCACTCTCACCCTTTTGACATTCTTATTTGCTCCACCCGAAGGTCCAGAATCCCTCCGAAAACGGTTCCGATCTTTCTCATGGTTTTGCCTCTCAGTACGCTTTACCTCCTCAGCTATCTTAGCTTTTTCCACTAGAACCGCGAAATCCCGCTCCCTCTGCGGAGCAATCAGCACCTTAAGGTCATCTCTGAGTCCATCCTCAAAGCGAACGCTACGCTCATACTCTGTAGCAACTATCCCCATAGCATACCGGCTCAGCCTCAAAAACTCAGCCTCATACTCAGCAACAGTTTTACATCCTTGGACCAGATTCAGGAATTCCTTCCTGCAGGCATCCACATAACTTGCCCCGACATACTTTCCTTTAAAGGCTGTCTTAAATAGCTCCCAAGTAACCCTATCAGCCGGGGTTCCATCCCTCACGGTGAGCCACAACTGATAAGCCTCATCTCGCAGTAGCGATATGGCCCCCTTCAGCTTCTGCTCCGCCGAGCAGTCCAAGTCATCCATAATTCATTCTGTGGCCTCCAGCCAATATTTCGCCACATTTGGGGCTACACCAGATACGCCCCTAAAGATCTCCGCTCTGTTAGCTCGAAGCCGTTCAGAAATCGATCCTCGAATTCTGTTTCCCGAACTTGCCCCGACAACCCTTTCCAGAACTTGAAGCATAGCTTGCGATAGGGCATCATCCCCGGCACCACGATCATGAGACTCCACTTCTGTTGCCGATGGTACCGGTGCATCTACCACCGGCATATGTCCCGAAGACGAAGATACCGCTCGAGCCCTTCCTCGGCCACGTCCACAGCCTCTTCCACGAGTGGCTCTTGTACTCATATCGTATTATCTGATTATGAATTTTATGCATTAATATTATTCCAATGTTTATTACAGATGTTTTATGAATCAGACAGTATTTCAGAGATTGTTCTCGCAGAATCGAAGTCTAACTACAGTTTCAGTCTCTTATCAATTTTCCTAGGGTTTTAGTATCATCCTATCTAGAGCATCCTAGCAGAGTTTCAGTACAGATAAATAATTCAGAAAAATATTCAGAGAAATTCAGAATGATACTTACAGGCTTGGGCCGGAGATTCGGAATGCCACCTTCAAAAGTCTTGATTTTAAAAACCAATTTGTTTTTCTTTTTTTTTGACCATCTTCGTTTTTGTAAACCCATTCCACAGCCGAGTTGTTGCAACCTGGCTCTGATACCACTAAATGTAACACCTCAAACCCGGCGTAGACGTTATGACCGGATCCGACATGCCACATCAAAAACGTTAAAAATATTTTTTCGTTCTAAGTTCAGAAAATAGTACTTGATGTTCAAAGGATTAATTCATTAAGGGTCAAAGTGAATGGAAGCTGTGCACCAGGTAGGAAATCGAAAAAGGAGGTGAGTCCATCGAACTGCTTAAGTACCAAGCTCTTTCGGATCCAATATTAGACATGCACACCGCCATTGCCACACTCTAACATCGCGTATATTTTTAGGTTACCATTGAAATTATGTCTATTTTAGAATGAAACGTATTTAAGTTTGTAAAACGTTATCATAGCAGAAGCCTTGTTTGTAATCGTGTTACTTCAAAATCAGTTTATGTTTTTGGAAAACGAACCCTAGATCTAGCCCATTTTGATAGTTAATATAATTTAAGGTCATCATGATAAGTTATAAATCGAAACCCAATTAAAAATAATCATAAGCGGCCTTATTACATAACAAAACCCAAATCATCAAAGTAAAGAAAATTGAAGTCCAAATCACCAGAAGAAATCCATATTGCAGAACGAGTGGCCACTCTGAATCCCTCGCAGCTCCAAGCCCACTATGGCTGGGGATTACCTGCATGGATGAAAATAGGGGATGAGTTTGGGGAAACTCAGTGTGTAAAATTAACCCAACCATAGCCCATATCAGATCAAACCACAGAAATAGAATAAATTGGCCTTAGCCCAGAACAGAATACAGACTTAAGCCCATAGGCCCATAACAGATCAGATCAGATATTTCATGTATATGCAAAACCCAACACATAACCAACCACATACACCCCCTTACCAACCTTTCACCATGTGGGGAGACTACTCGACCCATCCAACCGCTACACGCCACAGAATTATGCAGCATGGCTACCAGAACAGATAATGTGACAGAGTCACCAGATACAGATAATCGTGGCAGAGCCACCAGAACATAAATATGTGGTAGAGCCACCAGATCAGATAATTTGTGGCATAGCCACCAAGACGCTTCCTCCATAATATAACCCATGTCCCCATGCAACAAATATTCTTTCATGGCATACATCATACAGATTTAAATCAACATGCTTTTCAGACAAAATTAACCCTAGGGGCATATTGGTCATTTACACCTAGGGGTATCATGGTAATTTTCCATACATAAGGGTATTGTAGTAATTTAGCTACTTTTAGGGTTTTCATGCATATCCTATCCATTTACGTACTATCAGAATACTTACCGCGCATACTTACCAAATTGAGCCCGTTGGCCCATGAACCCGATTTTTGGCCCATTAAGCCCAAGTTATCAAAATGCACGAAATCGCACGTACCGCAGTTTATTACCTTTAGAATACCAAACATACAAACCTAACTATCTTACGAGCATTCGCACACTCGCAATTTTCCAAAATACCAACTTTTCGGCATTTCGGCTTTTCAACTTTTGCCGATCTAGTCTATGAGAGGGTGTCAGTTACACACTTGTTTTATGAAGATTCGCTGACGAGATCCACGCACGAACTGCCTACAGTTATAATACTACCACATTAATCTTACTACCGAAATGAACTACATATTAACTTCTTACCATATTCGGCCAACAACACCTTAGGCCTTAGCATTCCTACCTTTGCCGAAAATAGTGTCTCGATCCAGATCCGTTGGCTCCACTTGTCCAAGCCCTTGATCAATAGCCTTTTAATCACAATATTACCAAAATAATACTATTATCACAACCCCTTAGGGCTACAAGTCCAAAAAAATGACAACCTCCCTAACCTTTTAGGGATTCCGGCTTTTCTTAAAATATGCAAGATAGACTAAGTTGGAAAGACTTACCACCGATTCTTCTAGTCAACGTTCCCCCTTAGTTCCTACTTGATTCTAATGCAGTTCTAAGCCCTCAAACAATAACAAAAGTTCAGCCCTCAGTGATCTTAGTATTCTGCTATGTCCTTAGGATAGTATGGGAGTTTCAGCTTTTTGCAAAAGTGTAGAGAAAGATAAAATATGAGGGTTTTTACTTGTGGTATTGTCGACAAAAACCTGGGGTTTAGAGGTTGAGAGAATCAGCCAAATATGATGAGAAAAATAAGAGATTTGGCTAGGGAAAAATCGGTACAAAAGGAGTCAAGTTTTTGGGATTTCGGGATTTGAGGCAATCGGCTATAGTCTTAAAAATAATGGAAGGAAGGTGGTATAGAGTAGGGTGGCTGAAGGATTCGGCTATGGGGAAAAGAAGAAGAGAATGGTCAGGAAACGACACCACTTACCACTAATGCCGAATTTATACTGGCACTAACCCTAGCCGAAATTCCCATGCTAAAGTCCCTTCGCCGGCCACCTCTTGTTCCTTGATCAGCTCCTAGATTTCCTCCCTTATCTGCTCCTAAATCCTATCCCTTATCAACTCCTAAATCCTCTCCTGACAGACTTTCACTTCAGTTCCACTGCTTACCTTTTCTGAACATAAAAATAATAATTCCTTAATATGTTGTCATTGTGACTTGAACCTCAGCTCTCCCTAGCATCCACACGCCACTTTTATAGCCTTGCCAGTGGCGTCACATGCCACTTTGCCACTTGCTTCCTTATGTCTTATTTTACCCAAATAATATTTAAGACCCCCGTTAACCAGAACCCCCCTTTTCCTCTTATGGATTAAAGTCACCTAAAATTACCGGGTTTTAGCTTAATCTTGGGCCTTCTAGAGCCCACTAACATAATTAAACCTATGCCAAACAGTCAAAACACAAAAATTCCAAAATTCACCAAAATTAACAGAAGTCTCGAAAATTGGGGCGTTACACATATGATATTCTGCTTAGGTTGCATATTGGTTGGGAATTATTGAACGGGGGAAGTGTATGAGGATCGCATGGTTGCTTGACAATCGTTGATCCACCGACAGCTTTTAAAGCCCAATATGTAAATGGTCGTAGTTCCGCAACCGGGCTACCATTGCTGTGTCGGTTAGGTGGGTCAATATTTATATTCCCACATGGTGTGACGGGGGACGGAGCTGGTGTGTAGCGAATGGATTATTGGGATGGGATTGCATTGCATGTTTCTTGGATGACGATTTTTCGAATGCTTGTTTTTTTACAAGGGTTGTACACACAGAGTTTGTGAAAACTCACCCCCTCTTTTATTTTATTTTTCAGGTGATGCACAGTAGAAGGTTCGATGTTCGGAGGGACTTTGGGTGGCCAGCTAGCAAGATAATTTGGACTTGTTTTTTTTTCTTAAAAAAATATAAGTTTCTATTTTATTTAGTACTATTCAAATTGGACTGTAATAGGGCTTCTATTTTGTTATTATTTGGATTATTATTTCTATGTGATGTAATTATAAGAAGTTGAATATGGCTTCTTAAACTATAGTATGTCTTTTCTACATTTTCGCAACTAAATTTTTAATTGACATGTTTTCATCAAATCTTATGTTTCAAACAAGTGATTGAAAAGAGTTTATTTTTAAGATGTTCTTTTATTTTAAGAAGGGTTTTAAATGAAAACATGGTTTTCGCTAAAACACTTCAATGTGACACACCGAGTTTGGCCATAACATCCAGGCTGGGTTTGGGGTGTTATAGAGGACAGCGGACGGTGACGTAGCAATGAGGACAGCGGATGGCGATGAGTAGGTGGTCGGGTCGCCTCAGGAGCTTCAGATGCCTAGGGATTTTGGGGAAAATTTAGGGATTAGGGGAAATGTAGTGTATTGGGGAAATTCTGTTGGGGGTGGAAATGGCTAACTGTTGGGTATGACAAAAGGAAAAAATGTAAGAAAAGAAAACAACGCTGTTTCAGTAAAAAAATTTTAACCGTTTGTGGTGCTTTTGAAAAGCGCCGCTAAAGCCAATATATTGCGGCGTTTATAAGATAGCGCCACTAATACCCTTTCAGCTACAATTAAAACGACTACGTTTTAGTTAAACTATAATGTGTTTTGCGACATTTTTAAAAAACACCGGTACTACCCTACCGAAAACGACAGCGTTTTAGTTAAAGAAAAATGCTTTTTGTGACATTTTTTTCAAAAGCGCCACTAATCTCCATTTTATATTTCTTTTTTTTTGTATTTCATTTTTATTTGTTATCAATGTTTTTATTTATTTATCAATGTTTATTTTAAATCTAATATTTAAATATATCAAATGGTTTAGATTAAATATTTTTAAAAATAAAGTATTAATTGATTGTATAAAATTTCATCATTTAACAAATCTCAAGTAAACCTTAAATCCTAAACCATTTAATATATATAAAGTTTATCTATTATCTGTTTAATAATTTAAACTAAGTAAACCTTAAATCCTAAACCTTTTAATATATATAAAGTTTATCTATTATCTCTTTTACAATTATATAAGAAAATATTTATCATATAAATTAAAAAACTAATTAATCTAAACCCTAAACTCCTAATCCCTAATCCCTAATCCCTAAACCTTGAATCCTAAAACGTAAACCTTGACCCCTGAACCCCTAACCCTGACCATTGATCCCTAAACTTTAAACCCCAACCTTAAACCATAATCCTTAAACCCATAATCCATAAACCTTAAAATAGTAACTCATAAACCTTAAACCCCTAACCATATACCCTAAACCGTAAACCGTAAACTATAATGATAATTAATTCAATATTTTAAAATTAATACTATCTCTTTTACAATTATATAAGAAAATATTTATCATATAAATTAAAAAAAACTAATTAATCTAAACCCTAAACCCCTAATCCCTAATCCCTAAACCTTAAATCCTAAAACATAAACCCTAAACCCCTAACCCCTGACCCCTGATCCCTAAACCTTAAACCCTAACCCTTAAACCATAATCCATAAACCTTAAAATAGTAACTCATAAACCTTAAACCCTTAACTATATACCCTAAATCGTAAACCGTAAACCGTAAACTATAATGATAATTAATTCAATATTTTAAAATTAATACTATCTCTTTTACAATTATATAAGAAAATATTTAACATATAAATTAAAAAACAATCAGTCATTTACCAAAAATCTTTAAAATTATTTTAAATAATAGTATTTTAATTTTTTTCATTTTTAACAAATATTTTTCTATGTCTTTACATTCAAATTTTTTCTACGTGTCATTATTTTTTCTAAAGAATTTAAATATTCAATTAAAAATAAATTGTATTTTAATATAAATAAAACAGTTAAATTATAAATAAATAGATGAATGTTTTTTGCGGAGTTCTAAAAAAGCGCCGCTAATACTTGATCTATTGTAACACCCCTTACCCGTACTCGAGGCCGGGATAAGGTACGAGGCGTTACTGAACAAACATACAAACATTAAACTAAAATACGGGTCATAAAATTTCATTCATATTTCAAAACGTTCATTAACTTACACATAGTCCCTTATTTGAGTCTACGAAGCCCAAAACATGCTTTAGAAAGGGTTCGGGACTAAACCGAGAACTTACGAAAATCTTGAAAATTTCATGCTTTAAGGCTCCACACGCCCGTGTCCTAAAGTCGTGTTCCATACGCGGTTGAGACACATGGTCGTGTCTCTGCCTGTGTGGAATATACCTAGGCTATTTTCCAAGCTTTGGTCAACCTTAATCTCTTACACACTTATACAAAATCAAAAGCATATAACATGGTATTCATTTAATGATTAAATATTCTCAATTAAACCACAAAAATAGCATTTGTATGTCATCATACATGTGTCTCTCATACTCATTTTACCTTATTTATTATAGTACCACTTGTACATTTATACCAAGATTATCATCTTACCAAATATCTTCAGCTTAATCATCAAGCATTCATATTTAAAACTAGATCATATTTTTATAAAATACCACAATTCAGATGCGCAAAATAACATGTTTGCCTAAAACATTTCAATTCAACTCCATACCCAACAAGCATTACATTGAGACTAGTCATATATATATATACACACATGTGATGATACATATCATTCTCTTTCGATTTTCTTATAAACACATATCATTTATTTCATTATATCAATATTTCATATACCATAGTTTCCATGTATTCCACATATATTTATTTTTCTCCTCCTCCTCTCAATTCCACATCCTTAATGTATATAGCATTCTTGTAAGTACGATTTCACAATTTACTAATAAATGCTCACATCAAACTGTTCACACGAGTTATAGTCACTTACTTATTTATAATTCAAGCTACAGAGATCAAAATTAAGATCCGTAAATTCCCCCTAAAACTACACTCAAATATATTTCCACCATAAAATTTTCATAATTTTTGGTTTAGCCAATTAGTACATTTTATTCATTAAAATTTCCCCTATTTCACTTTCTGATAGTTCTGCTTCTCTTCACTACAAATTAATTATCTCACAGTACAGAACTCGGATAATGTTCTTGTTGATTTATCTTGAAAATAGACTCATTAGGGATTTTAAAAATATAATTTTAAGGCTCTAATTATTTTTATCTAAAATTTTGTGATTTTCCAAAGTCAGAACAGGGGATCACGTAATCATTCTGAACCAGTCTCACGAAAACATAAATATCTCAAAATACAGAACTCCTTTTCTTGCTCTGTTTCTTTTATATGAAAATAGACTCATTGAGCTTTAATTTGATATCTCATTAAGTCTCTGATTCAATTTCCACTATTTTTGGTGATTTTTCAAAATCACGTCACTGCTACTGTCCAAAACAGTTTTATTGCTAATTCACTCTTTCACACTTTCTTTGTATTAACCTCATTTTAACATACATATCACAAATCGTTTTCACCACATTTCATACATCACAAGTATAGGCCCATGATCACAAGGTCACCATAAAATCATCCTCATGTATAACTTACTTGTTTATAACCTCACCACATCCTGGTCACTTAATGAACACATCATTCACATAATCAAGTTCCTGCACTTGTTCATCACAAAACTCACAAAGCAATACATAGAGAGTCTCCTGTTGAACACTTCGGATCAATCCTCGATACTTGGTGGTTTTAGCACATAGCTCCACCCATCATATAGTTTGGCTCTCTTGTACACATGGTGAACACTCAGTACCACCCATGTGACCTAGCCAATTTATCTCGTAGCTCTCTTGTCTACATGGTGTCCTTCACCTAGAACCACGCATGCGACCTAGCTACATATATCCTGTAGCTGTCTTGTCTACATGGTGTACACATAATATCACCCATGAGACCTGGCTACATCATAATGTCTTGTAGCTCTCTTGTACACATGATGTGCACTCAGCACCATACATGTGACCTAGCTACATACTATCTGTATCATCCAATCTTTCCGAAGGTTCAACCAGGATTTCTCTCTCTTTTCCAACAATTTCACCAATCAAGTAATTATCCACAAACATATTTCCAATATTATTATAAAATATCATAATACAAGTAATATTGATGTATTACTTACAGATAAACTTACATCTCATTAAATATTAAGGCAATAACATTAAATATTGCCTTATTAAAAATTATATGAACTTACAATTTCCCATAATATCCATAATCATAGAAATCACATTTATGTATGATAATTCAATGCACTTCATGTACCATAGACATATTTTTAAATCAATTCATAAACTTGGCACCATAATCATTTAATTTAATATAATTCAATTAATTCACTAAATTTAACTTTCAAATATAAATTACAGCATTATTGCTGTATTATTATCATACCAACTTACATACTTTCAACACCTCGGAAATCATAATGAATATATCAATTTTACATTAAAACATGCATAAATTAATGCTTAGTATACATATGAACTTACTTCGATACTAAAAAAAACCATAATCATTTAATTTAATATAATTCAATTAATTCACTAAATTTAACTTTCAAATATAAATTACAGCATTATTGCTGTATTATTATCATACTAACTTACATACTTTCAACACCTCGGAAATCATAATGAATATATCAATTTTACATTGAAACATGCATAAATTAATGCTTATTATACATGTGAACTTACCTCAATACTAAAAGGTCATTTTACCAACTTTCCCAATTTTTGATTTTTCTCTCATTCTAGGTTCAAATCTTGTTTTCCGGGATCTAAAACATCATATTTTACTTATTTAATAAATGCACTATTCAAAACAGTCCTTAACTCAAACTTTGGAAAAATTACAATTTTGCCCTAAACTTTTGCATATTTATACTTTTGCCCCTAGGCTCGGGAATTAAAATTCATCCCTTATTCTTATGTTTTATGACATGCTGATCACTTTTACCTTTTATGGAAACATCAAATTCTCACTCTAACATATACTTATGACTATTAGGTATTTTTACCGATTAAGCCCTTTTACTCGTTTTCACTCAAAATCGAGTAGCACAAGTTGTCTAACATAATTTAATACCTCATATTCTATTATAAAACAGCAAAATAAACACATTTCACCTATGGGTATTTTTCCAAATATGAACCCTAGCTTAAATTATTGCTAGAATAAGCTTAATCAAATTACCGGGATTCCAAAAACGTAAAGAACTTGAAAAACGGGTTTATAACGGACTTACTATTGAGCTTGGAAAGCTTGAAAACCCTAGCCATGGCTTCCCCCATGCTAATTTCGGCCTCCATGAGAAATATGAGTCAATTTTGGCTTTATTTTCCCTTTTTATTTCTTTTAATTACCAAATGACCAAAATGCCCTTCCTTATTAAACTTTCAAAAATTCCATCTATGTCCAATTTTTGTCCTTCACTTAATAATTGGTAAAATTTCTATTTAAGACCTCATAATTAATATTTCAAAGCAATTTCATACTAGAAACTTCTAGAATGCAAGTTTTGCAACTTATTCAATTTAGTCCCTAACTTCAAATTGAGCACTTTATGCATAGAATTTCTTCACAAAATTTTCACACAATCATGCAATCATAACATAGACCTAAAAATAATCATAAAATAATTATTTCTATCTCAGATTTTGTGGTCCCGAAACCTCTGTTCCAACTAGACCCAATTTTGGGCTATTACATCTATAGCGGCGTTTAAAAAAAAGTGCCACTAAAAGCTAAATATAAAACCATGTCATTTTGCAAAATTTTTTACGTTGTTTCTATAGATCAAGTATTAGTGGCGTTTATTAAAAAGCGCCGCTAAAGGTGTACCTATAGTGGCATTTTTTTAAAAAAAGGTCACTAAAGCCACTAAAAGCTCAATATATAACGACAGCGTTTATCTGAAAGCGCCGCTAAAGGTGTACCTATAGCGGCGTTTTTTAAAAAACACCGCTAAATCCATTAAAAGCTCAATATAGAACGATGACATTTTGCAAAATTTTTACGGCGTTTTTCTAGAAGTGCCGCTAAAGATCAAGCATTAACGGCGTTTTTTAAAAAGCACCGCTAATACTCGATCTATAGCGGCGTTTTTTAAAAAGCGTCGCTAATACTCGATCTATAGCGGCGTTTTTTCAGAAAGTGCCGCTAATGCCACTGAAGCTCTATTAAAACGATGGCGTTGAGTGTAAGTTTTGCGGCGTTTGTTTAAGAAGCACCACTAAAGGTGAACTATAGCGGCGTTTTCCAAAAAGCACTGCTAATGCTCAATCTATAGTGGCGTTTTTCATCAAAATGCCGCTAAAAACGTTGCTAAAAACCTGTTTTGCGGTAGTGAGTCAACATGAAAATTTAGTTCTACTAAAACTACTTGTTGTTTAAATTAATTAGTGTTTTATTATATTTGAGAGTTTTATTTGAATGTGATTAGCAAGTCTATATAAATGCATCTTCATTATTCAAAAGACATTGATCATTCATTAATAAATTTTTCAACTATTGGAGTTAATTTATTTCGTGCAAGATTGCTTTCTTGTAATTTTTAAAAGTGATATTTCTTCTCGATTTTCTTCAAGGAGTCATGGGAATCCATTCTTCATACTCTGATTTCCAAAGTATTATTTCTTGGAGGATTTATTAGGGTCATTAATTGAATTTGTTGGGGTTTATATGTCAAAAGGTTCAATTAGACAACTATCATCTATCAATATCTATCATTTTATTTGATTCATCTTTCACCTTTTAATTATTGTTTTCCTTATTTATCTATGTTGTGAATCTTTATTTTTTTTATTCTTGAATTTCTTACTTTAGTTGTTTTCATTTTCTTTGTCTCTAAATTTGTTAGTTTCTTCTTTAAGTCAGATTCAAAACTTTTTTTTCGAGTCGAACAACTTGAATATGATATTGGTTCACTGCCCCCTATTAATTTTCGAACAAAATCCACAACATTTCACTCTTTTCTCCATTTTCTAAGGTAAAGTCATAACATTTCTATTTTTCAACTTTTAAAATTTCTTTTCCAAATTATGTTAGTTTTAGTGAATCTTTCTTAGGATTTAAATTATCTAGCAGTAGATTTTTATTTTTCCTAAATTGCATGTTGATGTTAACTTTCATAGAAAACAAAAGGAATAAAATGTTTATTTATATATAATATAATATATCTATTTTTATATCTGTTTATATATATAGTTTTTAATTAAATTTATATCTTTCTATTTTATATATCTATACGTACATATATATTTACATTTTTTTGTCTATATATATTATGTTTATATTTATATTTATATACATATTCTATTTATATATGTTTTATGTTTATAAAAAATACTTTCATATATATATATAGCCTTTTATATATTTTACATCCCTTTTGACTTCATCTATATATACTTTTCTTGTTCATCATATGTCGTAATAATATTTTGAATTTCATATTGATACTTCTTTGATTTTTTTCATTCATCATTTTGCATAGTTTTTCAAAATTCATCATATGCATCAAAATTGTTGCTATTTGGGGTATCAAATGCTTGGATATGCTCTCTTTTTGCACATACCTTATCTTTTTCCATCTATTTATCCTTAGTTAACCATGCCTCCTCGTACCTCCTATAAGCGTCCCAATAAGAAACATGCTAGGGTGCATCTTCTAATACCAACCTTTCCCCTTCTATAGTCGATTGCCTTGAAACCAATGATACCCTTGAGAAATTCAATACCTACTTTTCCACCCGTGATATCCAAATATCCCATCCTTTAGACCTTTACTTTGTCTCCAACCAGCTAAAATTTAAGTACCTTGACCATCTTTGTGATTGGATTGTCTACGCTTCATTTTCACTTGGACAGTGTCCCTTACAAACAAATATTCTAGTTATAAGAATTCATATTATTGAATGTGGCATTGTTTTTGTTTCGACTGGTGCCTTAACCTTGCTTGTAACAATCCTCACTTGGTTCGGTCGTTGGACTCGAGTGATAAGATGCTACTGACAATTACAGAATAGTTACACGCAATTCATGATTCCAATTTCAATTCCATATCAAATAGTCTCGTATAAACATGTAAATCATGAAATACAATTAAAATTGAGTTTAAATAGAGCTTATGAAAGTTCTAAAATTAACCCAGTATCAATCAAGGATCATTTTGAAACTATTATGAAATGGTAGGCAATTTTGAAAAATAGGGATCACATGTCCATGTCCCCTGGCTGTGTGAATGGCTAGAGCCCTATGAGGGTATAGACACATGACCATGTGGACGAACCATGTAACAGACTAAGGCTGTATGGAATTGGAGTCACACGACCACGCAAATAGACCGTGTAACTTACTGTGGCCATGTGGGCCAAAAATGAAATTCATCAACAATAGTTACATGTGTAATGCCTTCCACCCGACCCGATCATCCAGATCCGAGCATTGGGTGTCACTTCCTAAAATAGATGTAACCTAGACTCTTCTATTCACGCAATGACTTAAATAAAGTTTCTTTAATATCTTTTTCTTAAAATACCTAGTATATATGTTATGATTAACTCTTTGAACAATGTATGTTTGCCTTTACATTCTAAAATAAACTACACAGATCATTAATTAAGACTTTACCCTTTTCTATTATATGTATTCAAAGTATTGCTTATTATCTTATGTGCAGACTTTAACTTTTCCCAATGGCTTTTTCCATAGCTTAGGTGTTAAAACATAGCCTTAAAACTCTTCATACATCCTTCCTTTTATGCTTTCCTTTTTCTTTCATTCTCCCTCTGTATGCATAACAACCTAGTTCGTCGCATCTTAGCGTAGCCCTGACATCATCTCCCGGTGCACTCTTTTTTATATTCTTGAAATTAGATACATTCATTGTAAGTTCATCAAAACTTAGTGAGTAAACTATAAGTACCTGATCTATTTCATCTTAATAAGTCTAATGCTTGACACTTCCCTCTTTCTTCTTGGTAGATACTTACCAAATTTATTCTCTACATCTCTAGGTTGAGCTTACCATATTCTCTTTTATTATATTCTATTTAGAGACCATACCTTATTCAGAATCGGTTGTCTTACCCATGGTCATACACTTGTAGCATACTCTCTTATTCTTCTTCTCATTCTTGTGGGCGAGAAGGACTACACCCGCTTCTCGACAGGAAACATTCAACATCAGCTTTCCTTTGCTTCAAGCTCATTAATTTTCCCTTCTATTATTCCTTTATATTACACTTAATCGGCATTATCATTGGATCATTTATACTAAGGTCATTCTTCAGACTACACTAATAAGGCATACTTTTCCTTTGACATAGATAACCATGAAAGTCTTCCTTTCATAATAGATAGATAGCTAAAAAGGCATCCAAAGACATGCATAAAATAGCCATAGAGGTGTCCATACAGATAGATAGCCACAAAGGCGTCCACATAACATTAGATAGCCATAAAGGCGTCTAGATAACATCAGAAAGCCACAAAGGCATCCAAACACATATATAAGATAGCTATGGAGGCATCCTTGTATAATGGACTTCACCACAAAAGCACATTTAACATAATCAGGCACAAAGGTTCCACATAACATAGATCATCGTAAAAGCTCATGTATAATAGAGAACAACCATAGATGCTTCCACTTATCAAAAAATAGCCCTAAAGGCTTCCACATATCTGAGAACAGCCATAGAGCTTCCATATTTCGATAAATGATGTTTTTGATGATAGAGATTTGCCTAAAACCAATGTCTTGAGGTTTTCCCCTCATCGTCTAATACTCGCGCAACCGTCCTTTATCTTTTTCCCTACATGATGCCATAGTCCCAGACTAGGTCTTCCACTATGTGGTCTTTTTTTCCCCACACCATGACTAGGTCTTACACTCTATGGTCTTCACTTCCCCATATGATGCCATAGTTCCAGACTAGGTCTTACACTATATGGTCCTCTTGCCATGGCCATGGACTTCTATATCAAAACTCATGTTTATTGTCTCGACGAACTCACACGTAAGTAGACCCATGCTTAACTTACTTACTTACGCTGATGCATTACATTTATAAACATGTCACTCATGTACCTGAACTTCATGCAGAGACTTGCTCATAATAGAATCATACTTTTAGACACATTCATGTGTGTACATGCTTCCTTAGAATAGAAACATATCATTAAGCTCATTCATTCTTCATAACAGAGGCACATTATCTTTAAGCATCACACTTGCATATCTTACGTTTTCATTTCACAAATTAGCCTTTCAAAACAGACAAGACTTATCAAGCAAACATGTAAGTAAGAGACAGTTTAGAGACTTACCTATTAGCCTTAGAGGTAGCTTAACTTCAAATCTAAGCTTCCATCGAGTAGAAAAGTAGCCCCTAACAATAAACTATAAGAAACTAGTCAAGATCTTTCCACTTAACTCATTCACTTTTAGACACCAGAATCACTAAGCAAAGCTTTACCATACTTGCTTCATCAAGCTAAATAGATTTGTTCTTTAGTAGTATAACATGCAGAGTCACAATTCTTACCTTAATAGGGGCATCTCAGAGCTTAGCCCATGTTCCAAACTAATCCTAAAGGATGAGAGGATTTTCCCCTTAACTCATCCTTATATAGACAGGGAATACTTTCTAAGGAAGTAAGGGAACTATGCCCATCACTTACCCGATTCTTAGATATTTTTCCTTTTCTCATTACATATGTGGCGCTCGTCTCAATCATTTTGATTCACCAGGTATATGCACAATAGCTATAAAAGATATACGTACAAGCATACTCACTCTTAGGTCATAACCCATCATTCATTAGGGCGTGACTGATAGTTCAAACTAATCGTACTTGGCGCATCATACCTTTTTGGCAACGACACTAACATCTGAGTCTCCTCAATATCCAACTAAGCTTCTTTCTTAGTAACCCATTCCATTCTAAGGAAATTTCACTTTTCAGTTCGATATCGATTAGGCACCCACATACATGCTAGGAGCATCAGTGGGGTGAAAAATGCTTTATTTACTTATAGACTTCAGAGATTGCCATACGTTCGGTGTTACATTACCTTGACTTTGCCTAACCTTAGACCTTTTTCTTAGCTCAGAAAAGTTTTCCTATCTTATTCTAGACCCACTCTCCCGTAGAGAGAGAGGAGATATCTTTCTTGTCTTAAACACTTTGACTTGTCTCTTTACTTCATTAGGACTCAATAAATGTCACATGAATCATTTGGTAGTCTTATCCAAATCTTACAAATTCCAAGAAACTAATCAAGTGTTTTCTTTTTGTTCTCAACTATCTTAGTTCACATTTGGTTATTCCCTAACCATCTTTTCTTATATCTTTATTGGCTTAAGGCCAACATTACTAGGTGCACTTGTTGCTGACATAAGCTTCTTACTTCAAGGTCCTTCTCTTATAATTGAATCAATCCAAACTATGTACGCCAATAGAGGCTTTTAGGGCGAACCCTTCCTCATTGGACACTTTTCTGTTCACTATGTGCTAAACTAGTGTCTGCCAATCTCTCAAGGCATCATAAGCGCATTCGGGTAGTCTTTATACATAGTTTAATTTTAACACTTATATGCTTCTACACTCCTCATATCCTTCTAATGTTTAAAGTAGTACTTAAGTACTATGACTCCGCTGGGCGGGAAGTTACAACACGACGATCGTGTAACTAACTGAGGTCATACCTCTAATCTATTTGTGGCACACGATCATGTGACTAGACACCAAAAGTGACTTAATTCCCAAAACATACCTAGGTAATTTCCATATACAAAGCATGATCTAAATCACAATGAATCCTACTTAAAACTTGTATGTTATTCAATAATAAATCAATCAAATTACCAAATTTCAAGCCATACCAATATGCCTTAGATAGCACCCCCAAAACAATTAACAAATCATACATCAATTTAACCATTCAAGAAATCTCAAAATGGCTCAAAACCAACCTTATGAGCATGCACTAAACTTCCAAATTACTTCAAGCTCAACATAAGCATAACATTCATTTTACCTTACCAATTTATTAGTTCACAATCTAATCACCATCTAAGCAAATAGGCATACATGCCTAAAGCTACTCAATAAGATCATCATCAACAAGATCATTACAAACACATATATATACACATGATATTCAAAAAACCAATCTCATCCAAAAGATAAAACTATATAAAAATATGACTCCCTTAGGTACAAGCCATTAACAACTAAAAAATTACTAACACTTTGAATCTAGGAATGCTGCTGGATGCTGATGTTGACGGTCGAACAAAATAAAACCTAACTTGTGCACGAAAAAAAATCGTATGCTAATAATTTTAATATTATAACATGACAGAAATCATTCGAACGCATGATTAAAGAGCAAGTAGTACTATGCAAGTATCATGTCAATTAACCATTTCTCATCTCATCATCAATAATTTAATTCTATTCACAAGTATAAGCTTATAATACTTTCATTTCATATTTATTTTCAATCTCAATTATCAAATACCACATTTCATTCTTGATTTACAATTTCATGAATCTGAGGACTTGATCATCATTGTTTCAATTATAATTATTCCCCTTTTACCATTTATCTCCATATTAACTTGACTTGAACTTAGACGGATACACAAATTTAACTAACACACTAGTTTGGCATCCAGTACCTCATCAGATAAACCTAAAGTAAATAGTTTGCACCCAGCACTCATCAATAAGTTTAACACCCAGTGTCTCATCGACTTGTGGTCGAAGTAACCTTGAATTCTTCCTATCCTATGGCATGCCAACTGTATCTGAATCTAGTTGAACAGCTAATAGGGTATTCATTTATCGATCAATATCACAATTAACACGTATATTCATCTGAAATCAATTATTCATATATGGCAACATAGTTCATCTTAATATGAATCCAATTCCACATTTATATGAACATACAAATTCCTTTCATAAATATTCAATTTAGTCCTCATTAACATTATTCAATTCAGATCAATCCAAAACAACTCATTTATAACAAAATGTCTCACCTTATGATTTTACCATGCACAAACAAACCATTATGCAACAATGCAAAGTAGTTCAGATTATAGAAACACAAACCGTATACTCTGAGCTATTCGTAGATGATTTTGTGTTTTCCTTTGTTTTTCAAGAAATTCACGTTGATGTTAGCTACGAATTAAGAGAAATATAACAATTCATTAATATAGAAGAAAATTCAGAATCAATTGAAAATTAAGATAATTTTTTACATTTTATTCAATTTAGTCGCCAAAATCGAGACTAACATAACTTTCAATTCAAACCTCAAAATTTCAATTCAAATTTAGCAAAGTCTTTACTAAACCTCCTATTTCTAATTCTAACACAAATTTTCAAATGTTTGCATTTTAGTCCCTATTAAACAAATCATCAATTGACTTTACAATTTAGTCCTTTTCAACTCCAAGCTTAAAATCTATCAAAATTGTACTTAAAAATTTAAATATCCAACAATGGAAACTTCCAAAATCTTAAAATCTATACACAATCTCATCGACCTATCTTTTTTCTTTACAAATAAAATTGGAACAGCCTAAGGTGATACACTCGGTCAGATAAATCTGCGATCTATAAACTCTTGCAATTGTGCTTTCAATTCTTTTAGTTTCATGCGAGCCATTCTAAATGGACCTATCTAAAATGGATTTGTTATAGGCACAATTTCAATTATGAATTCAACTTCCCGAATTGGTGGCAACAAGTAGTTCCTCAAGAAAAACATTAGAATATTCTTTGACTATTGGTACTTGATCAATTTTTTATTCAGCGACATTCAAATTAAGAACATAAGCTAAATAAGCTTCACATGTAACACCCCTAACCCGTATCCGTTGTCAGAACAGGGTTTCAGAGCATTAGTAGAACTTTTAGAACATTGTACAAATAATTTTTGTAAATTACTATTCATTAACCTAGATCACTCAAAACATACCTTAATTGGATCCTTAAGGCCCAATACGAGCATTAAAATTGAATCGGGAATAAATCGAGAACTCTAAGAATTTTTTGCAAAATTACAAAAATTTTCCAAGTTGCAGGGCTCACATGCCCGTGCGGTCCAATGGACACACCCGTGCTACAGGCCATGTTCGACCCCATGTAACTCTCTGACTTGAGCACACGGCCATGCCACACACCTGTGTCTTAGGCCGTGTGGGTAATTAATTTAGTTCAAAATTATGTACAGGTTTCACACGGCCAAGATACATGCCCGTGTTCTAGGCCGTGTAGCACATACGGCTGAGACACACGCCCGTGTCTCTACCCATGTTCTCAATTCTGAGCATTCTGTTTCTCAAAATTGAGGTACAGGGGACACACGGCCTAACCACATGCCCATGTTACCAAGCCGTATGTCACACACGGTCTAGACACATGCCCGTGTGTCTTCCCATGTGGAAAAAATGAAGCCATTTCAAGCTTCATTTCTCACCCAAAATTTCACCCAAAACCTGCACTTGAAATACACAACAAATACCAACCATCCAAGCATTAAAATTAAACAATTCCATCATTCATCATGGCATACCATTACATGCATATGTGTTTATAACTTACCTTGGATTAACTTAGGCATTAACATCATTTGATCACATATACTTAACATATCACATATGAATATATCTTAATAACCTATTTAATCATACCAAAATAAGCCATTACTAGCCACTCCAATGGCTAGGTTACAAAATATCATTTTCACGTCTCTAATGGCCAAGTTGTCCTACACATGCCATTATACCAAAATGATTTCACTAAGTGGACCCAAAATAAGCTAGATGATAGTGTGACAATGCTCTAATAATCTTCCAACCTTCGCGAGCTTCCGAACACTATGATACATGGAAAATAAACCGGAGTAAGCATTACATGCTTAGTAAGTTCATATAATGGAAACTAAACTTACCAATCCTATTTATTAAATCTAAGCATACAATATAATGTTTTCCATCCATTTGGCTAAATTTCTTAAACACATACATTCAATCAAACATGTTAGTCACAACGTTTACATATACATCAAGTAAGGATAGCTAAGCTCATCATGCAATACTCTTTCAAGACATTATCATTTCATTTCATAATTCTCATACCATGTCAAGAGTTTTATATCCGTTGAATCATTGAAATTATGATGGATACTCAAGTAGTACACTTGGGGTGTACGATTCAATAATCCGTCAATTCTTATTCGAGGGTACCCATTAGGGCACTTAATCAAAGAAAACACTCTCGAGCCACATGTCGTATTACAGGATTACCAGACCAGGCTAAACCCTAATCATAATGTATACTAGAGAGGTGTTATATCCGGATTACTCGTTTGGGCTAAACCCTTTATATAACAAGGTCAATAGGATTACTGTCTGACCTAAATCTCCTCCGCAACAAATGCAGGACCTTATTCGTTTCAGGAAAGCGCATATATTCATCAGAGTTCAACATTCAATAGGGACTTAACCCTTTTTCACCATATCAAGCATATATTAAATTTCTCATTATGGCATTCAAGTAATGTAAATCAATATAAGTCACATTCCATACAACACAACATAGAATTAAACTTATTTACATGCCCGATTAAGTTACACGAACTTACCTTGACACTTTTTCACATATAAATTGTAACATCCTGATTTTCGGATTTATTCGCGGTTTTCAATATTTTGTAAAGATGTTAAAAATTTTGTATTTGGATGTGAAATTAATGTTTTGAGTAGGTAAATGGGCTTATAGAAGGCCCATGTGTTGGCCAAAACCCGGTTGAGTTTTTGAGTTTTGGACTTAGGAGTTAGGGGTTCTGGCTAGGTGGCCCTTGTATAGAGTTATGGGTAAATTGTATCACAAAAAGAGCCTTAGTAGAGTGGCAAGGGTGACGCCACTAGGCTCCTAAAAAGGTGGCGTGTGGAGCATTGGGGAAAGCATGGGATCGATTCCCTGTGTTGACAAATAGATGCATTTATTTTTAAGTGTTGGAGGGGTAAGTGTTGGAGTCCAAGTGGATTCTGCTAGAGGAGAGTTTGAATCAGTCTAAACGCTTGGATTAAGGAGTGATAAGGGGAGAGATTTAAGGGATTAGGAGAGAGGCTAGGAGTTGGCCGAATTTTGGGAATTGAAGAGGGAAAAATCGGTAGAAGGTTATGAGGTTAGTATTTCGTCACTTAGGGTATTGAGTGGTGCCGTTCTTTTCTGCTCAGACATCACAAGGTTTTTGTTTTCTCTCTTCTTCCTCTCTAGCCGAAACTACCACTTCCCCTATTCTTTTTTTTTCTATTTTTCTTCTTCAAAACCATTCATCAATTCTGCTGTTCATCGATACTTTTGCCGAATCCATAAAAGCCGAAATCATGAACACACATTACTGGTACCCATTTCATCAAAGCCAAACCCTTTAACATTGTGTTTCCATTAATCAACGTTTATTCTTTCTAAACTCTAGAGACCTGTCGGCAATTCTACATCCAAGTTATAGTTTCATATTGTCATCTCCTTCAGCACCAAAAGCCGAAATACCATAGCTTTAGGGGCTATAGCCGAAATTTCTTCAACTCCTAGATTTGGGTTTTACCGTTGTTTTAAGGATAAATCTGCACTGGATTGTGTGGAAATCGAGAAAGAACAAGGGGTAAGTGCTTATTATCTCAGATCTGGTCCTATTTTTACAAGTTAGGAAAAGCCGAAGTCCCTAAACTATAGGGAGGCTGTCGATTTGGGCCTTTGGCTCTCTAAGGTCTTTAACCAATGTTTTCTGTCAATGATTAGTGTTTACTTAAGCGTTGGAGAAGGCGTAGTTCCTTGGGGCAATCAGATTCGGAGCTAGCTATTGGTTTTTGCAGAAAGGTAAGGTTTTAAAGGTTTTTAGGGACATGGCTCGGTCTTGGATGAGTAAGTTTTGGGGTTTAGTGATTATGGTTTGTAAATAAGAACTATGCTAATCAATTGTAGGACATCGGAAGAGATCTCAGTAGCAGTCGTCGCGAATCAGGTGTGTACCGAACACCCTTTCTTAGTTCAATTCGGCAAAAGCCGAAATGCCGAAATTCCGGCATTTCATGGGCTTGTGAGTATGCGAATGCTCTCAAGACGTAGAGTAATTGTTAGATCTAGCGCCGCAAGGTGGTAAGTAAGGTTGTGTGACGTCTTAACGTACTTTGGAAAAAGAGGGCCTCGATGGGCCAAAACTAGGCCCAATGGGCTTACGGACCAATATGGGTAAGAGATGGGCAAATTAGCCTGTTAGTTAGATGGTGGAACCAAACTGCATAAAACTGTTGGAATTACTGAAGTAGCTAGTGTAGTTGCTAAGTTACGAAAATTACCCCTAAATAGCAAAATTACCGATATACCCCTAGGGTTTAAATTGGCTAAACTGCATGATTGATTAATACTGTATTTTACATGATATGATTTTATTAATATCTGTTGCATGGGATTGGGGTATTGATGGAGGAAGTATTGAAAGTGGTTCATCCACGTACTGGAGGCTTTGCCTCAACTTACTGATATTTGAGCAACATTGCTGCAACTGTGGAGTGTAGGGCTGGGTGGGTTGAGATATTCCCCACATGGAATGTAGGGCTGGTACGGGTGCAGTGTAGCGGTTGGTGGGTTGAGTAGTCTCTCTAGATGGGTTTGCATGCATTACTATTATTGTTACCTATGCTACTGAACTGGGCCTATGGGCCACACTGTTATGTAAAAAGGGGCTAAGGCCTTGCTACTGTATTCTGAAAAGGGCTTTGGTCCACTGTGTACTGTTATCTGAATAGGGCTTAGGCCCAATGGGCTCGAGCTGATTTGGGCTTTGGATGGGTTTCTGTATGCACTGAGTTTCCCAAACTCACCTCTTCCTCTTTCATCCTTGCAGGTGAGCCCTAGTTGGTGGACTTGGAGCTGGGCGGGATTCAGAGTGGCCATGAAGATTGATTGCCGGATTTAAATAAGTTTAGCATTTAATTTGGATTATTTTTATTATGCTTAAAGTTTTAATAAGGCCGCTCTTTTTAATTAATTTTATTTTGGGGATTATTAAACTGGTTAGCACTAGGGTTCGTTTTATAAAAACTACATGTTTTTAAAAGATCACGATGACACGCAAAGTTTCCGCAAAGTAAATGTTTTTCCAAGAGAATAAATATTTTAAGCAGACTTAAACTTGTTTTAATGTTCGTAGGCACGTAACCTACTTAAAGTGTGGCAATGGATGTATGCATGTCTAGGATTGGATCCAGGAAGAGCTTGGTACTTAAGCGGTCCTATAAGACTCACCTCCTCTTTTCTGGCTTCCTACCTGGTGCATAGCTTCCATTCACTTTAACTTAAAACAAGAACAGATATTTGCAAAACTCTAAACAGAGAATTTAGATAAACACATGTTTTTTGAAACATCTCCATGTGACATACTAAATTCGACCGTAATGTTTGGGCCGAGTTTGGGGTGTTACATAAATTCTACTAATCCAAAACCTTTTCTTTTCCTCATTCTAACCTCAAATTTGTGTTGTCCAGATCTATATAAATTGTAACATCCCAAATTAGGGCTTAGTCAGAACAATAGTTTCGGGACCACAAATTCGATGTTAAAATAATTATTTTATGATGGTCTAGGATATGAAAATAAGCATGTATTAAAGTTTCATGAAGAATTTCTATGTGTAAGGTGTCCAGTTGGAAATTAGGGACCAAATTGAGTAAATTGCAAAACTTGGATTCTAGAAGCAATTTATATGAAATTTCTTTAGGTTATTAAGTAGAAGGTCTTAAAGAGTAATTTGCCTAATTTCTAAATTTTTGGACAAAAATGGGCATGCATGGAAAATTTTGGAAGTTTAGTAAGGAAGGGCATTTTGGTCATTTGGTAATAAAATCAATAAAAAGGGAAGAAGAAGGCAAAAATCAGCCATTCTCCTCCCCCTTGCTACCGCAATTCCAAGGGACACCATAGCTAGGGTTTCTTCACTTTTCAAGCTTAATCGTAAGTAACTCCTAGCCCCGTTTTTAATGTTTTTTTGTATTTTTAAGATCCTCGTAACATGCTATCTCTATTTCTACCCATATTTTAAGCTAGGGTTCATGTTAAAAAATTTACCCAAGCATGAGATGTTTTGTGTTTTGATGATTTATAAAGGAATATAAGAGTTTAAAGGATAGTAAAAAAACTTTTACTAAGTAGTTTTTCATGCAAATGGCTTAAGGGACCATTTTGTAAAAGTTTTGGAAATGGGTAGAAAAATGTGAAATGAAAGAAGATGTGGGCTGATTTAGGCAAGAAAAATATTTGACTAGGATTAGGTAAATAAGAAATTCCATGCATTTCATTATACGAGCCTTAGGACTAAATTGTAAATATTGTGAAAGGTTAGGGGCAAAATGGTTTGCCTAGGGTGAGTTTTAGGCCTAAAACAAATAATGCCATGTATTAATAATCTATTTTTATTTATATAGACCCCGAGGAACCAATTGCAGAGGTCGACCGTGGAAAACGAAAGGTTTCGAAATAACCGAGACACGAAACTGAAGTAATTACCAGGTAAGTCCGTATAACCTGAAGTAAACTTCTAATATACTTAAACATGCATGTTCTCGAATGTATGAAAATTTAGATATACATTGCATGATAATTCATGAAATGTGCTTATGTAAAAGAAAGATGATAAATGTCCCGGTTGAATGGAAAAAGGAAATTCGATGGATAAATTATGGCTCACATGACATGAGATCCTGCATGTTTTGTAGAAAGGGATTTAGCCCAAGCAGGTAATCCGATGATCTCAAAAAGGAAAGGATCTAGCCCGGACAGGTGTCCCTTGAGCGATTGAGTCTCTTGAAGAATATGGTGAATTAAGGATTTAGCCTGAACGGGTAATCTGATTGAGAACTAAATTTAGCCTGGACTGGCAATTCAGATTCGAGCTTATGAGAGCAATTGTCGTTAAAAAGGGATTTAGCCTGGACTGGTAATCTCGCCGTAAGATATAAGGTTCACGTGAGTGTGTACTCGAGATGATCACTTGTATGACTTGACGGTAAATGACTATCCATCGAGATTTTTCGAGAAATTCAATGGGATTAACATGCTGAAATAAAGAATAGGAATATTGAATTGATAAGCTCATTTGAGACTAATGTCATGATGTATTGTTATGAGACTAACTTGATGATTGAGTGCATATGATAGGGAAACTATTTCATGCTTGTTGGAATTATTTCCTAAATACGGTTGTATGCTAATTAACCGGTAAGTTTACTTTCTAGTTATCCAGACTCACTAAGCATGTAAAGGCTTACCCCTTTCTCTTTGCCCTATTTTACAGAGCTCATCAACTCTTGAAGATTGGAAGACGGTTGGAGAGTCAACACATTATCGACTTGTTCTGCTTTGGTATATAGATACTTTTATTTTTTTTAATGGCATGTATAAGATTTTTGGCTATTTTGTTATAGATATCATTTGTCTAGCTAATGTAAGGGCCTAAATGGTATACTTAGTCTTTTGTATAAGGCCATGAGATATGGCTCATATTGATGGAGGTAGTAAACCTACTAATGATGCATATTTATGTTTAAATGTTTCATGAGATATGATGATGAAGTTTATCATGAATGGATGCTTGAAAATAGGACTTAATAATTTGAGAGTGGACATAGCATACAATGGTATATGGTTAAAACATGGCCTAAGTGTAAAATGTGCTATGTTAATCCATAATGTGGAAAGGATAATTTAGCATGCACTAAACCAATAAGATGAGGTTAGCATGCAATGAGTTATGTTAAGGTTGTCTAATAGTATAACTAGGCCATGTTACATATCATTGAAATCTCCTAGTGTGTATGGATGGTAGAGGGTGACCAAAGGCTTGGATAATAGCCCTAAAATGGTCAAGACGGGTAGGCACACAGGCATGTGTCTAGGCATGTGTGACACACGGTCAGGCCCCACGGGCGTGTTGCTTGACCGTGTGTCCCCTGTACCTAAAATTTTAGGTCAGTTTGCATGGTAGTAAACACACGGGGAGAGACACAACTGTGTGTCTCAGCTATGTGGAGGCCACGAAAAAATGAATTATGACATCATAAACAGAATGTCTAGGTTTTTGGACAGGGCCTAGGACGCGGGCGTGTCTAGGCCATGTGAGGGACGCGGGTCAGGGGCACAGGCATGTGCTTGGCCGTGTGAAAATCCATGTAGGTTCAAAATGAAGAGTAAATCCAAATAATTCAGCTTGGGTGGGACACACGGGCGTGTCCCTAAGCACAAGGGCGTGTACTTTGCCTCCACACGGGCGTGTGAGGATAACTCTAGTAATTTTTCTAGAATTTTCTATAGTTCTCGGTTTAGTCCCAGATCGCTTTTAATGTATGTTTTGGCCTTGTAGGCCTATAATAAGGACACTATGATATTGTTTGATTGGTTGTAAATTAGGATGAAATTTTATAACTCGTATTTTTCGAAAATGTTTGAGTATATGTCTGGTAACGCCTCGTACCTTATCTCGGTCTCGGGTACGAGTACAGGGTGTTACATTTTGTGGTATCAAAGCTACAGTTTAGTCAATTCTCGGACTAACGTAGCATGTATTGAGTATAGCTATACATGCCATCATACAAGTTATGATAGTGTGACATCTCCTAACCATTTGTAATTGTATTTGAATATAGTAAATGACTTCCAATCAAGCCCAAGATGAGTCCGATGGAGCCAAGACCAATGCTCCAGCTTCCATACAATGAGCTATTTCTAGTAGTAGCAGAAGGCTTATGTCTGAAGGCCAGAAAGAGGCAAGAGCTGCCTTCTTCAAGATGATGGATGAATGGTCTAGGGATTATCTGAGAAACCGCCCCAATATACTACGACCTCCTCCACCCCCTGCTTGGCCTGAAAGAGAAGTGCCATAGGGTATGACACCTTCGAGAATTGGTAAAACCCCAGTAGACAAACCTAGAAAATATGAGGCTAAAGAGTTTAGAGCTAAGGTTGATGATGATGCTAAAGGAGCTAATTTCTGGCTCGAGAATACTGTGTGAGTTCTGGATGAATTGTCATGTACACCCGAGGAATGCCTCTTCTAAAAGATACAGCATATCATTGGTAGAAGATAGTATCCTCAGTGGTACCGAAGGAAGACATTACATAGGAGTTCTTCCAAGATGAGTTTAAAAAGAAATACATCATTCAAAGATTTTTGGACTCAAAGTGGAAGGAGTTCTTGGAACTCAAACAAAGAAATAAGAATGTGTCAGAGTACGAAAGGGAATTCATGAGGTTAAGTCAGTATGTAACGGAGTAGGTCCAATCGGAGACAGAAATGTGTAAGCGCTTCGAGGAAGGCTTGAATAAGGAAATTAAATTACTGATTGGGATCCTTGAGATACAAGAATTTACTGCATTAGCCGATCAGGCTAAGAAGGCCGAAAAACTAAACAATGAAAGAGAGCAAGCTAAGAGAGAAGCTCGAGTTTCGAGTAAGAGGTCTAGCAGTAGAGCACACTTCTTCCCCACAAAGAAATCGGGAATTCATCTAGAACGCTACAGTTCATCAGTTGGATATTCGGGTAGAGCAAAGGACTCCAAGCGACATAACCCGAAGTCTTCTTCCCCTACGGTAACTAGTGTGGGAAGCGTAGATGATCAAAAGTTGAAGTGTAAAAGCTGCAACAAATTCCACTTCGGAGAGTGCTGAATGAAGAGCAGTGCATGTTTCAGATGTGGGTCTCTTGACCATTTTCTTAGAGACTGCCCAGAACAAGCTAATAAAGAGGTTGAATTAGCTCCACAGCAAAATGCTCCTATTTCTCAAAGGAAACCTCTGAGACATCCTGGAAGTGCAAGTGTCAGTCGAACTGTTGCCAAGGATGCTACTGCAAAATCAGAGGCTCGAGCCCTGGTAAGAACTTATGCAATACGCGCTCGAGAGGAAACCTCTACTCCCAATGTCATCACGGGTACATTTTCTATTTATCATACTCATGTTATTGCCTTAATTGATTCAGGCTCAACCCATTCTTATATTTGTATGAAATTGATGTCTAGTATGGATATGTCTGTAGAGCCTACGGAATTCGTGATTAAGGTGTCAAACCCTCTAGGGAAGTCAGTCCTAGTTGATAAAGACTATAAGAATTGTCCTTTAACGATTCAAGATCATTGTTTTCTAGCTAATTTTATGTTATTGCCATTTGATGAGTTTGATGTAATACTTGGCATGGATTGGTTACCTGTGCATGATGTGATTGTAAATTGTGGTAGCAAGCATATTGAATTGAAATGCTCAGATGATGAGATTCTCCGAATTGATTCAAGCGAGTTAGATACTTCGCCGATTGTGATTACCTCAATGATGGCTCAAAGGTATATGAGAAAACGATATGAAGCCTACCCTGCTTTTGTGTTGAATACTAAATAATTTGAATTGAAATTGGAATCGATACTGATAGTATGCAAGTATCTAGATGTGTTTCCAAAAGAGCTACCCAGATTGCCTTCCGTTAGGGAAGTAGAGTTTTGTATTGAACTGGTGCCTAGGACAGCTCCTATTTCTATTGCTCTGTATATTATGGTACCAACTGAGCTGAAAGAGTTAAAAGTACAATTGTAAGAACTGACGGATAAAGGTTTTACAGACCGAGTTTTTCGCCTTGGGGTGCTGCGGTATTATTTGTAAAGAAAAAAGATAGTTCTATGAGGTTATGTATAGACTACTGACAACTCAACAAGGTAAATATCAAGAATAAGTATCCATTGTTGAGGATTAATGATCTGTTTGATCAATTGAGGGGAGCCACTGTGTTTTCTAAGATAGACTTTAGATTGGGCTACTACTAATTGTGAGTTAAAGAGTTGGACGTGCCTAAGACCGCTTTCAGGATGAGGTATGGTCATTTCGAGTTCCTGGTCATGCCTTTTGGTCTAATGAGAGCCCCAACTACATTTATGGACTTAATGAATCGTGTTTTTTGACCATAATTAGACAAGTTTATCATTGTGTTTATTGATGATATCCTGATTTATTCCAAGGCTGAGACTGAGCATGTAGAACATTTGAGAATGGCTTTACAGATCTTACGGGAAAAAAAATTGTATGCTAAATTTAGCAAAAGTGAGTTTTGGCTCCAAGAGGTTGGGTTCCTCGGTCACATTGTGTCGGGTGATGGCATCCAAGTTGATCCAAATAAGATATCTGCTATTGTTGAGTGGAAGCTGCCGAAGAACATAACCGAGTTTAAAAGCTTTTTGGGCTTAGCCGGTTACTATCGATGCTTTGTAAAAGGATTTTCAATGATTGTAACTCCTTTGATGAGGTTGCTGTAAAAAGATGTTAAGTTCGAATGGTCAGAGAACTGTTAGCAGAGTTTCGAGAAATTGAAGACATTGCTAACCGAAGCTCCAGTTTTAGTAAAACCTGAGTCGAAAAAGGAATTCGTGGTCTTCAATGATGCGTCCTTAAATGGACTGGGTTGCATGCTTATGCAAGAGGACAAAGTAATAGCATATGCTTCAAGGCAACTAAAGCCGCACAAGAAAAATTATCCAACACACAACTTGGAGCTAGTTGCCATTATATTTGCCTTGAAGATTTGGAGACACCATTTGTATGGTGAAACTTGTCGTATATTCACAGATCACAAGATTTTGAAATATTTGATGACTCAAAAAGAATTGGATCTGAGAAAACGGAGATGGTTAAAGCTGATTAAAGATTATGAACTGATCATTGACTACCACCCGAGGAAGGCGAATGTGGTTGCAGATGCACTAAGCAGAAAGTCTTTATTTTCCTTGAGAGCCTTGAACACGTAGTTAGCCTTATTAGATGGTGGTTCGATTTTGGTAGAGTTAAGAGCCAGACAAACATTTCTACAAGAAGTTTGCAATGCTTAGATCAATGATAGTGACTTACAAGCCAAGAGAGCTGAATGCGAGTCAGGCACCGAATCAGATTTTTAGATTGGTCCCGACGGTTGCCTGATGTTTAGAGACAGGATCTGTGTACTGAGAGATGACGAGCTTATTCAAAAATTTTTGCAAGAGGCGCATGATAGCCATTTCTCTATTCATCTGGGAAGTACCAAGATGTATAATGATTTGAAGTAAATGTACTTGTGGAATGGCATGAAAAGAAACATCTCTGAATTTGTATCGAAATGCTTGATATGTAAGCAAGTCAAGGTTGAACACCAAGTACCTTCAGGTTTGTTATAGCCTGTGATGGTTTCCGAATGGAAATGGGACATGATTACTATGGATTTCGTGATAGGATTACCATTGACACTTAAGAAGAAAGATGCCATTTGGGTTATAGTTGATAGGCTAACAAAGTCAGCTCATTTTAGTTCTGTACGGATAGATTTCTCTCTTGACAGATTGGCCGACTTGTAGATATCTGAGATTGTGAGATTACACGTGGTGCCGTTATCGATTATTTCGGATAGGGACCTGAGGTTCACTTCGAGATTTTGGAAGAAGTTACAAGAAGCCATGAGTAAAAAGTTGAGTTTTAGCATGGCTTTTCACCCACAGACTGATGGTCAGTCTGAGCGGATGATTCAGATTCTTGAGGACATGTTACGGTGTTGTGTCCTTGAATTTCAGGGTAGTTGAGAAAAATATTTACCTTTGGTGGAATTCACCTACAACAACCGTTTCAAGAATAGTCTAAAAATGGCATTGTATGAGGCATTGTGTGGTCGAAAGTGCCAGACACCATTGTATTGGACAGAACTCAAAGAGCACCAAATTCTTAAAGTTGATTTGATTAAGGAAACTGAAGAAAAGGTTAAAGTGATACGTGATTGTTTACAAGCGACATTGGATAGGAAAAAGTCATATACTGACTTGAAAAGGAAAGAAATTGAATTTCAAGTTGGAGACAAAGTGTTCTTAAAAGTATCTCTATGGAAAAAAGTCTTGAGATTTGGTCGAAAAGGAAAACTAAGTCCAAGGTTTATTGGACCCTACGAGATTACTGAGAAAGTTGGACCGTTAGCCTACCGTTTAACATTGTCACTTGAATTGGAAAATATTAATAATGTATTCCATGTGTCCTTGTTACGACAATATCAATTAGACCCCTCACATGTGATTTCACCTACGAAAGTTGAAATTAGACCGGACATGACATATACGAAGAACGAGTCAAAAGTTTGGCTCGAAAAGTCAAACAATTAAGGAACAATAATGTAGCCTTGGTAACAGTCCTATGGCATCGACACGAAGTAGAAGAGGCCACATGGGAACCTGAAGAAACCATGAGAAGTCAATATCCGAACCTGTTTGCTGATAAGACTTTCGAGGATGAAAGCCCCTAAGGGGGGAGAAATATAACATCCCAAATTAGGGCTTAGTCGGAATAGTAGTTTTGGTACCACAAATTCGATGTAAAAATAATTATTTTATTATCATTATGAAGTCTAGGATATAAAAATAAGCATGTGTTAAAGTTTCATGAAGAAATTCTATGTGTAAGGTGTCCAATAGGAAATAAGGGACCAAATTGAATAAATTACAAAACTTGGATTCTAGAAGCAATTTGCATGAAATTGCTTTAGATTATTAAATATAAGGTCTTAAAGAGTAATTTTCCCAATTTCTATGTTTTTGGACAAAAATGGGCATGCATGGAAAATTTTGGAAGTTTAGTAAGGAAGGGCATTTTGGTCATTTGGTAATAAAATCAATAAAAAGGGAAAAAGAAGGCAAAAATCAGCCATTCTTCTCCCTCTTGCTGCCACAATTCCAAGGGACACCATAACTAGGGTTTCTTCACTTTTCAAGCTAAATAGTAAGTGACTCCTAGCCCCGTTTTTAATGTTCTTTGTATTTTTGAGATCCTCGTAACATGCTCTCTCTATTTCTACCCATATTTCAAGCTAGAGTTCATGTTCAAAAATTTACCCATGCATGAGATGTCTGTGTTTTGATGATTTATGGAGGAATATGAGAGTTTAAAGGATAGTAAATAGCTTTTACTAAGTAGTTTTTCATGGAAATGGCTTAAGGGACCATTTTCTAAAAAAACTAAAAATGGGTAGAAAAATGTGAAATGAAAGAAAATATGGGTTGCTTTAGGCAAGAAAAATATTCTAATAGGCTTGGGTAACTTAGAAATTACACGTATTTCATTATACGAGCCTTAGGACTAAATTGTAAATATTATGAAAAGTTAGGGGCAAAATGGTCATTTTGCATGGGGTGAGTTTTAGGACTAAAATGAATAATGTGATGTATTAATAATCTACTTTTATTGATATAGGCCCTGAGGAACCAATTTCGGAGGTCGATCATGGAAAATGAAAGGTTTCGGAATAGCCGAGACACAAAACCTAAGCAATTACCGGGTAAGTTCGTATAACCCGAAGTAAATTTCTAATATACTTAAACATGCATGTTCTTGAATGTATGAAAATTTAGATATACATTGCATGATAATTCATGAAATGTGCTTGTGTAAAAGAAAGATGATAAATGTCCCGGTTGAATGGAAAAAGGAAATCCAACGGATAAATTATGGCTCACATGACATGAGATCCTGCATGAGTTGTAGAAAATGATTTAGCCCCGGCGGGTAATCCGATTGAGGACTGAATTTAGCTTAGACTGGCAATTCAGATCCGAGCTTATGAGAGCAATTGTCGTTAAAAAGGGATTTAGCCTGGACTGGTAATCTTAACAATGCTCTATGAGTTAATACTACAGGGGATTTAGTATAAGGTCTATGAGTTAATACTACAAGGGATTTAGTATAAGGTTCACAGGAGTGCTTACTCGAGATGATCAGTTGTATGACTTGACGGTAAATGACTATCCATCGAGATTTTTCGAGAAATTCAACAGGATTAACATGCTGAAATAAAGAATTGGAATATTGAATTTATGAGCTCATCTAAGACTAATGTCATGATGTATTATTATGAGACTAACTTGATGATTGAGTGCGTATGATAGGGAAACTATTTCATGCTTGTTGGAATTATTGCCAAAATATGGTTGTATGCTAATTAACTGGTAAGTTTACTTTCCAGTTATCCGGACTTACTAAGCATATAAATGCTTATCCCTTCTCTTTTCCCTGTTTTACAGAGCTCGTGGACTCGTGATGATTGGAAGACGGTTGGAGAATCAACACATTATCGACTTGTTCTGCTTTGGTATATAGATACTTTTATTTTGTTTAATGGCATGTATAAGATTTTTGGTTATTTTGTTATAGATGTCATTTGGCTAGCCAATGTAAGGGCCTAAATGGTATACTTATTCTTTTGTATAAGGCCATGAGATATGGCTTATATTGATGTAGGTAGTAAACCTACTAATGATGCATATTTATGTTTAAATGTTTCATGAGATATGATGATGAAATTTATCATGAATGGATGCTTGAAAATGGGACTTAATAATTTGAGAGTGGACATAGCATACAACGGTATATGGTTAAAACATGACCTAAGTATAAAATTGCTATGTTAATTCCTAATGCGAAAAGGATAATTTAGCATGCACTAAACCGATGAGATGAGATTAGCATGCAATTAGTTCTGTCAAGGTTGCCTAAGAGTATAATTAGGCCATGTTTATCATTGAAATCTCTAAGTGTGTATGAATGATAGAGGTTGACCAAAGTTTTGGAAAATGGCCCTGAAATGGTTCACACGGGTAGACACACGGGCATGTGTTTAGGCCGTGTATGACACACGGTCAGCCCCCACAGGCATGTTGCTTGACCGTGTGTCCCCTGCACCTAAAATTTTAGGTCAGTTTGCATGGTAGTAAACACACGGGCAGAGACATGGTCGTGTGTCTCAACTGTGTGGAGGCCACGGCCTAGCACACGGGCGTGTGCCTTGGCCTGTGCCTCAAAATGAATGATGACATCATAAACAGAATGTCCAAGTTTTTGGACACGGGCGAGGACACGGGCATGTCTAGGCCGTGTGAGGGATACGGGCTAGGGACACGGGCCTGTGCTTGGTCGTGTGAAAATCCTTGTAGGTTCGAAATGAAAAATAAATTCAAATAATTCAGCACAGGTGGGACACACGGGCGTGTCCCTAAGCACACTGGCGTGTGCTTTGCCTCCACACGGGCGTGTGAGGCATAACTCTAGTAATTTTTCTAGAATTTTCTGTAGTTCTCGGTTTAGGCTCGGAACGCTTTTAATGTATGTTTTGGGCCTCGTAGGCCTATAATAGGTACTCTATGATTTTGTTTGATTGGTTGTAAATTAGAATGAAATTTTATAACCCGTATTTTCTAGAAATGTCCAAGTATATGTCTGGTAACGCCTTGTACCTTGTCTCAGTCTCGGGTACGGGTAAAGGGTGTTACATAAATAGCTTTAATCATTAATTTCTCATATTTCATATTTAGTTGGAATCAATTTATGTCCTAGGAAAAATTACCATTTTGCCCTTAACTTTTTCATAAATTCCAATTTCGTCCCTAGGCTCGAAAAATGAAGCATGTGCAATTTACTCCTTATTCCAAGCCTAACCAAAATCCCATTACAAATTTTACAACACATGTATTCATAAAAATTCAGAACTTTTCATTAAATTTCATAAGTTTACATTTTAGTCCCTAAATCATGTTTTCATCAAATATCACTTTGTAAAAGTTGTTTATCTATCAACAACCTTTCATTTTCTACCATAAATTTCTAATTTTCAGTATATACATCCATGACCCATTTTCCATACTTTGATAACTTTTCAAATTAATCCCCTAAATAGATAGTTTAAACTATCTCGATTTCAAAAATATCAAAATTACAAAAAACGGGACAAGGTAACTTACCCAATTAGGCCATGAAAGTTTCTTCTCTCTCTCCTAGGGTTTCCATATAATTTTGGGGTTGAAGATGACAAAATAAGATGATAGTTTCTTTTTAGCATCTTTTAATTAATTAATTATTTCAATTTCCAATCTAGTCCTTGCCCTTTTTCTAAATTTCCATGGATGAGTCACCAAAAATCTACATACTTTTCTTTAATGGTCTAATTACCATATAAGGACCTCTAGATTTGAATTCCATAACTATTTAATCCTTATAGCTACTAGAATTCAACTTTCGCATTTCATGCAATTTAGTCATTCTCGTAATTAAGCAATTAATCAATAAAATTTTTATAACAAAATTTTCACACGACATATCTCTCATAATACAAACCATATAATAAAATAAAAATAAACTTTTTTTTTGGTTCGGGATTTGCGGTCCCGAAACCACTGTTCTGATTTCATTGAAAAATGGGTTATTACAACTCTCCCCCTTTAAGGATTTTCATCCTCGAAAATCTTACTAGTAAAAAGGTTTGGGTATTGTTTCTTGAATACCATGTCATTTCCAAATAAATTTTACTAACGCTACCTTTTTATTTTTTAACTCTTTTGTTTCCCGAGCTAAGATTTTGATTGGTTCTTCACTATATGTCATATCAGGCTAGATCTCTACCTCTGTAGGAGAAATAACATGTGAAGGATCGGACTGGTACCGTCGTAACATTGACACATGAAAAACATTATGAATCTGATCAAGTTTTGATGGTAAAGCTAACCAATATGCAACCGACCCAATTCTTTCTGTAATCTCATATGGTCCATTGAACTGTGGACTTAGTTTTCCTTTGCGACCAAATCGGAGAACTTTCTTCCAAGGTGATACTTTCAAGAATACCTTGTCATTGACTTGAAATCTATTTATTTTCGTTTAAGATCAGCATAAGACTTTTAACGACCAGAGGCTGCTTTCAAATTGTCCCGAATTACTTTCATTGTTTCCTCAATTTCACGGACTAAGTCAACTTTGTGTAACTTTTTCATACTGAGTTCTGTCCAATACAATGGAGTTCTACATTTGCGACCATACAAATCTTCATATGGTGCCATTTTGATTCTGGACTGATAACTGTTATTATAAGCAAATTCAACCAAAGGTAAATACTTTTCCCAATTACCTTCAAACTTAAGTATACAACATCGAAGCATATCTTCGAAGATCTGTATTACCCGTTCAGATTGATCGTCTATCTGGGGATAAAATGCAGTACTAAAGTGTAACTCAGTACCCAGAGCTTCTTGGAATTTGCTCTAGAATCAAGATATAAACCGAGGATCTCTATCTGAAATAATGGAGACAGGCACTCCATGCAATTTGACAATCACAGAAACATATAATTCAGCCAACCTATCCAAGGAAAAATCCATACGTACTAGAATAAAGTGTGTAGACTTTATCAACCGGTTAAAAATTACCTAAATGGCATCTTTCTTCTTTGGAGATAGGGGTAACCCCGATACAAAGTCCATAGTAATTCTTTCCCATTTCCATTCTGGTATCGTAACTAGCTGTAATAATCTAGAAGGAAACTAATGTTCAGCTTTTACTTGCTGACATATCAGACATTTAGATACAAACTTAGAAATATCTCGTTTCATTCCTGGCCACCAATACATCTTTTTCAGATCATTATATATTTTATTACTATCAGGATGTGTAGACATGTTACCGTTATGAGCTTCCTTCAAAATCTTCTGTACTAGTTCTGAACTTTTCGGTACACATACTGTGCCTCTGAATAACAATCAACCATCAGTTTCAATATGAAATTCTGAGTCAGGAGTCAATTCACTTTGTATTCATTATGCTTGCAACTTACTATCATTTCTCTAAGCTTCAGAGATTTGTTATAAAATATTGACCTAGCTTTTAAGTCAGCTATGATTGAACCATCATCAGATAATAATAATCGAGTATTAATTGCTCACAAAGTATATAGAGATTTTTTGCTTAGAGCATCTGCCACTACATTGGCTTTTCGCGATTGATATTCAATGACAATATCATAATCTTTCAGTAACTCAAGCCATCTGTGCTATCGCAAATTCAAATCTTTTTGTGACATTAAATATTTCAGACTTTTATGATCAGTGAATATGTGACATTTTTCACCAAATAAGTAATGCCGCCAGATTTTCAATGCAAACACTATGACTGCCAATTCAAGATCGTGAGTCGGGTAGTTCTTTTCATGTGGTTTTAGCTGTCATGAAGCATAGGCTACTACTTTACCATCTGGCATCAAAACACGGCCTAAACCATGCAATCACACATCATTGTAAACTATAAATTTCTTACCCAATTCTGGCTAAACTAACATTAGTGCTTTTGTCAATAAAGCTTTTAATGTGTCAAAACTCTGCTGGCATTTATCAATCCACTTCAACCATAAATCTTTCTGTAGTAAATGAGTCATCGAAGAAGCTATCATTGAAAATTTTTTTACAAACCTCCGATAATAACCAGCCAGTCCTAGAAAACTTCAGACTTCTGACACGTTCCTCAGTGGCTTCCAAGTAATAATGGCTGAAATTTTGTTCGGGACTACTCTGATACCTTCAACAAATACTATATGTCTGAGAAAACTAACTTCGCATACCCAAAATTTACATTTACTGAATTTGGCATAAATTATTTCTCTCGTACAGTTTGCAACACTATTCTCAAATGCTCAGCATGCTCATTTTCATCTCTAGAGTAAACCAAAATATTATCTATAAATACCACCACAAACCTGTCTAAATATGGCCTAAGAATTTGTTCATCAAGTCCATAAACATTGCATGTGCATTTTTCAAGCCGAATGGCATCACAAGAAACTTATAGTGTCCATACCTGGTTCTAAAAGCTATCTTGGGCACATCTAAATCTTTTACCCATAGTTGATAGCAACCAGAATGGAGATCAATCTTTGCAAATACGGTGGCATATTTTAACTGGTCAAACAGGTCATCAATACGAGACAATGGATACTTGTTCTTTATTGTAACTTCTTTGAGTTGTTTGTAATCAATGCACAACCTCAATGATCTATCTTTCTTCTTTACGAACAGAGCTGGTGCACCTTAAGGTGAGAAACTAGGTTGAGCAAATCCTCTATCTATCAACTCTTGCAACTGTAGTTTCAGCTCTTTTAATTTAGTAGGAATCATTCTATAAGGTGTTATGGATATAGGTTTTGTTCCCGAAACAAGATCTATAGAGAATTCCACATCTCTATCCAGTGGTAAACTAGGCAACTCTTCTAGGAATACATCAGAAAATTCACATACAACCGGCACTGACTGAATCTTTGACTCAGATACTTTAGTATGCAACACATATGCAAGATAAGCATCATAACCCTTTTTGACATATTTCTGTGCTGATATTGCTGAAATTACATTAGGTAATCCATCCAGTTTATCAGATTCAACATGAAGTAATTCACCACTCTCACATTTCAGTACAATAATTTTTCTTTACAATTCACCACTGCATCATATTGGGTTAACCAATACATTCCCAAAATTGCATCAAATTCATCAAATGGAAATAACATCAAGTCAGCCAAAAAGCAATAATCTTTTACTATCAACAGACAATCCTTACAAACTTTATCCACCATAACACACTAGCCCAGGGGTTTGTAACTTTAACCACGAATTCAGTGAATTCAACAGGTAAATTTTTAACAGTCACTAAGTTCATGCATATGTATGAATGTGTGGAACTAGGATCAATTAAAGTAGTAATATCAGTATCAAGTAGAGAAAATGTACCAGTAATGACGTCTGGGGTAAAGGCATATTCTCTAGCACGAATAGCATATGTTCTCGCGGGTGCTAGTGCCTTAGATCTAACTGTCGTATCCCTGGAAGTACCTCAACTACCACTAACATTACCGGATGATAGGGTGGTTTGCCTCTTGAAACAAGATTACTAGGCTTTGAAGCTGGTTCTATTTCTTTTTCAACTCTTTCAAGACAATCTCTAAGAAAATGGTCAAGTGAACCATATCCAAAACAAGATCCACTCCTAGACCGACATTCCCTATGATAAAATTTGTTACAATGTTCACTTTTCAATTTGGGATTATCGACGCTACCCACATTGGTAACAAATGGAGATGAAGACCTCAAGTTAGAACGTTAAGAGCCTCGCTCTCTTCCAGAATATCCCATAGAGGTGGTAACACGATCATAATACCTCTTTAATTTCCTAGAAGCAAATGATTGTAACTTACTCATAGTTCTTTTTCCAGAAACTCGAGCCTCTCTTTCAACCTGCTTCTTTTTGTTACTCAATTCCTCAGCTTTGTGTACTCGATCAGCTCATACCGTAAATTCCCGTATTTCAAAGATTTCAATCAATAGCTTGACATCCTCATTTAAACCCTCTTCAAAGTGTTTACACATTTCAGCCTCAGTTAGAACCCATTCTCTGGCATATTTGCTCAACTGAACAAATTCTCGTTCATTCTTGGATATAATCATGTTTCCCTATTTGAGTTCTGAAAATTCTTTCTTTTTTGGTCCATGAATATTTGACTAACATATTTCTTTTTGAATTCAGCGTGGAAGAATTCCCATGTAACATTTTCTCTTGGTACAACTGAAGTTATGGTATTCCACTAATGATAAGTTCTATCCTTCAGTAAAGATACTACACATTTCAGACATTCGGCAGGTGTACAGGATAATTCATCAAAAACTCGAATAGTATTTTCTAGCCAAAGCTCAGCCCTTTCTGGATCACCATATGCAGTATCTCTAAATTCTTTCGCTATATGCTTGCAGATTTTATCTTTCGGAGGCTTACCAATTCTAACAGGTTCAGCACCCTGTGGTACCTCAAGAACCGGTTGAGAAGTAGGTGGGGGAGGTCTTTGTACAATAGGGTTTGTTCTCAGATACTGGGTAAACCATTCATTCACTATTTTAAAGAAGGCTTGTTTTGTATCCTCACTTCGGCCCTCAAACACGGGCTGTAACAACCTGATTTTAGCTAAATCAGAACAGTGGTTTTGGAACCACAAATTCAAAGTCATAAAATTATTTTAATATTATTTTTGGTGTTTATAGCATGTGAGTATATATATGTTTTTATCGTTTAATAGCTCGATTCGAGAAAATAGACTTAATCGCATAAATTTCAAAAGTAGCATGCTATAAGTTAAAAGTGCTTAATTGCTATGGTTTATTACATGTGACATCCTTATTATGTTATTAGACCACTAATAGTGGAAATTGTCATAAATGGGCATTTATTAAGTTTCTTTCAAATGGTTTAATTAAGGGTAAATTTGTAAAATGATTATTAATGATAATAAAACAAAACAAAAAAAATTTCATCTTTAATTTCTCTTCACCTTAGCCGAATATTAGAGAAAGAAATGTGGGTTTTGAGCTTTCATCCATTCGACCATGGTTAAGCTTGATTGGTAAGTGTTCTTTGCTCGGTTTTTGATGATTTCTACATTTTTTTGATTGTTACTTTGAGTACTGGCTAGCTCGTGCCTTAATTTTTAGAATTTATGATGATTTTGTAAAGTGCTATTGATGAATGCTTGAGTTCTTGGATGTTTTAATATGAGAAATGTGTATTTGTTGACAGATTATCATGTTTTATAAAGTGATTTTTAGTGAAATTGCCATTTAAGGGCTAACTTGAGAAATGTGTAAAATGTGTGATTAAAGTGTAAAATAAATGAACATATGGGCTCCTATGAAGTTATACAAAATTCGGTTAGGCATGGGTTTGAATTGAATTGGTGTAATTTTGTGTTTATTGAAATAAAGACTAAATTGGAAGAATTGTAAAGGTTTAGGGTCAAAGAGCACATTGGCTAAATTATGTGTTTGTGGATGAAATTGTTTGAATTGGTGATTAAATAGATTAATTTTGAATATGTATAGATCCTGAAAGAAAGAAATCAGATCTAGATTGAGGGAAATCAAAAGTTACGATGTAATGTGTTTACTTGTCATGGAAATGTTATAAATGTTGAACGAGCACTTACAAGCAAGAAACAACAAAATTACGATATCCAAAAGTCTCGTACGAACTTTAGGAATAGTTTAGGATATGAATATAATGACATTAGGTTACCGAGATGTGATTACATGTAAGACCATGTCTGGGACATTGGTATTGTATTGTGATTACGTGTAGGACAATGTTTAGGACATTGGCATCGTTAATCGATTTCGTGTAAGACCCTATCTGGGATAGTGGCATCGATATGTGATAACATGTAAGGCCATATCTGGGATATGGAATTGTACGAGCTTATGTGATTTTTGAGTATCCTTAACAATTCTGAACAATTCAATGGGCAAATTCAAATCAAGAAAGAATATGTAATGAGCTAAGTGACTCAAGTACGTACGAGATTCATACGAATATAGAAAAGAGAAGTAATTGATGAATTCAATTGTGAAATTGAATATGTGTACCATGAGAAAGGTTTGTGATCATATATGTGGTTAACTATGCTTAACATATTTGAATTTGTTATGAAAATGTTCATATGATGGTTTTAATTGTATATGGCTTACTAAGCTTTTAAAGCTTACTTTGTGTGTTCTTTCTATGTTTTATAGACTTTCGAAGCTAGCTTAAACATCAGGGATCATCGGGAACCATCATCACACTATCGACTACTTGTTGGTACTTTTGGAGCTTTGTATATATGGTATACGACATTTATAGGCTAGTGTCATTTTGGTATGTTTTTAGCTATCATATTAGCCATGTGATTTAGCTTGTTAATAATGTAAATGTTGATGTGTTATTAGCTATTTAAGTTGGCTTGAATCATGTGTTTGATGAGTAATATATGATGTATAAGTTATCTCATGTTTTGGTATGGTTATATGGTTGCTCAAGTAGTTAGTTTCCATTTGGTATGTTAACACTTGAAAGATGATGTGTTGTGGATTGATTTTGAGGCATAAAATTAATGATAAGTTGATGAGTTAATGCATTTGAAATTTATGCAATTTGTGATGGTTTTAGGTATATGGATTTGGTATGTTTTGAATATAGAATTTAGTAGTTGAATTGGTTGATAATAGATAGCTTGATATGTGACTGATTTGGCATGTTTTGGCTATCTATATATGAGTTGAAATGGTACCATTTTGATGGCTAGGTGTGCGTGAGAAAAGGGTGGCAAATTGTCTTTACAAATGGCCTATTTTTGTCCACATGGGTAGAGACACGGACGTGTGTCTTAGCTGTGTGTGACACACGGTCATGATACATGGCCGTGTGTCCCCTGGGGAATAATTAGAGATTCAAGTTAGTCTTGAGCATGGCCTAGAGACACGGGCGTGTCTACTGGCCGTGTGAGGCACACAGCCTTGGCACATAGGCCTGTGTGCCCATTTTGAAGGGTACCCCGGCTAGACACATGGGCATGTGGTCGGCCATGTGACCCAAGTCAGTAACCCCTCTAGATTTCAAATGGCCTGGTACATGGGTGTCTCCTCGGCCGTGTGGTACAAGTTAGAATGTATGCCCTATTTTTACACGGCCTGTGACACAGGCATGTCTGGTAGTCGTGTGAGGCACACGGCCTGTTCACACGGGCGTGTGACCCTTAAATGTTGAAAAATATTCTAAGTTTTCCTAAGTTTACAAATGTTATTGGTTTAGTCCCGAACCTCGTTTAAGCATGTTTTAAGCCTTGTAGGCCCTCTTAAGGGACGATGTGGTTATGTTTGATTGATGTTTATGTGGAAATACTTAATGTATTTTAAATGTATGCTTTTGTGTTGTGATTGATCGGTAATACCTCGTAGCCCTATTCTAGCGATGGATATGAGTTAGGGGTGTTACATTTAATTGGTATCAGAGCTATAGTTTAGTCAATTCTAGGATTGACGTAGCCAGTGAGAGTCTACCTATACATGCCATATATATAAGCTACGATAGTGTGATGATTCCTGACAGCTTAAAATGTGTTTTTATATAGAAAATGGATCCAGTTTGAGCAATAGCTGACGATGTTGAATGTAATGCGCCCGCTCCCACTCAAGGGGCAGCACTGGCAGGCCTATTTCAAGTAGCCAATAGGGAGAGGTTGAGAAAGCCTTCTTCCAAATGATGAGTGAGTGGTTCAAAGAGTTTGTTCGAATGAATCCGACTGCTAAACAACCTCCACCCCACCTGTTCCACAACAAGTCCCAGTTGTACGCAAGTGTTAGATCCGATTCGATTAAGTAAGCCTCCAGTGGATAAGATACGTAAACACGGGGCCAAAAAATTTTAGGCTACAGTTGATAATGATACTGAGAGGGCTAAGTTCTGGCTCAAGAACACGATCAGAGTATTTGATGAATTGTCCTGTACTTCAGTTGAATGTATCAAGTGTGTGGTATATTTACTCAGAGACAATGCATACCATTGGTGGAAAACGTTGACATCTATGGTTCCTAGAGAACGAGTTACCTGGGAGTTCTTCCAATCTGAATTCTGAAATAAATACATAATTCAGCAATTTCTCGATCAGAAACATAAAGAGTTTTTTGAACTGAAACAAGGCCGGATGATTGTCACAGAGTATGAAAGAGAGTTCATACGATTGAGCAAATATGCTAGGGAATATGTGTCTACTGAAGAGATCATTGTAAAAGATTTGTTGACGGGCTGAATGAAGACATAAAACTTTTGGTTGGGATTCTGGAAATCAAGGAATTCATTGTTTTAGTTGAGAAGGATTGTAAAGTCGAGGATCTCAGCAAAGAAAAGAGAAAAACTGATTTTGAAACAAGAGATTTTAGAAAGAGATCAACTAGTAAATCTTATTAGTCTGCATCAAAGATATTTTGAGACTCGTTTAATCGGTCTACTGCATCGGTGGGACATTCAAATAGAGATTGAGTAAGACAACAGTCGAGCTTCAAAGCTCCAGTTACTTCGAGAGCTAGTGTTGGGAGTGCAAGACCTAACCAACCTGAATGTAAACATTGTGAAAAATGGCATCTCGATGATTGTAGATTGAATGATAGGGCTTGTATAAAATGTGGATCATTGGATCATTTTATCAGAGATTCCCCAAAGTTAGCTGAAAAAAGATAACGCTCGGAGTACGAAACCGAGTAACGCTATAGTTAGAAAGAGACCATTCCGTAATGTTGGAAATGTGAGTGGTGGTAGAGGTGCGACATGACACACTATTGCGAGATCTAATGTTAGAGCACCTGCATGAGCCTACGTTATTCGCTCGCGAAGAAACGTCATCTCCAGACATCATTACCGATACTTTTACTCTCTATGATACTAAAGTTACTACATTGATAGATCCAAGATCAACTCATCCGTATTTATGTGTGAATTTAGTATCCAGTAAGACTTTGCTTGTAGAATTTACTGAAATTGTAATTAAAGTATCAAACCCACTAGGCAAGTTTATGTTGGTTGATAAAGTGTGCAAGAACTGTCCATTCATGATTCGGGATAATTGATTTTCGATTGATTTAATGTTGTTGCCATTTTACGAGTTTGATATAATCCTGGGTATGGATTGACTAACGTTACATGATGCTACTATGAATTGCAAAAGAAAGACGACGTGCTACAGCTCGATCGGGATCAAGTTATATCGCAAATTCTCATAGTCAGAAGCTTGCTACAGCTCGATCGGGATCAAGATTCATTACAATACAACAAACACATTTTAATAGTAAAAAATCATCACACTATCACTTTATCACTTTATGGCATGTATAAATAGACTCACGCATGCTACGTTAGTCCTAGAATCGACTAAACCGTAGCTCTGATACCAATAAAATGTAACACCCTTATCCCGTAACCGTCGCCAGAATAGGTAAGGGGCATTACCGGACTTGTAACTCATGTCAGAACAGTAAAATTTTGAACTTTTTCTTGAAATAAAGATCGTTCAATTAAATAAGTACTAAGCACAACCAAAGGTAAAATTTAAACTTCACTAAGTAAACATTCAAAAGATGCCATTTTCGCATGGCTTATATACATTAACCAAAAATATTCTTCCGCCACTAGTCTATTCTATACATGCCATAAAATAATTCTAACATAACAATAACAAGCGGTGGATAGTGATAGTGTGACTAGTTGCTGACGATCCCCGAGCCTGTAGCTTCGCAATGAGATCTATAAAACAGAGGAAACAGAGTAAACGGAGTAAGCATTACAAAGCTTAGTAAGTTTTAAGCAGTGTCAACAGATAACAATCAAATTATAACATAGTTGTTCGTATATTTAATTTCACTCTTCCTTCGGGCATACCATCCCTTTACCGAATATACACATCTCATCATATACAATAGGCAGATAAACTTTCATATAAAAGTGAGCTCATGTGACATAAATATATTGTATGATTTCACATAACCTCTCACACTGATCCATGTCACATAATCATAGGAATAGTCTTATAGATTGCTCTCGTATGCATCACATAACTACCTTATGATTTAGTTCAAATCAAGCTCACATATAAACTTGGAGTACATACCTGTTTAACCTTTCGCATTGAATATATTTATAAGCAATTCTTATTACGAAGTCTTATAGCTTTAACCTCTACTCGGATTATTGGCGAGACCTTTAACTCAGACGAAATCTCCACACGAAGTTATCGGGTCTTACCCGGACAAAATCTCCACACGTAGCCATCGGGTCTTACCCGGACATAATCTCCACACGTAGTCATCGGGTCTTACCCGGAATATATTTCCAAGTTTCATGTACATTTAATCACATGTTACAACATTCACATCGGCTGTCGTATTTGTAACTCATTTGCCTCATCAAATATCTAATAATACACACCTTTCACATTGGTCGTTCGGCCCCAATATACGCACATCGCCTACATATTTCACACTAGCAATTTGGCTTTACCACATATACATATCTCATATATATATTTCACATTGACCATTCGGCTTTACCACATATGCATATCTCATACATATTTCGCATTGACCATTCGGCTTTACCACATATGCATATCTCATACATATTTCACATTAGCCATTCGGCTTTACCACATATACATATCTCATACATATTTCACATTAGCCATTCGGCTTTACCACATATATGCATGTTCATATTCACCACATTGGCCATTCGGCCTTATCACACATATGCATGCTCACATTCATCACATTGGCCATTCGGCCTTATCACATATATGCATGTTCACATTCATCACATTGGCCATTCGCCTTATCTCATATATACACATTCACATTCATCACATAAAATCCTAAATCAAAATATAAATTTTCATGTATTCACATCACAATTATCCAAATATACTTCACATGCCACACATACTATCATGTATACACTTTGTCTTGGTCGAATCTACATCAATCATTTTCCAATGAATAATTCAATTTCACGCCATACTATCATTTCATATTCGAATACTCATAAACTTACAATTTCACAAATTTTAATATCAAAGATCCGTCTAACACTCATATATCGTTTTACAATATCACGATTTAGAATTCACGTATGGGTTTAATCAATAGCTTATGAGCAACTAAAACAAGTTCTATTCATGTTTACAACAAAATCACATATTCACTACGAGCTGTTTTCCTGAGCAATAGTTACTAAATTATTTATAACTGGAGCTAAAAAACTCCAAATCACTTTCCGTTAATTTTCCCTGAATATAGACTCGTATATATTCCATCCATAAAATTTCCAAAATTTTTGGTTTGGCCAATCAATACCAGATTTTTATTAAAGTTTCCCCTGTTTCACTGTTTGACTAATCTGACCACTCTTCACTACGAATCAAATTTTTCATTGTACAGAATTCATAATGTGTTCTATTTCATTTCATTTGAAACTAGACTTATTAAGGAGTCTAAGCATATAAATATTATCTTATAGCCATTTTTGTACAAATTATAATGATTTTCCAAACACAGAATAGGGGATTTCGGAGTCATTCTGACACTGTCCCACACAACTTTAAATATCTCTTTATAGGAAATTTCTTTGCTTCCACGGTCTCTTTTATAAGAAACTAGACCAACTAAGCTTTGATTACATATTTTATTCAGCCTATAATTCCACACCAACAATTTATAGTGATTTTCTAAAATCACGTTACTGCTGCTGTCCAAAGCGAATTATTACAATTTGCTCTTAAATTTCCAAGTCCAAACACTTATGAACTTACCATTTGAGTTTAAGACATATCATGGCCACATCATATATTATTAAATCAACTCATTATGTCCTATTATGATTGAATTTAATCAACGTTTAATCACTTAAAACTTACCTCGGAAGTGGTCGACGACTAGATATCCACGGCTATTCGTTTACTTTCTCTTTTCCCTTATCCGACTTTGATCCTCTAAGCTCTTGAGCTAAATCAAACAATTTACTTCCCAATCAAACACAATCACACGGCATCCATATACATTTTAGAACCGTTCTTAACATATTTACTACTCATTTACAAACAAAATACTCATATCACATTTATAGAACTACCTTTCATAAACACTATGTATAAATATGCATTTCTTCACTATTTTCTAAGTCAAGCCAAACCACATGATTCATTAATCGTTAATATATGTATATATATACAGCATTAACAACTTCACTTAAGCTTAAGTATAAAATTTGGTCTTACCAAATTTTGCACATTTTACCAAAATAATAACTACCAATTTTACACATAAGTGCCGAATCAAATCATACCATAGTTGCAATATCACTTGACTAATGAAATATCCAAAATATCAATCTATCATTTACCAAATTCATAAACCACATATAAGGCACATTTTAAACTCAAGCATGTAACTTAACAACTTAACCATTAGTTGCCTAACCACAAACAAAACATATCATAGGCATGTAAAAACATATTTTACCAGTTGATAGCCAAATATAAATATACAACCCTTTACCATTTCCAAAATACATATACATGGCCAACCTTTTAACCATATATTCGGTCATAAAACTTATTCTTTAATAATTCAACCAATTTCACAATTTAAATCAAAACTAATTGCATCATTTATAACTGTACCTAAATGAACATCAAATAGTATACAAAACATATTCATACGTTAATATCTCAAACCTTCCCTTAACAACCAATATGCAAGATATCACATATTCGTAACTTAGCTTATGAAAGCATATGTATTATATCATAAACACATCTTTTACCAATTACCTTACTTAAGCCAAATTTTATAATCAACCCCCAAAAAAAATATACCACAAATCATACTTCCAAAATGAGCTACTTCCATGGTCGATTATATTTCATCATTAACATATCTCATTTTCGAATCATATAATCAACATCACAAACACATCACCAAAACACAAATCATACCAATCATATAACAAGCATAACAAAATAAACCAACCATGTCAAATATAACCATAATTTGATCAAACCTTGAAACCGAACTTAACCAAATAAACAAGCCATTGAATGATTAGAACTTGAACTAACCACCTTCTTTATACATAATTTTCCAAGAATTTCAAGGTACTTACCTCTTCCAAACCTCCTCCAAGCCGAACATGAAGCAAGAGAACTCCTCTCTTCTTCCTTTGATTTTTCGGTCAAGAAGAACAAAGAGGATGAAGCCTTTTTCTTTTTTTTTCTAGGTACGGCAAAAGGGGGGGGAGCAAGGATGAAACAACTTTGGTTTCTCCTCCCACTCCCCTCATATTTTATTGTTCTTCCCACAACATGTTATCACAAATTATTTATATTATGTTTTACCCATCCCATTTTGTCTATCCTCAATGTCATGGCCGGCCACTACTAATTAAGTGGGGGAATTGACATGCAAGTCCACCCTTTTGATTTCATGCACTAATTGATCCTTATAGATTAACCTATCACATTTCAAAAGTGTCACACATAAGTCCTATTAACTAAATTCACATGCAATTAACAAAATTCAAATTTGAAATTTTCACACATGAATATATACATATAATAAGCATCAATTATGACGGTTAATTAGTTTTATGACTCAGTTTTGTGGTCCCGAAACCACTTCCCGACTAGGGTCACATTAGGGGTGTCACAATTTGAATTTGCAATAGCGGAGATGGCTAGAATTGCTAAAATATTACGAGCTAGTAATTGACTACCATCCGAAAAAAGCAAATGCTGTTGTTGATACATTAAGCTAAAAATCATTGTTTACTTTATGTGCAATGAATACTCAGTTGACTCTATCTAATGGCGGCTAGATTTTAGTTGAGTTGAAAGTAAGACCGTTGTTTTTACAGCAGATTTATGAAGCTCAGAAAGTTAATAATGATACGTTAGCAAAACGAGCTCAATGTGATTCGAACCCTGATTCAGAGTTTCAAGTTGATTCAAACAACTGTCTAAGATTTAGAGGCCGAATATGTGTTCCAAGAAATTCAGAGTTGATTCAGATGATTTTTAACGAAGAACATAGTAGTCGTTTGTTTGTTTATCTTGGAAGCACGAAAATGTATAACGATTTGAAACAACTTTATTGGTGGCATGGTATGAAACGTGACATTTCAGAGTTCGTTTCTAAATATTTGATTTGTTAGCAAGTAAAAGCTGAACAACAAGTGTCGTCAGGTTTATTACAAGCTATTATGATTCCCAAGTGGAAATGGGATAGAGTGACTATGGATTTTGTGTCGGGATTGCCCCTATCTCCAAGTAAGAAAGATACAATCTGGGTTGTAGTTAACAGATTGACCAAAATCGGCTCATTTCATTTCGGTGCAAACAGACTATTCGCTTGAAAAGTTAGCTAAGTTGTATATCTCCGAGATTGTTCGATTACACAGGGTACCTATTTCTATTATTTCGGATAGAGATCCGAGGTTTACATCGAGGTTTAGAAAGAAGTTATAAGATGCACTGGGTACAAAACTACATTTCAGTGCTATGTTTGGTCAATCTGAGCGAGTTATTCAGATGCTCAAGGATATGTTGAGATGTTGCATTCTTGAGTTCGAAGGTACGTAGGAAAATATTTGCCGTTTATTAAAATTTCCTATAACAATAGCTTTCAATCGAGTATTAAAATGGCACTCTATGAAGATTTATACGATTGAAAGTGTCAAACACTGTTATATTGGATTGAGCTAAGCGAGAATAAGATTCACGAGGTTGATCTGATTAGATAGACTGAAAAGTGAAAGTGATCTGTGATAGTTTGAAAGTAGCATTGGATCGACAGAAATCTAACGCAGACTTGAAACGGAAAGATATTGAGTTTCAGATCGAGGATAAAGTGTTTTTGAAAGTATCTCCGTGGAAGAAAATACTTTGATTTGGTCATAAAGGCAAATTGAGTCCAAGATTCATCGGGCCGTATGAGATTATTGAGCGAGTTGGACCAGTTGCATATCGGCTAGCATTGCCATCTGAGTTAGAAAAGATTCATAACGTGTTTCATGTATCTATGCTACATCTAATGTAACAGACTGATTTAGACCCTATTCAGAACAGTGGTTTCGGGACCACAAATCCAAGTTAGAAAAATATTTTAATATTATTTTTGGTGTTTACAGCATGTTAATTTATATGTGTGAAATTTTCGTGATTTAATTTTATCGTTTGAGTGTTCGATTTGATTAAAAGGACTTAATCGCGTAAAATGTAAAACTAGCTAGCTAATTGTGTAAGTGTCAAACTGTTATTGTTTTTATAATGTGGGGTCTTAAAAAGAAATTAGGCCATTAAAGGGTAGCATGGACGGTTTTGGGTTTATAATATATGGTTTACTTATTAAATTATAAAGGTTAGTTTTGTAAATTAGTAATATAAGTTAATATAATAAAACATAAGTAAAATTTTTGCATGTTGTTCATCTTTTTGGCCGAACCTAATAAGAAAATAAAGCTTTTGAAAGCTTTAAACATTCGACACTTTGGGAGCTTGATTCAAGGTTAGTTTTTGTTCAGTTTTTTGATAATTTTTATGTTTTTGAGATCGTTGCTTCGAGTACTAGCTAGCCCATGCATGAATTTTTTAATTTGATGATGTGTTCATGAATTGCCATTGTTGATATCTTGATTATTTTTGTGTTTGATGATGAAAAATAAATATATGTGGTTAGATTGTCAAGTTTAATTAAGTGATTTTTGATAAAAATGTCTATTTAGGACTAAATTGTAAATTTTACAAATTGAGAGGTCAAAATATAAAATAAATGAAACATATGGGCTTATATGGACTAGGGGTAAATTTGGCCTAACATGGGTGTAGTCAAATTTTGAATATTTTGTGTTTTGTGAAATAAGGACTAAATTGTGAAAAATGTGAAATGTTAGGGGCAAAAGTGTGATTTTCTTATTTATGTGTTTTTGGATGAATTTGATTGAATATTTGATTAAATAAGTGTGGAGAAGTATTTATAAGCCTGAATCGATTGAGTTACGACGTCTGAAAGTCCCGTACGAACCTTAGAAATAGTTAGGATACATATGTCATGACATAGGATTCCGATATGTGATTTCATGTAAGACCATGTTTGGGACATTGGCATTGATTTGTGATTTGCGTGTGAAACCCTGTCTGGGATAGTGGCATCGATATGTGATTACATGTAAGACCACGTCTGGGACGTTGGCGTTGTATAAGCTTTTCGATTATCCGAGTGTCCTTATTAATTTCGAATGGTTCAACGGGCAATATCGAGTTAAGATCGGATGTGAAATCGAGCTAAAAGGTCAGGTATGTACTAAGTTAAATGATTGAGTAGTAAGGTAAGTATATACTTTATATGAACATATGAAATATGTATTATGAATGTGAGAGTTAAATATGCTTAGGAATATATGTGTATTTGGCCAAGTGGAAAAATAATGCTAAAGTATATGTATGGATATATGAAGTTGCAAGCTTGATAATTGTATATGTTATTATGGTTACCATGATTAGGTTTAATTAAAATGAATTATGAATGTCATTGAAATGATTTATTTGCTTATGACTTACTAAGCTATTTTGGCTTATTGTGTGTATTTGTTTGTTATTTTATAGATTTTGGGAGTTGGTTACGAGCTCGAGGATAGTCAAGGAAATCCGTCACACTATCGATCGTTATTTCGGTATTACAAATGTAACGCCCCGAATTTGGGCCTAGAAGTATTAGGTCTTGAGTGTGGGAGCATTTGGGAAGCTGCTCATAAATATTTGGTTGAGCAAGAAAGTGACACAATTAAGTGTTTAGCTTAGTAGTTGTGTGCTCTGGAAGTGTCCGGGAAGTCATGGGTTCTAGCCTTGGCTTCCACAAAAATTTTGGTTTTTAAGGATATAACCCCCGTCTCTGGTCAGTAGGGCTGTTAAAAAAATTTGATAAAGTATGACATAAAGAGCCTACTAGCCTAGTGGTAAGTGGTGTGTGGAGTATGCTATTGGTCTGAGGTTCGAATCCCTGCTTGTGCAAATGGATATTACTTTTACTGATGGCCATGGGAGGTAGTAGAGTTTGACCGAACATTGCAGAGTGGAGTGGAGTTTAAATTGGTCATGGAGGGATTGTAAGAGGGAGTTGAGGAGTGATACGTGGAGGGATTTTAGGAGAAAATCAAGGAAAGTGGGGTGAGAGGGAGTATGGGACATTTGGGAAGACTAGGCACTTTGAAAATTTGGCTTTTATGAGTTGGAGGACTCCATTTCGGTTTTGGTAAGCATTTTGGGGCATTCTTTATTTTGGTAGCCGATTGTTTGGTTTTTTGGAGGGTTTAGTGTGCTTTTGCTTACTTTGTTTTTGGGGTGAATGTTTTTGCTATGGCTTCTATTCTCCTTCTTGCCAAACACTCATTTCTCCCTTTCCTCAACTGTACTTCTTGAAATCGAGTGCTTTTCACCTTTCTCCTTCTCTTTATCCTAATTGTTGTAGCCAAACACCCTGTTTCCTTTCAATTCTTTCAGTTACTAGTTATTGGGTTAAGCCGTTTCTCTTCTCCTTTTTCTCTCCCAACCGATTCTTGCTCTTTGGCCGAATATCTTGTTTCCTTTTTGACCCATAACTCTTCTTCTTTGCAACTAAGGGACAAGCTGAATACTGCATCTCCTTCTTCTCCTTTTCCCCTTGCGATTTTGGCCTATTGTTTTCGATTGGTGTGGGTAAGTGGTGGTTCTTTTTCACTTCCGGTACACTACTATTTTCATCTAGCATCTTACGATATTGCTATTTCCTGATTAAGGTACAATCATCCCGTTTGCCATTGCTATCTTGTGTAATTCGATTCTTGTGTGGGAAGGCCAATTACTTCTAACAATTGTTCTCAGAGTTATGTGATGGTAAGTTTTTATATTTTGGTTGCAGTATATTTATTTTGCTCATGGTGGAAGTTGATAAAACCAGGATGTAATGCAGATTCTTGTCAACATTTTGGAAGTCAATTGCAATCACTACCTTAAAGGGGGAGTAAACCATACTTGCTCAAACAAGGTTGGTGTTTGTGAGGATTGTGCTATTCACATAAACAAGTGTGTAATCATACTGCCTTTATCGTAATTCGGAAAAAGCCAAAAAGTTTGAATATTGATGCTACGCGAGCGTGCGCTTGCTTATGTGGAAATTTGAGCACGTAAAACATGGGCATTAGATCGTAGAGGCCACCATGAGCGAGTTCATGGGCTTAGGTCATTTTGGGCCAAACTGGGCCGAAATGGGCCATGCGGGCCCTACGGGCTCGTAGGTCCCACACGAATAAACCACACAGACGTGTGGAGATTATTGGGCCAGGCTGTGTACACCACATGGCTAAGGCCATTTCTGGGCTAAGTGGGTCATATGAGAGTGTGGGCCCACATGGGCCTGCATAATGGGCTCTAGGCCCATTTTCACTATTTGACTGCTAAAGGTTGCACGGGTCAACCGAGACGATTGTGACCATCTGTGGGGTTAGTAAGCATACCTGGACCCTTAATCGGGTAAAATAACCGAAATATCCCCATATGGTAAAATGATCGAAATACCGCCATAGGGTCAAATCACCCAAATATCCCTATAGGGTAAAATGACTGAAATACCCCCATAGGGTAAAATGACTGTAATTCCCCTGTAGGGTAAAATGACTATTTTGCCCTTGTGAGGCAAAATGATTATTTTGCCCTTGTGAGGCAAAATGACTGTTTTGCCCTTATATGGTAAGGTATCTGTTTTGCCCCTATGTGATGTATGTTTATATTTTAGCATGCTATTTGTAACTGTATTGAGTACATGTATGATATTATGATATGACATGACATGACATGTTGCGTGATGCATTGCATGGGGATGGGTTATATATGATTGGAGGAAGTGTACTGTACTGGTAGCTCTACTGTAAATCACTGATGGCTCTAAGCTGATTATACTGGCAGCTCTGCTGTAAATACTGTTAGTGCTGCAACCGATGCTATTTTGGAGTGTAGGGATGGGTGGGTTGATTATATCCCCACATAGAGTGTAGGTTGGTACGGAGACGGAGTGTAAAGGCTAGATTGGGTAGGACTTGCATAATGTTTACTGTTACTTCATTGTTTACTGTTATTGCAATGGGCTAAGGCCGGATATATATATGACTACTTTTTTATTGAGGTGGGCTTAGGCCCAGACTGTTTACTGATACTAAAATGGGCTAAGGCCCAGACTGTTACTATTACTAATATAGGCTTAGGCCCAGAATGTATTCGCTCTCTGAATGTTCGACTGTTTGCTATTATAGGATTACACACTGAGTTTTCATAAACTCACCCATCTATTTAACTGTATAGGTAATCCCCAGTCTTAGGCGGATCAATGCTGCGTGGGACTCGAAGGTGGCCACACAATCGCATGGACTTCCTTCTTAAATTTTAAATTATAAGCAATTAATTTAGGTATTTTACTGTAATGTGGCCTTTCTAAATTTTATTCCTTAATTTGGAATTTTATTGTTTTCAATTTATAACTGCTAGTATTAGGTAAACACGAGTTTTCAAAAGAAACAATGTTTTTACAAAGTAAACGCTAGACCGTAGCTGTTTTAAAAAGGCTTTCGCTATTAACGAGATTTTGAAATTAATAATTTTTTAAAGTAAATACTTTTGATGATGATGCATGTTTTAAAATAACCCTTTTAGATCATACAAAGAGGCTAAATAAAGATTGGGCTTTTCAAACAGGATCACACTTTACGAAATACACTTCAATGTGATATCACTGGTTTTGGCCATAACGTCCAGGCCGGGTTTAGGGTTTACAAAAAAAGTTTAAAACTATGAACTTATGGCATGTATAGGCTGGCCTTTGTCTTAATTTGTTTGAATGCGTATATATTTAGCCATGCGAAAATGGCTTAATCTTGATATTAATGCTTATATGCATTTGGTTATGGCATAGACTTATTATTAAAGTATATTTCATGGTGTATATATGTGTGGTATTTGGTTATATGGTTTGGCTTGATTATTAAGTTAGTTGATGGTTTAGTAATTTGACATAAAAGAAGTATATTTTGGTAAGTATGTTCCATGACATGTTTGAATGGTGTTTTGGTTATATGTTTTAGTCGAGTATTGATATGAATGACTTATATATTAGTTCATGTTGATAAGCTTAATATATGGCATATATGTTGTGGTGTTCGATCATATGTTTTGGTGTTTCGGTAATGAGAAATGCTCAATATGATTTTTATATATTGGCTTTATAAGTGACGTTTTGGCATATTACGAAGTATATAAAATTTGTATGATTCTTGTGGTTAATTTTACTACCCGAATTGATAAGAAGCAAGTTGGACTTGTGTTATATTTTGGTATAATACATAGTATAGGTAATAAGTGTGATTTGATTCAGCATTTATACTTATAAATTAGGATGAATTGGTTTGATTTCATGATTATATTATAAACATGTTGTATTGGTATATGAGTACTTAATAAATGAATTAAATGTATGATTATATTCGGGTAGTAATAGGTTTAGTTAATAAATTATGCCTATGAAGTCATTGGTTGTGAAATGATCAACTTTGTTATGATTAGAAAATGGTTTTAAGCTAGTGGTTGGATGGCACAATATGTACTATATATGTGGTTAACCTTGATAGTCGAATAAGTAAGGAATGGATTTGTTAAGTGTGTTTGAATTTTGACATGATGATTAGCTTATAATGTTATTATAGATAATTTTGCATTGGAGTTTATTATAGCTATGTTTATTTTTATGGTGACTTGTGTATATTTTAATAAAGTTTAAACATAGATAGAATTATGTTATAAAGTTAGTTAATGATTAAATAATCATGTGATATGGATTGGTATGGTTATTTTTGTGCTTAGCTTATAAAGTGAAACATACATTGTTTTAATTTAAATGTTTGAATATCATGGAATAATGGTAATTAAAGCATATTTGGTCATGTTTTTATATTACGAATGTCGCATAAATGAAGGAAAAACTTTAGTAGTGAAATATGGTTTGTTAGATGTTTAATTTGTAATGTACAAAATCTTTAAAATAGTATGTTTGGTAATCGATTAATGGAATAGTTGTTTTGTTATAAGTTCTGTATATGATATGATTTAATATATATATGTTAGAATCTATTTTAATTATGAAATGTTATGACTTAAGACTTGATATTTGATTAAGTTGCGAGCATTGATGTGATTGGATATCGAGTTGTAAAGTGTGATGTTCATCTGTACGAACTATGATAGGATCGGTAATGCCTCGTAACCCTAGTCCGGCAATGGATACAGGTTAGGGGTGTTACATCTAATCCTTCGCACATTATTTCCTTAACCAAAATTGAGATTCAGTCAGATTTATCGTACAATGAAGAACCGATTCGAATTCTAGCTCGTGAGATCAAAAAGCTGATAAATAAAAGAATAGCATTAATAAAAGTGTTATGGCATCGACACGGGTTTGAAGAAACTACGTGGGAACTCAAGGATATTATGAGAAAGCAATATCCAAACCTATTCATTAGTAAGATTTTTAGGGACAAAAATCCCTAAAAGGGGAGAGTTGTAATAGCCCGGTTTTAGCTAAATCAGGATAGTGGTTTTGGAACCACAAATCTGAAGTTATAAAATTATTTTAATATTATTTTTGGTGTTTATAGCATGTGAATATATATAGATGAAAATTTTGTGAGCTAATTTTATCGTTTAATAGCTCAATTCGAGAAAAAAGGACTTCATTGCGTAAAGACTTGGGGAAACAACCTATAATTTTAAATTCTTATAAAAAACAACTTATCATGCTTGATTCTCTAATGTCTTAAAGTTTAAGTAGTCAATGCATAAATCCCTATGTTTTAATTCAAGATATATCAATCAAAATCATAAACCAATCAAAATTTATCCTAAATACGATATCAGAGCTTTTCAAGAGAACAAGACAATCATTAATAAATACCCCCCACACTTAAGATGTACATTGCCCTCAATGTACAAAGATAGGTATTATAAAATAAAAATAAGGTAGGGAGAGAAGTGAAACTTCCTGTATGATGAATTCCCCGAACTAGAGTTTTGGAGAGTAATTGGTTCGAGAGTGGAGGAGGATACTCCGGCGGTCTTAGAGGTTCATTAGGCCATAAGTCTTGCGCCAAAAGAATATTATATCTAGTGGTAGCTATGGTCGGGGTCAAGCAGGACATGGCAGTCGTGGAGAACCTTTCCCGGTGGAGTTTTAGTTCCTCTGTGATAATGAGCTTAAGAGCTTTATATAACTATGATAAAATCAGGAACTTTTTAGGGGATATTAGAAAGAATAAGTACTCAAAAAGAAATAACCAAAATTTATAATAAAATTCTAAATCTGCTAAAAAAATAAAAATAAAAATAAAAAGTAGTTTGAATAAAAATTAAAAACATAAAATAATAAAACAAATATTTCTAAACATCTTCATCATTGGATGGTTCGCGAGGTGGGACTGGCAATAAGATGTGGCGATGCTGACAAATCTGCTGTAGAGTAGCATGAATGTTGTCAAATCATTGAAAACACTGATGCTCGAATCGAGTGAGGCACTCAGAGATGTCAGCATATGAAGCTGCCGCATGAACTGGACGAGAGGGTGGTGGTGGCTGAGTCGGTGGGTCCTCGTGCTGTGGGGGGACATCATTAGGAATGTCCTTGTGGGCCTCCTCCTCGGTAGATTGGGTGAGACGATACTGGGGAGGGGAGGTTCTTCGGCACCTCTCGATCATCCTCATACTAAGCATGCTCGAGATGCCTTGTGGAGACATCTTCCCAATCGATGCAGCGGCCTGCTGCTAAAGGTCGGGCCCGAATTATTTGGAAGAGCTCTTCTTGGGGCCCTCGTAGAAACTGTAGGAGAGGGAAAAGAGATGGGAAAGTGAGGATTAATGCACGGGAAGTGGATTTTAGGATGGTTTGGGGTTGGGGAAATGAGAAGCTAGGGAATGATGGCTGGGAGAAGGATCAGGGAGTGGAGAAGGGGAGATTTTAACTAGGGTTTTGAAAGGGGGAAGAAGATGAACAGTGGCTTGCTTATATAGGGGAGGGACACACGGCCTAGGGCCACGCCCGTGTACTCTGAGGGTGAGCCTGTGTTTTTTGAATTTTGCAATTTAGGTTGTGCCCAGCTACTATCCCACGCCCATGTGTCTGGGGCGTGTGTGGACACGACCATGTCGCATGGTCGTGCCTAGCTTTGTTCGCTTCTCCCATGCCCGTGTGTTAGGGTACCACGGCTGTGTATTATTGTCCACAGCTTAATGGAACGGGCGTGTCTCACACCTGTGTCAAAGAAACAGAATTGAGCCTTGCCCCTAGCACGCCCGTGTTTTTTAATTCCTATGCCCGTGTTCACCTATCAAGTTCACCCACGGCCATGTCGCACGACCATGGGAATTTATCGCATCCCATGTTTTGGGGAAATCATGTCCTACTTCTACACCGCTGTATCGCACGGACGTGTCTCTTCCCCTCTTTGGCCACGGCTTTAGGCACGCTTGTGTGCCCGGCCGTGTGTGCTGAAAAACTTTGCAATTCAAAGATAAATTTAATGATTTAAAGTGTTAGAAATTAAAAATAAAGAAATCAAAATATATTAGTGCTCGGGTTGCCTCCCGAGAAGCACTATTTATAGTCTAAGCTCGACTTACCTCTTTAGTGAATGGCCAGGGCGGTTCGAGGAGTTTATACTCCTTATTCCTACTATCAATCTCATCAAAGTAGGGTTTTAATCGGGTGTTGTTTACCTTAAAAGTGCCGACTTAGGGTGACTCACCTCCACCGTACCGAATGGAAAAATATTGAGTACCGTAAGAGGGATTTCCTCATTCGGTGTGGTAGTGACAATGTGGGGATCTACGGCATCTAGTAAGACTTTATCGCCAACCTTAAGTTGATTAGGAGAGGTATCAGGCTTGTTTCGGCGTAGTTTCAGTTTATCATGTGTTCTCGATTTGTTTGCTCGTCATTCTTCTAGCTTCTCTATCCGTAGCCTTCGTTCTCATGAAAGTGTCCTCTATCATTTTTGGAACATGGCTCGTGAACTTCTTTGAAGCTTAATTTCTGCAAAGTCATATTGTCAGTTTTAGTAGATTGGTGTGGACTATTACCTTTAATGTTCGATGTGATGCCAGAATTACGAGCTTGAAGGGTGATTGTTTCGTCTCCCACACCAAGTGTAAGCTCACCTGTGCCAACATTAATAGTTGTTTTAGAAGTTGCTAAAAAGGGCCTTCCTAAAATCAAAGGGGTGTTATTATCCTCCTCTATGTCTAGAACAACGAAATCAACGGGGAATATGAACTTATTTACTTTCATGAGTACATCTTCATTAATACCCCTAGGGACTCTTATAGTTTTATCTGCCAATTAAATGCTCATCCTAGTTTGTTTAGGTTTCCCAAGACCTAGTTGCTTAAACATTTTGTAAGGCATGACATTAATACTAGCCCCTAAATCAGCTAATGCATGACTTATATCTAAACTACCAATTAAACAAGGAATTGTAAAACTCCCTGGATCTTTCAATTTGTGGGGTAGCTTATTCTGTAGAATAGCTGAGTAGACTGCATTTAGCTCCACATGTGATGCTTCGTCCAACTTCCGCTTATTTACTAAAAGCTCTTTTAAAAATTTTATTGCATTTGGCATCTGTGACAAAGCTTCAATAAAAGGTAGGTTAATATGTAATTTTTTCAAAAGTTTGAGGAATTTACCGAATTGTTCGTCTGAGCGGTCTTTCCTTGTCTCGTTAGGGTATGGGACACGAGGTCTATATTCTTTATTCATTGTTTTGTTATGACTTACCTCACTTTCACCTTTGCTCACCATAGTTTCTTGTATCAATTCTAGCTCAGGTGCAATGAATCCTTCCATATCTTGAGTACTAATTGTGTTGAGGTGTTCGCTTAGGTTAGGTTCAGTATTACTTGGTAAGCTACCTTGTGGTCATTCGGAGATTAGTTTCGATAGCTGGCCTATCTGAGTTTCGAGTCATTGGATCGATGCTTGTTGATTTTTAAGTTCTGTCTCGGTATTTTGGAAACAGGTTTCTAACATTGATATGAATTTTGAAAGCATCTCTTCAAGGTTCGGTTTCTTCTCTTGTTGGTAAGGTGGCTGTTGAAAACCCTGAGGATTTTGTGGCTTTTGATTCCCTTGACCTCCCCAGGAGAAATTTGGGTGGTTCCTCCAACCTGCATTATAAGTGTTACTGTATTGGTTATTTTAAGATCTAAAGTTGTTGTTACCCATATAGTTGACTTGTTCCTCTTTGGTTGTGGGATTGAAGGATTGATATTCTGTATGCACACCTCCTCCACTTGAGTCACACCTCAGTACTGGATGTACCTGCGTAGAACCAAGTAAACCATCAATCTTTTTATTGAGAAGTTCTACCTAATTTGACAGCATAGTAACTGAGTCGACGTTATAAACGCCGGCTATTTTTGTTGGCTTAGTCCTCATGATTTGCCACTCATAGTTATTCAGTGACATTTCTTCAATGAATTCATAAGCCTCTTCAGGTGTTTTGTTGTTGATGGTTTCTCTAGCAGCTGTGTCAACCATTTTCCGAGTCGAGGGATTCAAACCATTGTGGAATGTTTGTACTTGCAGCCAAAGTGGTAACCCATGGTGAGGTCACCTTCTCAGCAAGTCCTTGTATCTCTCCCAAGCATCGTAAGTGTTTCTAAATCCATCTGCACAAAAGAAGAGATATCCTTACGTCATTTAGCCATTTTAGCCTGCAGAAAATATTTTAGTAAAATTTTTTTGTCATCTGTTCCCAAGTAGTAATTGACCCTTGTGGTAACGAGTTCAACCACTGTTTAGCTTTGTTTCTCAGTGAAAAGGGAAATAACTGAAGACGAATGGTATCACCAGAAATGCCATTGATTTTAAATATATCGCAAAATTCTAGAAAGTTGGCTAAGTGAGCATTGGGATCTTCATCCTGCAAACCATCAAACTGAACAAACTGTTGTATCTTTTGAATTGTGTTATGTTTTAGTTCAAAAGTATTTGCAGCTACAGCCGGTCTAACTATGCTAGATTTCGTTCCTATTAAAGAAGGTTTAGCATAATCATACATAGTGCGTGGAGCAGGATTTTGATTAGCCGCAATTGCAGGAGGTGGCTGATTGCCTTGGTTTTCAGCCATCTCTTCGGTTGGGTCTTGAGTATCGTCTTCTTACTCGTTCTCCGTGTATTGTAAGCTGCGCCTTATCTCTCTTTGATTTCTACAAACTGTACGATCAATTTCTTCGTAAAAAAGTAATGGTCCCGACGGGTTTATTCTAGTCATAAACTGTAAAAACCTGCCAAGAGAAAGAAAAAGTAAATTAATAAATAATATTAATTAAATTAAATTAAATTGCAAGAAAACTAAATGGCTAAAGTAATAAAAATTGAGCGTTCCTAATATTTTAGTTCCCCGGCAACGGTGCCAAAAACTTGATCGTGAGGTTTCGTGATAGGTTTCAAATATTTATAATTACTCGTTCTTGAACTAACTATTATCGCGATGTAGGCAAGTGTACCTATTGAACAGTAGTATAGTTTTAGCAAGACCGGATTGTCGAACCCAAAGGAACTAAAAGTACTAGTAATGACTATCTTTTTATTATCTAGCCTAAGAACAAAAGGGGTTTTATTTGTTTTAATTAACTAATTATCTAAACTAAGAACGCACAGAGAAAAGAATTGGGGAATTGCTTTTGGGAAAATCAATTGACTTGAGACAATACCTAAGGAAAAATCCACCTAGACTTTACTTGTTATTCTGGCTCCGAACCGGATGATTTATTCATTCAACTTGTTCCGTAGAGATCCCTAAGTTATGTTATTATCCCTATTTAAGACTAATAACGTCTAATCCCTAAATTGAATAACCGAGACTTTTCTCCAATTAACACTCTAGGGTTGCATTAACTTGATCTATGGATCCCCTTACTAGGTTTCACCCTAATTCGGCAAAATCTTGTCACCCTATTTCTAGGCGCGCAATCAACTCCACTTAATTATGACAAAAGTACTCTTAGATAGGGTCTATTCCTCCTTTAAATAAGAGCATGTCTTGAATCAGTATCCTGGGATATCAAAATAAGAATTAAGAACACATAATTAAGAACAAGTTAAATATTTATCATACAATTCAGAAAATAATAACAAGATTCATTTTAGGTTTCATTACCCTTAGGTATTTAGGGGATTTAGTTCATAACTAAATAAGAAAACATTTCAGAAGAATAAAGAATACAAAACATAAAGAAAACCCAAAACTCCTGAAGGAAAATTGAGGAGAGATCTTCAGTCTTGATGATGAATCCGGCTTCTGAGATGGATCAATCGGCTTCCTTGGGGTAATTCCTTACCCCCTATTCTCCATCTCCCATTTTCTCCTCTTCTAGGGTGTATTTATAGGCTTTCGAATGCCTAAAAGCCCTCAAAAGTGGCCTTTCCCGAATTGGACTTAACTTGGGCTCGACAGGGACACGCCTGTGTTACACGCCCGTGTGCGATCACTTCAGGCCGTGTTCGAGCCTATTACATTGGCATGGGTGTGTGCTATGCCCGTGTGAGTCGTGCTCCAATTCTTCCAAATTGACACAGCCGTGTGGTCTTTCTGTGTGAGGAGGTCCAGGCCGTGTTGATTTCGTACTTTCGTCCATTTTCTTCATTTTTGGCCCGTTTCTCGTTCCTTTCGCTCTCTTATGCTCTCCTAAGTATAAAATGTGAAATTAAAGCATTAGAAGCATCGAATTCACCAATTCTAATGAGAAACCATCCATAAAATGCATTAAACATGGGGTAAAAATGTGTATTATTTACGGTTTATCACCTGACAACTCCTAGTTGTAAATCATCCAAGACAGGTACTACAAAATCTCCTATAGTCCTATTTTGTATACGAGCATCTTGCAACAACAATTTGTTATTGCATCAGGATATGGCTACATTATTTCCTGGTAAAGCCATATTTCTTTGTTCTCAAAGTCTACTCCAAATAGTCCTTTCAAATTATGGATCAACAATGGTAAGAAAATCTGAATTACTTTGGGTCATAAAACAGCTAAATTGAAGTTAAAGAATTAGTAACAAAAAAATAGTTAGAGAATACTAAATATTATATAAGGAAAATGAACTGCAAAAACACACAGAAACAAAAATAAAAAGCAAACAAACGCCATTGTAAGAACCTGATTTAGACCCTAGTCGGAATAGTAGTTTCAGGACCACAAATATGAGTTAGAAAAATATTTTAATATTATTTTCCTTGCTTATAATATGTGAGTTGACATGTGTGAAATTTTCGCGCGAAAATTTTATCATTTGTATGTTTAATTTGATAAAAGGACCTATTCGCAGAAAATTCAAAAGATGTGTTCTATTTGTTTAAGTGCCTATTTGTTATGGCTTATTAAGTATGAGGTCCTTATGTTGATACTAGACCATTGAATTTATGAATGGACATATATGCCAAGGGTTAGTGGATTTTAAATGTTTATAATAAGGTTAAAACGGTAAAATGTATATTTATGTAATATTAATGAAACAAAACATGAATTGAGTTTTTTAATTCATCATCCTTATCGAAATTACAAAGAAAAAGAAGATAAAATAAGAGTTCTAGGGTTCGGCACTCATATTGGCTAATTAATGTATGGTTTTAACTCGATTTTTGATCATTTCTACATTTTTGTGATCGTGGCTCTGTATACTATCATGCCCATGTTTGAATTTTGGAAATTGTTGATGATTTTGAGTTGAGCCATTGTTGATAATGTGAGTTTTATGAAGTTTGATGATGGTAAATGGAAGATATGTGTTAGATTACTATGTTTTGTATTGGGATTTTTGATGAATTTGAGTATTTTGGACTAAATTGTGAAAATGGAAAATTGAGGACTAAAATGTGAAGTAAATGATAAATATGGGCTGATAAGGACCATAGGAAAATACGGCTAAAGCATGGTTTTGATGAATTTTGTATATTTGGTGTTTTGTGTAATAAGGACTAAAATGTCAAAATGTGTAAATTTATGGGTTAAAGTACAAAATGCCCAAAGATGTGTTTTTGTATTAAATTGAATGTGTTGGTGATTAAATAAGTTAATTTTGAATACATGTAGATCAAGAAAGGAGAAATTCAGACCTAGATCGAGGCAAAAACAAAGTGCTGATTGATTGACTAATATCGTCGTTTTTACGTCCAAAGTAAGTTCGTGTATAATACATATTTTTTGTATAATGTTTGTATGTGATGAGATAAATAGAAATGAGATTGAGAAGTTGGAGTATGTGAAATGTGAATCGAATTTGAGGCACTAAGTGTGCGAAAAATGAAATAGCTACGGTTATTAAAAATGGCACTAAGTGTGCAAGAAAATAACAGCGATGGCTGAATAAATGGCACTATGTGTGCGATACAGATATAAGTTTGGTTTAATGAAATGGCACTAAGTGTGCGATATTATTATAGCTTCGGCTAATTAATTGGCACTAAGTGTGCGAGTTCATTGAATGTTCAAGCATGATCGAATGAAGTAGTTCATCGAGCATCGAAGTGATAAATGTGATAGATAAGAATGTAATGATAGAGGTATGTACAAAACCTATGTGATTGATGATACTGAGTATGAAGTAGATGAAAGGTTATGTAAATGAAGGATGAGATGAGTTGCATTAGGTGTTAGTTAATCGATAGAATTATATTTTAATTGATAAGATAAATGTGTTATATCATGAACTTACAAAGCTTCAAAGCTTACTATGTGAAATGTTCTTTGTTTTATAGTGTTATAAAGCTAGCTCGGATCCAGGGTATATGGTATATGGCATCTATTTTGGTATCATTTTGATAGTTGTGTATATGGTATATGGCACGTATCGGCTAGAAGTGTTTTAGTATGTTTTGTGATGTGAATATCTAGCCATGAGATTTGGCTTGTAAATGTTGGTATGTATGGCCTTTTAAGTTGGCCTAAATAATGTGTTTGATAGGTAAGTTATATGATGTATATAATGTTTATGTGATGGTTTGAATATGGAATGTTGAGTTGGTAAGTTTTGTGGTATGAAGTATTTGAAAAAATGATGAGTTTATGTATTTGGAACTTATGCAAGTTGTGATGATTTTGGGACATTGATTTGATATGTTTTGGCTATGAAATTGTGTAGTGAATTGGATGGTATTTGAATGGCAAGAAATATATACAAATTGGTTGATTTGGTTGCTTATGAATGTATGCAAATAATGCTAAAATGATGAAATTATAGAGTGCTTTAGATAGGTGGGAAATGGGGCTTAAATCAAGCCTAATTTCACCCCACACGGTTGAGCACACGGGCATGTGTCTTGATCGTGTGTCTATTGTAATTTAGTTTTTCAAGTTAGTCTCGAGCACGGCCTAGACACAGGGGTGTGTCTGGTGGCCATGTGAGGAACACAACCTTGGTACATGGGCGTGTGTGGTCATTTCGAAGGATACACGGGCTAGACATATAGGTGTATGGTCGGTCGTGTGATCCAAGTCAGTTTCGACCACAGCCAAGACACACGGGGGTGTCTTGTGGCCGTGTGGTGAAGTCAGTATATATGCCTTGTTTTTCCACTGTCTAGACACACGAGTGTGACTAATGCCGTATAAGGCACACGGCCTGTTCACACGAGTGTGTGACCTGCATAACTTTGAAAAATGTTTAAGTTTCAAAAAATTTTGTATGAGCTCAGTTTAGTCCCGATTGATTTCTAAAGTATGTTTACGGTCTCATTGAACTAAGAAAAGGACTATATGTTAATGTATGACTATGATTCTATGATGATTGTGAAATGAATGTTAAATGTTTCGATATGTTTGGTAATTCCTTTTAACCCTAGTAGGCAACGGATATGAGTTATGGGTGTTACAGTCATCCTCGACAACAGCGCCAAATCTTGATCGATGGTTTAACGTCAAAGCAATGATGTGTAAGCATACACAGTCGATGAAAGTATAGTAGAAAGATGTGAGTCTATTGGATATCGATCCCACAGGGATGGTAGTCTTTTGTCTATTAATGTCAGTGCAACAACTAGATGGAACGAGATAAATTGTGAGAACAGTTGTCAATGCAATCACTTGAAAAAAATAAAATAAAATATGATAATGATAAATTGGGATCCCCAACATGAATCTTCAGCAGAATACTAATTGCTCACAAGGTATAAAAAGATAGGTGATTGTCGAAACAATAAAGTCCAATGTGTATCTTACCCAGTGTCATTTCTCTATTTAATCCGAAACTTAAACATGCATACTAACCTCACTTTTCGATGATGCCAATACAACACTATTAAGAACAAGTAGCTTACTCAACATCTGTTGTAATGCTTGTTGGCTCAAATTTTCACAGCACTTTTCAGTGTCAATGACTACAATAACACTTCCATGTTAAAAAACACTCAAACCCCAGGATTAAACACTAAAAGCAATATTGAATAAGATAACATTCAATCAAGAATTCATGTGTACTTCCATACAAATAGAAAACAGAGAATAATCACCAGCATTCATAAAGAAATAAGAAAAAAATGAGTAGAGAATACTATTCCTAGACAACTTGACTGAATCTCTTTATTCCCTCTTGTCTCGCACTTAGGTCTTCTCATTAAAAACTAGTCTGCATCTGGTTTTCATGTTGGCTCACCCGTGAGAGGCTTAAGCTGCCATGGCCGCAAGCTTCAAGGTAGGATGATGAAGATGATGACCCAAAAAAAAGAGCTATCTTTTCTTCTCACGTCCACCTTTTATGTCCTCCAACAATACTGGTGTCCTTTTCTCAAAATTATTCTGTCCTTGTAGGTACAAGTTGGTTACACCAGACTGGAAAGCTCACGCAAATTTAGTTCTTACTTGGACAACTGTCAAGTGCGGCGACAATTCTGGATGCAATCTGGAACTCACTTCTGCATCGACATTAATTCAAAAAGATAGCAAAATTAAGGATAAAATAAGCTAGGATTCACTGGGTTATAAAATGCAGTTTACTAAACTGAAAATGTGAAAAGGTATGCTAAGGATAACTAAATGGGAACAATTTAACCAATAAGTAAGGGGGAAAACCTATGTTCTTTCTAGTGTTATCAGTCTCCCTCCCTTTCCAAAACTTTTCACCCTTGCCATTTTTATATGTTCATTGAACATAGTCCATGTTGACCAAACCCTATTCCCATTCACCACCTTTCCTTTTTGTCCCCTCCTTCCACATTCTCCCATTTTTTTCCTCTTTTTTTCTCATCTATTTTCTCTCCATTTGCTAAAACCACCACCCTTTCTCTTTTAACTTTTGTTCCTTTCCCCCACCGTCACCGAACCCTTCACCACTATTCACCATGCCTCGTGTCCACCATACCTCCTCTCCTCCTTTTTTTCTCCTTCTATCATCACCGTCATCGTCGCTGCGCACCATCGCGGGTCTCTTTTCTCTTCTATTTCTCTCCTCCCTTTTTATTTTCTACTCTAACCTTGTTGCATTGAAACCCATATAGTTGCTTTCTTTAACCATCACTGAACTACTAATCCCTCATCACCGGATCACCGCTGAGCTGCCGTCGTCACCATCGCTAGTGGTTGAATTGCTTCCCTTTTCTTCCTTCTCTATCTTTTCATTCCACATATTGATTAAACTTATACTCGCTTTTCTTTAATGATTCTTGTAGATCGCTCAAATCTCTGATCTCATTTCTATTCGGATTCATCATCCATCCTGATTTAATCAAGTTTGTAAGTGCAGGTTATTTCTATCATAGACTCCTCTTGGTGACTTCATCTCTTGGCCGAACAGTATAGTGGCCATAGGAATAATTATTTTTAATATTATTTTATGCTAATACTTTTCCTTACAATCTTTGAAGGACCAAATAGTAATCATAGGGGAGACCCTATTATAAATCATATTTTCAAGAGTCCAAAACTGATGGTAAGTGTTAGTATGGCTATTAGTAATCGATCTATTAGTGATAAATTGTTTTCAAACGAATCCTAACCAATAAGCATTATTCATGTGTTAGATACGTCTTTTGAGTTAGATTAAGCGAAATTGATACTAAGGATTGTGGCATTTAGGATCTTTAATAAAAGGTGTGGGATCGATTCTACTTATTATATGTTATATAATTAAATTTGGTTATCTTAATAACTTAAACATGATTAATTGTAAGTACACTAAGCAATTCAAAGAGGAGTTGAAAAACTCATTACAAAGGGCCCAAGTAAGTAACTCTATCTGAAATACATTTTGTAAAATGCATGAGATATGTGATATGATGTGATTATCTTTATAAATAATTATGTATATGTAGATCTCGTTCTCATGACATGTGTTGCATGGTTTATGTGATATATTTGGTGATTCAAGTATGTGATATATATATGATCATGTGAATATTAAGACCTATAATCTAATGTGACAAGCATGATTAAACATCTTAAAGTGATGACTAGTGAAATGTGATTATGAGAACATGTTCACATGCCTAAGTGTTAAAAGTGATTCACATGTGTTTAAAAGTAAAATTACCATGTAACATGCATGGGGTCATATTTTGTGAAAGATGGAAGTATGTTGCAATATATGTAACAACCCAGTTTTAGTCAAATCAAAATAGTGGTTTCAGGACCATAAATCCAAAGTCAAAATAATTATTTTATTATTATTTTAAGGTCTACAGCATGATGGTATAGTTGTGTGAAATTTTCATTAAGAAATTTTATTGTTTGAAGGCTAAATTTGATAAAAAGGACTTAATCATGTAAAGTCAAAAACTTGTGTTCTAATAGTTAAAGGTATTAAATGACTATAAAATTAAATAGTGGAGGTTCTTATCTAGCAATTATACCATTTCTTAATTGAGTGGATATATCTGGACATTTTATTAAGTATTTTGATGGTTATTAATTAAGGATAAAATAGTAAATTGGGAAATAACTTAGTAAAATAATAGAAACATGAAATAATCTTTAATTTTCCATCATCTTCCACAAAAAATGCAATTAGAAACCTCTATGGAAGGAGCTCAAGTATTCGGCTATACAAGTTAATTGCATGGTATGATTTTTGACTCAGTTTTTAGTGATTTCTATGTTTTTGTGATCGTTGCAACTAGGTCTACCTAGCCCAGGGACTAATTTGCAAAACTATTAAAGGTTTAGGATGTTTCCATTGATGAATATGTATTAGCTTTAATGATTGATGATATATTATGAATGTTTGATGATAGTTATACAAGTTTTGTTAAGGTATTTTTAGTGAATATGCAAATTAGGGATTAAATTATGAAATGTGAAAAATTTGTGGTTAAAATGTGAAAAAATGAAAAAATGGGCTGCTAGGGATTTAATTGAAAATCGGCTAGCATGGGTTGTGGTTGAATTGCATGAATTTGTAATTTTATGTAATAAAGACTAAATTGTAAAAATGTGAAATATTATGGGCAAATGTGTAAAGTGGCTTTAAAGTGTATTTTGGATTAAATTGAGCAGAGAGATTATTAAATAAGCTAAATTTGATATTATATAGATCAAAAAAAGTGCAACACAGACTTAGATTGAGGAAAGAACAAAGTTTTGGATGAATCGACTTGTTTTGTCATTTTTGCATCCAATATAAGTTTGTATGTAATAAGCTTTGTTTTAATTGTATTTTAAAACCTTAATATTGCCTAAATTGTGAATTACAACCTTGCGGACACATTCGACGAAGATTCGGCATTGGAAATCCTGGTTGAACCTTAGGAATAGAGTAGGATACAAATGACATGTCATTAGGGGTTACATTGAGTTGGCTTCGGGCCATGATATTGGCACTTCGGGTGCTAGATTCATTGAGTTGGCTTCGACACTTAGGGTGCGAGACTTTTGAGGATCCGACTTATATTCCAAATGGTTCAACAGGTATATCGAAGATATGAAATGGTGAGAATAGATACGTAACAGTACAACTATGTACGGAAAACTATATGAGCATCGAATTTATAGAAGTTATAAGTTTATGGTTATAGTTGTGATTGAATACAAGTTAACATTTTGATTTGAATGCTTTGTAGCATAATATGTTTATATTATTTGATTGTGAATAAATGATGAGTTTCCTTATTAATTTATACGAGCTTACTAAGCTTTGTAGCTTACATCGTTTGTTTTTCTGTGTTTTATAGTGATTTTAAAGCTAGCTCAGATTCGAGGATCATTGGAAACTTCATTAAACTATCCAACTATCACTTAGTACTTTTGAAATTAAGTTTTGGTCATATGGCATGTATAAGGACTTTGGGTCATTTTGGTATATGTTATTATGAATTTGGCCATTTGTGTTGGCTTATAAAAGTTAAGTATTTTTTTTTTTGTGTATAGCCATGTGAGTTGGCTTATTTTGGTAAGTATGGTGATGTGTATATATATGTACTAATGCTCTTTGGTGATGTAGTTTATACTTGCTTATTGAATCGCTTGTTGAGATTTAGCATAAAAAGTAGCAAATTGCTTAGGGTAAGCCTTATTGTGGATTGGTACATTGAGTACCATATGAATGAATTAAGAGTTATGATAGATATGTGGTTTTAGGAAAATTGGTGCACAATTGAAAGTGACCAATTAAGTGTTTTGAAATTGTGAAACTTGTATGCTTTGAATTGGCAAAACATGATATTATGAGCATGTTAGTTGTTGGTATTGAATTGGCATGTTTTGGTCTTGGTTGTGCTTGAATTGGATGCCTATTTATGCTATGTTTCAGTGTCATTTGGTTTGGTGTAGGTGTATACAAATTGGGTGACAAAATGGCTTGGTAAATAGCCTATTTGTCCACACGAGCAGAGACATGTCACACGGTCAGGTTGCACGGTTGTGTGTCCCTTGGTGTTAAAATTAAAATCAAGTCAGTATGCTCCACACAGCCCAGCACACAGGCGTTTGACCTGGCCGTGTGGCATAAGTCAGCATACCCTACAGGTTTGGCACGACTAGCACACGACCTGGAACACAGGCATGTGTGGCCATTTTTAGGGCACACGGGGTACCTACATAGGCAAGTGTGTTGGCCGTGTGACCCAAGTCAGAGAGTTACACGGGGTCAGACAGGGGTTGGGACATGGCCATGTGATCCCATTTCGAATTCTTACACGGCTGGGCCACACAGGCGTGTGTCCCCTATATTTTGCAAAAAATTTCTAAATGTTCCAAAAATTTCCTGAGTTATCAGTTTAGTCCTAAACCTTCCCGAATACATGTTTTAGGCCTCGTAGGGTTATGTTAGGGACGATATGTATGTGGATGAATGATTATTATTTGAAACTTGAAAATGTATGTGAAATGTATGTGTAATTGTATTATATGTTCGGTAATGCTCCGTAACCCTAGTCTGGTGTTGAATACGGGTGAGGGGTGTTATAGTTTATCTGCATATTGGTGGTGGCTAGTCCACAAAGTGTTATAAGTGGCAGTATATCTACATATCAATGATGGCTTGTCCACAAATGGTGATTCAGATGGACGAGTTCTGGGGAACTCGATATTGGTGTGTAGCAGAGATGGGCAGGAAATTTTATAAAATGTGCATCATTTTAAAATATGCATTGATATGTCCAAGCATAAATATTAGTGTTATAAATTTTAATATTTTTATGTTTGATATGACGTTATTGATATTATTTGGTATGTATGTAAATATATATGTATGTGAATATACTTGTGTTGATCCCACACTAGGCCTTTCAAAGCTCACCCATATTACTTTTGTGTTTTTAGATAATCCTCGTGGTTAGGACTCGGATTCAGCCGTTGGTGATGCTCCGAGAAATGTTTCTTTTATGATTATGGATTATTCTTATGTTTTGGAATTTTATGGACTTTATGATTTCCTTTTGAGATTTTATTTTTTAATAGGATACTGAACTGTGGCATGGGATTTTTAAACTTTGGACGTTGGGCAAATTGCATGGATTCTTTATTATGGATATAATATTTTGGTATTTTTTCTAATAAAATCGTTTTTCGCAAACTCAATTTATTGAATTTTGTATTTGAAGATCATCAAGTTGTTTTACAAATATTAAACAAGGTTTCTTTCAAATTTACATTAAAAACATCGTATTTAGGTAGTAAGTGTTTTTCAAAGATTAAACCAATTTACTTCAACTAAAGTTTTTTCAATACTCATGGCCCATGTAATCGCTTAGATTAGGTCCTAACGTCTAGGCCTGGTTTGAGAGGTAAAATACATTTTTGTTCCGCCAGGATGCATGGAAGAAGTACTATCGTGGGCTCCAAGAAGTATTAAATCTTTTAAATCAGCAACATTTGGAAAACAAATTCGATTATAAAATCTTACGCAACCATGATCATTTATACTGAAATTTTTTGTCGTGCCTTGAAGAACCATTTTTTTTCTCAGCTAAATTGACATAGACAAGATGTGTATATCTGATTTGCTCAAATAACACCGACTTAATTTTCAACTTGGTGAACAAACTAGTCTCACTACTAATACTATGTTGAGCAAACATCGCCTACAACTCAACTACTACTTTTTTTTACTCAATACATGAGCTACGACATTAGCTTTCCTAGGATGATAATCAATAAAACAATCGTAATCTTTCAAGAGTTCAACCCAAAAAAGATTTCTCAAATTGAAACCTTTTTGGCTTAGGAGGTTTTAAGACTTTTGTGATCGATATAAATATGGCAATTCTCACCATGCAAATAGTTCCTCCAGATATTTAGAGCAAAAACCATAGTGGCTAGCTCTAAATTGTGCATCGGGTAGTTGTATTCATGCATTTTTAGCTAACGAGACGCATATGCAATCACCTTCTTATTCTGCACCAATACACAACCCAAACCATCCAACGAGGCATTGCTATAGACCACAAAGTCTTTTCCCAATTTAGGCAAGGTTAAGATTGGTGCTTCGTTCAAAATTAGTTTCAATTTTACGAAACTCTCCTAGCACTGTTCATTCCAAATAAACTGAAAATTCTTTTGCAATAGCTTTGTCATCAACATACCTATTTTTGAAAACCCATTTACAAATCTTCAATAGTAATCAACCAAACCAAGGAAACTATGGACCTCTGACACATTACTTGGTGCTTTCCTCTGCCTCGATCTTTTTTGGATAGACACGAATCCCATCTACTGAAATGGCGTGCCCAGAAATACAACCTCAATTAATAAAAATTCACATTTACTAAGCTTCTCGTACAATTGCTTCTCTCGCAAGACTTGTAAAACAATTATGAGATGTTGTTCATGCTCCACCTCTGATTTTGAATAAATTAGGATAACATCAATGAATACAACCAAAAACTAATCAAGATTAGGCTGGAAGATGTGATTTACGTGATCCATTAATGCCATAAGAGCATTTTTCAAACCAAAAGGCATTACCAAAAATTCATAATGGCCATAATGCATACGGAATGTCATTTTAATACATCACTATATTTTACTTTAAAATGATAGTAACCCAATCTCAAATCAAACTTAGAAAAGACTAAAGCTCCTTTAAACTAATCGAATAAATCATTGATATAAGGTGAGGGGTACCGATTCTTAATCAACATCTTATTCAGTTGTTAGTTGTCTATACAAAGTTGCATTGAATCATCATTCTTTTTTACGAAAAATATCAGGGCTTCCCAGGGCGATATACTAGGGATTATAAAGCCGCAGTCCATTAAATCTTGCAACTAAACTTTCAATTCTTTCAACTTTATCGCTGACATACGATAAGAGGAAATCCAAACTGGAGCCATCTAGGGAACACTTCGATTACAAATTAAACTTTCCAATCTGATGGTAATCCCAGTAATTCCTCGGCAAACACATCAAGAAATTCACATACAGTTGAAATCTTGTTGATATGATTTTCATCAGCATTCGAGTAAATAACATAGTCTAGAAAAGCTTTACAGCCTTGATCTAGGACTTTGTTAACTTGAATTGCTTAAATGATACAAATTGAACCTCCTATTCTAACGCCATTCACTTCTACTGAATTACCCACAGCACTATGAGTAAGAAACTTCTTTTTATGACAATCTAATATCACCCTATGCACAATTAGTCAATCCATACAAAACATTAGACCAAAATCGCCAAAGGGCATAATTAATAGATCAACCAGAAAAGATATGCCATGAATTTCTAATGGACACCATCTACACACTTGGTCGACTAACACCGTCTATCCTAAAGGACTCGATACAACCATAGATATTTTCGACCTCTCAAATTTTAGACTTCCCGATTTAACCAGTTTAGAATTGTAAGAATGTGAGGATCCAAGATCTATCAAAGCATCAAAAAGTTTTGAAAATAGAAGAATGATACATGATACAAAATAGTCAGCATCACCCTCCTCACGAGTCCGTACAACATATGCTTGAGTCGAGGCTCTAGCCTCTGACTGATGAACAATAGTTTTGCTCCCCTTTATCGAATCACCTCTTTATACTGTACTACCACAGTTATTCCCTTATCCCCTAACTATAGGTGTAGACCGCTAGGTACAGATAGAAGTGACATTATCACTTCTTAGGCACTTAGAAGCAAAATGTTCCAATGTTCCACAATGAAAACAAACTCGTAAAAATTTCCAACATTCACCTTGATGCCTTTTCCCACAATGTTCACAATTCAGTAAATCAAAATCTCAAGCAGGACCTTGTAAATTACCTACTGATAAGAATGGTTAACAATCTCAATTCCTTTTAGACCTATCAAACTTTACGTTCGTTCTCCAGTTTCTGTAGGAATCCCTAGTCTGTTTAGGTAATGGATGTGAGCTAGTAGTCCTTGTGCGTTTTCCTACAACTCGTGTATGCTCTGTTTTCTTGTCGAGGCCCACGACCTGCTCCATTTTAGTGCGCTCGATCAGGTCAGTAAATTTAGTAATTTGATGGGATACCAGTTGAACCCTAAGTTCATCACACAAACCAAACAAGAAACATTTACAACTTTTAGCTAAGGAAGGCATAAATTCTAAGGCATCTTTATTGTGTCGTAAAAACAAATGCTCATAATCAACTAAGACGTCTCGTCCTATTTTGACAAGGAGAATTCTTGCTTCCAATTCTTGATATATAATTCCCTGACATACTTTTTATGAAAATTAGTCTAAGAGAATACCAAATTAGCTCGACCAGTAGGTATGTGCGTGTAACTATTTGCCACCACGTATATGTTTCTCCTTGTAGCAGAGAAACAACACAAATTACACATTCTCATAGGGTGCATTCAAATTGTTTGAAAATTTCATTTAGTCGATTCTAACCAAACCTCATTAGTTGAGGGATAAACCCCTTTTAGTTCTAGAAATTCAATTGAACATACTTCCACAATTCTTTAATTGAGGCCCTTCAAACTACAAGCAAGCACAAGTACCACCGCATGAGTAGCTCCCGCAACTCTCTAGAAAGCATCAACTATTGTATGAAGTATATTCATATCACCTTGTCCCTCATTTCCCCCTCTATCAACTCTAGGTTGTTGGGCATCAGCTGAAGCTACACTAGGTGCTACAAATTCAACCTTATTTTCATTTTTAGCGAAATGACCACTACTATAAACATCCTAATCAACCTAATTTTTGGGTTCTCTCGACATCTTTTAATTATAAAATAGAAAAATTTTAATCAACATCTAAATTTGGACTCAGACTTGACTCAACTTTGGAATGCATATCTAAACTTGATTCTGAGCTCGATTTAGCCTGAGAATCAGCTAAACGATTCTTGCAACAACTTGAATGTACCCTATAATAATGTGTATTTTGTGTTGTTTCTTTGCTGCAAATAGAAATATATAAGTGGTAGCAGACAGCTACACACCACATACTTGTTAAACGAGTTGATTGGGAATTCTTTCAGGCTAAGTTTCAAAAAATGTACGTCAGAGAATTATAAATGGAGGACTTGAAGCAAGATTTCTTATGGTTGAAACATAATGAAATGTAGTTGATTATGAGAGTGAGTTTCTATGACTTAGTAAATACGTTTCAGAATTTGTGTCTTCTAAAGCTAAAAGTTCTAAATGTTTTCTATGTGGCTTGCATGATAAACTTAGGGTTCAACTGGTATCCCATCGAATTATTGAGTTTGTTCACCTTATCGACTAAATGTAACACTCGTCACTTAGTTCGATCGCTGGACTCAAGTGATAAGATGCTATAGACGATTACAGAACATTTGCAATTCATGATTAAAATTTCGTTTTACATATCAAATAATCACTTATAAACATGTAAATCATGCAATACAATCAAAATTAGGTTTAAATTAAGCTTATGAAAGCTTTAAAATTAACCCAGTATCAATCAAGGATCATTTTGAAACTATTACAAAATGGTGGAAATTTTTGAACTATAAGGGTCACACGGCTATATCCCCTAGCCATGTGAAAGGCCAGAGCCCTATGAAGTTGTAAACACAGAACTATGTGGACTAACCATGTAACAGATAGAGACCATGAGTAGTTGGAGTCACACAACCAGGCGAACAGACCGTGTAACTCACTCTGGCAATGTGGCCAAAAATGCAATTGATCAACAATAGGCACACGACTGTGTCACTGGCCATGTAACTAATTGAGGCCATACCTTTGATCCATGTGTGGCACACGGTCGTGTGGCAAAACACCAAAAGTGACCTATGATTCCCAAAACATACCTAGGTAATTTCCATATACAATGCATTATCTAAATCACAATGAATCCTACTTAAAACTTACATATTATTCAATAATAAATCAATCAAATTACCAAATTCCAAGCCATACCAATATCCTTCAACTGGCACCCCAAAATAATCAACATATCATACATCAATTTAACCATTCAAGAAATCTCAAAATGGCTTAAAATCAACCTTATGAGCATGCACTAAACTTCCAAATTATTTCAAGCTCAACATAAGCATACCATTCATTTTACCTTACCAAATTAATAGTTCACCATCTAATCACCATTTAATCAACTAAGTGTACATACCTAAAACTACTCAACAAGATCACCATCAACAAGATCATTACTAACACATATATATACACATGATACTCAAAAGACCAATCTCATCCAAAACATACCATTGTATAAAAATATGACTCCCTTATGTATAAGCCATTAACAACTAAAACATCACCAACACTTTGAGTTTAGGATTGTCATTGGATGCTGATGTTGATGGTCAAACAAAATAGAACTTAACCTGCACACAAGAAACAAAACAATACACTAAGCATAACTCAATGGTGTTTTTATAATCTGAATATTATAACATGACAAAAATCATTTGAATGCATGATAAAGAGCAAGTAGTGATATGCAAGTATCATGTCAATTAATCATTGCTCATCTCATCATCAACAATCTAATTCAATTCACAACTATAAGCTTATAATATTTTCATTTCATATTTATTTGCAATCCCAATTATCAAATACCATATTTCATTCTTGATTTTCAACCTCATGAACCTGAGGACTTGATTATTTTAATTATAATTATTTTGTTGTTACCATTTATCTCCCTATTAACTTGACTCGGACTCAGACAGACACACGGATCCAACCAACACACCAGTTTTGTATCAATGCCTCATCAGATAAATCTAAAGTAAATAGTTTACGCCCAACGCTTATCAATAAGTTTGACACCTAGTGTCTCATGAGTATCACAAAAGGAATTTCACTTCCAGTTCCTCATCGACTTGTAGTCAAAGTAATGCAAAACTCTTCCTATCCCATGGCATGCCAACTATATCCGACTATACTCGAATAATTAATTGTGTATTCATTACACATTTCTTTATCAATCAATACCTCAATTAACACGTATATTCATTATGAAATCAATTATTCATATATATGGTAACATAGTTCATCTCAATATGAATCCAATTCCATATTTATATGAACATACAAATTCTTTTCACAAATATTTAATTTAGTCCTTATTAACATTATTCAATTCTGATCAATCCAAAACAACTCATTTATAAAAAAAAAATGTCTCACCTTATGATCTTACCATGCACAAACAATTCATTATGCAACAATGCAAAGTAGTTCGGATTATGGAAACACAAACCATAAACTCTGAGCTATTCGTCGATGATTTTGTATTTTTCTTTCGTTTTTGAGAAATTTGAGTCGACGTTAGCTACAAATGAAGAGAAATAGAATAATTCATTAATATACAAGAAAATTCACATTCAATTAAAAATTTAAACAATTTTTTCATTTTATTTAATTTAGTCTCTAAATCGAGACTAACATAACTTTCAATTCAAACCTCAAAAATTCAAGTTGAATTCACTAAAGTCCTTATTGAATCTCCTATTTCTCAATTCTACCACAAATTTTGAAATTTATGCATTTTAGTCCCTATTCGACAAGTCATCAATTGACTTTACAATTTAGTCCTTTTTCAACTCCAAGCTTAAAAACTATCAAAATAGTACCTAAAACTTCAAATATCCAACAATGACAATTTCCTAAATCTTTAATAGTTCCAAAAATTAATACATGGGTCAGCTAGTTAAGCGTTTAAGATTCTAAAAACATAAAAATTACAAGAAAATGACTAAATTGCACTAACCAATTTGTGGTCAAAACTTCAAAGCCTTAAGGATCATCGTTCTCTTTTCTCCCTTCACTTAGGTTCAAGTTTTGCATGAAATGAAGATGAGAATGTTTTTCTTTCTCCACTTACTTTCACCTTTATGTTTTATCATTTATTTAATCCATTTTACAAATTTATTTTATTAAAATTTATAACATTTTCCCCTCAAAACTTAAGGCAATAGTCTACTTTGATATCTTCAGTGATTTAATTGTTGCATACGTCCATTAATCTTATTCTAATAAAAGATTATTGAGAATTTTAACTTTTCACACTTTTAAGATTTAGTCCCTATACCATAATTACTTCATAATTTGATAAAATTACCTATCCAAAATTTAATTCACATGCAACATAACATTTACGGCCTTAGTTTATGAGAAGGGGGTTCTGAAACCATACTTTTTGACAGCACTGACTTTCAAACCGTTACATTGCTTCTATCATCTTTCTTAACATTGTTGAGGTGGTTCATCTTCTGGTGTCTTGTAAAAAAATTCGTGTAACAGTCTAGTTTAGACCCTAGTCAGAATAGTAGTTTTGGGACCACAAAACTGAGTCAGAGAAATGTTTAAATATTATTTTCTGTCTTTATGATGTGTGAATTAGCATGTGTGAAAGTCTCGTATGAAAATTTAAATGTTTGTGTGCTTAATTTAATAAAAATGACCTAATTGCGTAAAATGTAAAAGCTGTGTGTTAGATGTTAAAAGTACCTATTTGATTTGGCTTTATAAATGAAAATTTAAATCATTGCTTAGTATATTATCAAGCCCATGTCTCAATTTTTGATTTTGTTGATGCTTTTGAGTTATGCCATTGATGAAACTATAAGCTTTGTGATGTTAGTTGATGAATTATGAAAGATATGTTTTGGGTTAACATATGTTGTCTTTGAATTTTTGATGAAATTGAGTAATTTGGGCTAAATTGTAAAAATGTTATTTTGAGAGACTAAAATTTGAAATAAATGAAATGTATGGATTTTTATTAGAGCTATGAAAATTCGGCTAAGCTTGTGCACAAGCAAACTTTGTGTATTTTGTGATTTTGTGAATTAGGGACTAAAGTGTTGAAATGTGAAAATATGAGGGCTAGTTTGCAAAATGTACTAAATATGTGTCTATGGATTGTTTTTAATAATTTAGTGAATAAAAGGGTTAATTTTGAATACTTGTAGAACAAGAAAAGAGGAATTCGGATTTAGACCAAGGGAAGTCAAAGATTTTAGAGTAGATGATCTGAGTCGACAATTTTGAGTACGAGGCAAGTTTGTACTTAAAAAGTGATGTTATAAGTATATTTTGATGCTTTGTTTATACATAGATGGTATATACATTGAGTTTGGATGAATACAATGATAAATCAATTGTATTTGGCACTAAGTGTGCGATTTAAACTAGCTTCAGTTATATGAGGCACTAAGTGTGCGATACCGAAATAGCTTCGGTTAATTGAGAAAGCACTAAGTGTGCGAAATTATTATAGCTTTGGCTAATCTTTAAAGCACTAAGTGTGCGAATGTTTAAAACATTGCTAATCTTCAGAAAGTCTTAAAATATCCGAACAAGAGGTGAGAATGAAAATGAATGAATATGGTAGATGGTATTATGCATATAAAGTTTATTGAATTGGTGTAAACATATGGATGGTGTGGCATGAAATTGATAGATGATTTGAGAATTTATAAGTACTTATGTGTTGATGTTTCATATTTTATATACTGCTGATGATTATGGTACGAACTTACTAAGCTTTTGAAAGCTTACTTTGTGTGTGTGTTTGCATTGTTTTATAGATATCGAAGCTACTGTGAATTTGTGGATCATCAAGGATCATCACCACACTATCGAACATCATTTTTGGTACTTTGAAAATGTATATATTAAAGTATGGCATGTATAGGCTAGAAGTTGTGGAATTATGTTTTGTGATGTATATATTTAGCCATGTGATATGGCTTGGTATGGTTGTGGATATGTCATGGTTTTGGTATAAGATATGTGATGCAATATGATATCTTTGATATGTTTTAGTTGGACAAAAGAAATGGTAAATGTTGGTAAGTTTAGGCAAGTTTTAGCATGAAATTGAATGATGTATAGAAAGAAATGTTTTGACAAGCTTTTGACTTATGTTTTGATATAGATTGGTAAGGCTTATGAGTATGTATTTGATTGGAATTGATATGTCATGAGTGGCTTATGTTTTGGTTTGGAATTTGGCTAAATTGGTTGTGCATATATGCTTATTTCTTTGCTTGTAGGTTGACCTAAATTGGGGTGGCAAATTGGCTATTCAAATGGTCTATTTTTGTCCACACGGGCAGAGACACGGGTGTGTGTCTCAACCGTGTGTGACACACGCTCATGTTACAAAGCCGTGTGTCCCCTGGGGTACCCTACAAATTAAAGGCAGTATACCCTCCAGTTTTGACACGCCCTAGACACACGGGTGTGTCTATTGGTCGTGTGTGGCACACGGGTTGGCACACGGGCGTGTGGTCAGCTGTGGCCAAGTTAGTAGCCTCTCTAAATTTCACATGGCCTGGCACATTGGCATGTCTTAGGGTCGTGTGGATAAGTCAGTATGTATGCCTTGTTTCACCACGGCTTAGACACATAGGCGTGTCTAATGCTGTGTGAGGCACACGGCTTGTTCACATGGGCGTATGACCTTTTAAAAGTTGAAATTTTTTATAAGTTCTGAAAAGTTCACATGTTATCGATATAGTCCTAAATGCATGGATTAGACCTTATATGCTCAGTTTAAGTTTGTAATGAACATGAATGAATGGTATTTTATTGAATTGAGATGGTATTTGATATTTGGTAGTTTTGATCTAAGTTACGAGTCCGATAATGCCTCTTAACCTATTCCAGCGACGGATACAGGTTAGGGGTGCTACGATTCGTATGTATGGCAACTTCCTTTCTCATCTCTTCCGATCTTTTAATTTGAAAGTTAATGTTAACCTCAATCATGTTATTACCTCTTTTCTCGATGTCTTGACTAGACATAATTGCGAATGGATTAAGAGTGATGGAGAATGGGTTCGGAATCTCGAACATGCTTAGAATGCTCAACAGGTCATCGTCGATCAATAATTAGAAGGCATGCAATAAGATGATGCATCTCAGCCTTCAATTGGGAATATTCCTGCTCTAGCACCTCCTCATTCTCCACACACCCTTGTACTTTTTGATGTTATTTGCAGTTTTCCATTGCGTGTTGATGCTCGCTTTGATACATTAACAACCGTGTTAGTGATTGGTGCAACCTCTAAGAGGAATAAGTCTCAAATCTTTCCTCTTGCTTCCCTCTGACTCCGGACGCCTAGATTTCTTTGTTGACTTGTTTTCCTTTCGATTATTGGCTTAGAAAATTTCATACTTTGTTACGTTTTTTGAATGTTTGATTCATGATACTTCAGATGCTTTTTATTTGCTACTATGCATGCTCCATAATTTTATGCTTTGGAAACTTTGCCTTTTATTATTATATGTTGCATGTAACGCCCAGTTCCCGAGACCGTCGCCGGAGTCGAACACGAGGTGTTAACAGACTTAATTCATTACTTAAACAGCTCAAACAATTTATTTTTAAAATTTTCAGTCAAGCTAGCAATCTGCATCACAGTCGCTTAAAAATTCATATCTCGAGTTCCAAAACTCTAAATCCAATTCCGTAAATTTTCCCTGAAACTAGAATCATATATTTATTTACTAATTGTTTTCTAGAATTTTTGGTTGAGAAAATTAGTACAGTTTATTAGTTAAAGTCTCCCCTGTTTCAAGGTTTGACTGCTCTGACCTCTGTGTATTACGAATCAGATATCTCCCTGTACAGAGTTTCAATGACTATGCCGTTTGTTTATAATAATACTAGACTCAATAAGGAATCTTTACATATAAATCATGACTTCTAATTATCTTTGAGCAATTTATGGTGAATTTCCAAAGTCAGAACGGGGGATCCAGAAATCGCTCTGGCCCTGTTTCACAAAAATTTAAACATCTCATAAAATATAACTCATATACCTGTTTTGTTCCATCCATATGCAAATAGACTCATAATTCTTCAATTCCAAATTTATTCATCTTCTAATTGTATCTCTACTATTTTTAATGATTTTTCAAACTCACGTCACTGCTGCTGTCTCAATCTATTTTATGGTAAATTTTACCTATTTCATGGTTTCCATGAATTAGCTAGCAATTTAGCATACATAACACCAAATATGATCATGATTAGCCATTCCAATGGCTAATCATTACCAAGAATTTCCATACCACTCAATAACCATATCATAAGACCATATATACAAAATGATTATAATGCTATACATGCCATACTCAAAATATGCAAGCCATTATGCCAAGATGGTATACGGATAGTGTGAGCATGCCTCCGATCGTTCCCGATTTCTGAGCTGGCATGTCAACACTACAAGGAATGAAAAGGAGAAAGTAAGCATAAATGCTTAGTAAGCTCACATGCAAATAGCAAGTAACACAACTATATAAGCAAACATAAAACATCATTTGCATAATCATCACCGAGACATTCATATCACATTTTCATTTATCATCTTACCATATTGTTGTTATATCGAGTTTTCAACCCGAGGGTTAAGTACATACCTGTTCAAAGTATTCATTTCACAACACTTACCATTACGTCCCTTTCATCTTGAGTATTCCTCCATTTGAGTAGAATTTTACCCGTTGAACACATCGGAATATAATTCGGATACATGGAAAGTTTGCACATAAGTGCCACATATGTAGCCAAGCTACCATGTAACCTGCCCATAAGTGAACTCGGACTCAACTCAACGAGCTCGGGCGTTCGTATCCATAAGTGAACTCGGACTCAACTCAACGAGTTCGGACATTCGCATCCATAAGTGAACTCGGACTCAACTCAACGAGTTCGAATGCCCAAACATCCTAGTGACATGTCACTTGTATCCTAATCTATTCCTAAGGTTCAAACGGGCGTTTTCCTCGATCGCACATCTTTTCCATCTTCCACGGAATATCGAAATTGATACTTGGTGATAGTTCATACTCATCAAGTAATTCACATAATTACATATTATTCAACAATAACCACAAAGCATAATATTTCATGATAATAATCAGCATCATATCATATAAACAACATTAAATTGCTTAAAATGACAATTATGTTACTACATTTACACATGAACTTACCTCGTATGCGAAAATGGCTACTTTTACCATTTCGTCCACAACTTGGTATTTTTCCCATTTTAGCCCGAATTTTAGTTTTCCTTGCTCTATCATTTAAAATATAGTCTAATTAGGACTCACATTATTCAAATTGACCCAAAATCATATTTTGTAAAAATTACAGTTTTGCCCCTAAACTTTTGCATATTTACACTTTTCCCCCAAAGCTCGTAAATTAAACTTCAGCCTATTTTCTTATGTTTTATGACATGCTGATCATTTTTCCCTTCTATGGCAACATCAAATTCTCACTCTAACATGTATTTATGACTATTAGGTATTTTTACCGATTAAGCCCTTTTGCTCGTTTTCGCTTAAAACCGAGTAGTACAAGTTGTCTAACATAATTTAAAACCTCAAATTCTATCATAAAACACCAAAATAGACAAATTTCACCTATGGGTATTTTTCCAAATATGAACCCTAGGTTGAATTATTGCTAGCATAAGCTTAATCAAGCTACCGGGACTCCAAAAACGTAAAAATCATTAAAAAACGAGGCTAAAACAGACTTACAATCGAGCTTGGAAGCTTGAAAAACCCTAGCCATGGTTTCTCCTTGCTATATTCGGCCATGGGATTGAAGATGACCAAAATTGGCTTTTAATTTTGTATTTTAATTCATTTTACCCCTAAATGACCAAAATGCCCTTACTACTAAACTTTCCAAAAATTCCATCCATGTCCAATTTTTGTCCATAGACTTAGAAATTGGTAAAATTTCTATTTAAGACCTCCTAATTAATATTTCAAAACAATTTCATATTAGAAACTTCTAGAATGCAAGTTTTACAAATTATTCGATTTAGTCCCTAATTTCTATTTAAGCACTTTATGCATAAAATTTCTTCACGAATTTTTCACACAATCATGCAATCATATCACAGACCTCAAAATAATCATAAAATCATTATTTCTATCTCAGATTTTATGGTCACGAAACCACTATTCCAACTAGGCCCAAAATTAGGATATTACAACTCTCCCCCCTTTAGGGATTTTCGTCCCCCAAAATCTTACCAGAAAAGTGGTCTTCACTTTTAATCTCATATTCGGTGCTGAAGAACTTTCACTTAGGTTGTACCTCCAATACATCTCTTTAATTTCTGATATGATCTGAAAGCTTATAGTCTTAACTCTCAACTGTTCTTAAATTTTCAACCCTTCTCAGTTTCCCATGATATCATGACATAAAACCCGGATCTTAACTTGATTAATGGAGACCGGAATTCCAAGAAATCCAACAATCAAAGAGGCCTGAAATTCCATGAATCTGATAAGTAGGAATTCATTCAATATAGATATGATTTATAGATCTCGCCAAACATTTAACAATAGGATACATCACATTTTCCTCTTTCCGCTATGGAAATAATTCTGATATGGCCTCAAGAATAATCCTTCTCATTTCTATCCCAATATCAACACTGACAAGGATAATTTTGATAGATCCCAATGCTCGGCTTTAACCCATTTAACAACTTCGATTTTATGTAACATCGAATGCTCTAAACTATCACATTACCTCACTGTCTTGAAACACATCACAATTCATACAACAGTACATTACTGAAAGTCAGGAAGTCTTTACTCAATGTAGACTAGTCTAGTTCAGACGCTTCGGTTACCAATATTCTCATCTATCCAAACTTTGTCAACATGTAATAAACTTTTCAGCTTTCACAAGATGAAAACCTTATCATTCGTAGTGACTTTAACTAATATCCAACTCTTTCTAATAAATATACACTTCTCATTCAGACTATTTACTCTTTTATCAGCACAAAAATGAAATTATATTATCAGACTTGAGAAAAATAATCTTGATATAATTATCACATGAAATCTTTCAAATAAATAATTCACTATACCAACTGAAACTCGCGCTTTTATCACCTATGCCTTTACTGATGTCAAATCCTTACACAAAAATTAGAAAAATTCCCAATACTAAAATCACCACATTACCAAGATCAAATTAGAAGTACAATCATATTTGACATGATTATCATGAGCTAAAGAACGTACTTCGAACATGAGTCATAATTGACAAATTATGGAACAAAGATAATAAGAAAACCGAATAAAGAAATCCAAGATAGAGAAACCCAGAATAAAGAAATCCAGAATAAAGAGATCCAGGATAAAGAAACCCAAGATACGATATTATGCCAGAAAATCAAAAACCAAACTCATAGAGAAAATACAAAATACCCCAATAATTCTTCAAAGAAAGAAAGTCCAAAAGAAAACATCATTCAATCCCACTGGAATCAAATATAACAAGAACAATATATCTTCCCATACATATATATCAGATGAAGCATCAAGTAGAAGAAACAGAAACATAATATCTTACGTATTCTGTCATCAATTCTTATTAGACGAAATGAAATAGAATACCCGATGAAATAGATTAATATAAATTATAAACCAGTCAGACTACCAATGCTTTCATCCAACACCAGAATTAGAAGACATTCCCATATAACAAGAATTTCTTCAGAAGATCAATAGCAATAGAAATATTTCTGAGAACGGGTAAACACATAGGACATCTCAAAAAGAGACTGCTAAATCTGTCCAGTCATAACTGTCACACTCAGATAGTTCACATTTCAAATATCATTTCCCCAACTAGTTCTGCCATCACAAATTTCATATTAAACCATTCACTAAAGAAGGTCAGTTCTGAATAAATTTTTGATTTACACTTTTCTCGACCTTGCACCTGAGTAATTCGATTTACCAAAGAGAATTTCCTTCTCTAACTGGGATAGTGCATAATTCCAATAATCTTTATATCAATCCGATACTTTACTAACTCTGACTTTACTTATCAGCTCATTTTCAATCTCTGATCATACTTATAATTATTCTATCACTGAACTCTTTGGGTACTCAACCGGAAACTTATTCAATACAAATCTCATGAAATTCCATTATAAGTACCACTTCGGTAAGGGGGAGGGGTTGTAGGACCTCTGACTCGACTTTCTTATACATACACATATGACACAACTTCCATCATCATAGCAACATCATCAAAATCATGTCATTCATTCAGGCAATGCAACATTCATGTTGGCTTACACAAATTTCCCTATTGTCCCATTTAGACAATATACTTATGCATACATTCTATGTTTTCTAGATAGCTTTACTTATGCATTCATTTAATTAAATTAATTCATGCTTATGACATCATATAAGGCCAAACAAACATAGATATTTGCATCCCAATCACAACTTTCATTTCGTGCATCATCCTGTACATATCATTACAATCATATAATTCAATCCAACAATTTAATTAACATAGATAAGTTCATTTCATTATAATCCTTTATCTCATAAAAAAATATATATTATTAGTATTCATCAACATTAGACGTCCAAATTAAGACAAGGACATTTTCATTCGTATCATAATATTATGACTTTTATTCATACCTCTACTACTTTCTATTTATTCCGTTCATCTTATCAAGTAAGCCACATACACTACATCATATGAGCATTAAGCAAATATGAATATTTATCACATATGTATCATAAACATTTATTCATACTTTTTTGAACCGAGACTTATCATAATCATAATTTTACTCAAATACCTTCACATAACATTGAACATGGTCGGCGCAGCTCGGTTGGAGAGTACCCTGTCTAAAGAAGACTGTACTCATACGCGTCGGAAGACATCACACTATCACAGATAAGTGGCATGTATAGCTAAACTTTTACACATGCTAAGTTAGTCCGAGAACCGACTAAACCTACTCTGATACCACCAAATGTAATGCCCCGTACCCGAGACCGTCACCGGATTCGAACACGAGGTGTTAACAGACTTAATTCATTACTTAAACAGCTAAAACAATTTATTTTTAAAATTTTCAGTCAAGCTAGCAATCTGCATCACAGTCGCTTAAAAATTCATATCTCGAGTTCCTAAACTCTAAATTCAATTCCGTAAATTTTCCCTGAAACTAGACTCATATATCTATTTACTAATTGTTTTCTAGAATTTTTGGTTAACCAAATTAGTACAGTTTATTAATTAAAGTCTCCCCTGTATTAGGGTTTAGGGTTCGACTGCTCTGACCTCTGTGTATTACGAATCAGATATCTCCCTGTACAGAGTTTTAATGACTATGAAGTTTGTTTCTAATAAAACTATACTCAATAAGGAATCTGTACATATAAATCATAACTTCTAATTATCTTTGAAAAATTTATGGTGAATTTCCAAAGTCATAACAGGGGATCCAGAAATCGCTCTAGCGCTGTTTCACAAAAATTTAAACATCTCATAAAATATAACTCATATACCTGTTTTGTTCCATCCATATGAAAATAGACTCATAATTCTTCAATTCCATATTTGTTCATCATCTAATTGTATCTCTACTATTTTTAATGATTTTTCAAACTCACGTCACTGCTGCTGTCTGAATCTATTTTATGGTAAATTTTACCTATTTCATGGTTTCCATGAATTAGCTAGCAATTTAGCATACATAACACCAAATATGATCATGATTAGCCATTCCAATGGCTAATCATTACCAAGCATTTCGATACCACTCAATAACCATATCATAAGACCATATATACAAAATGATTATAATGCTATACATGCCATACTCAAAATATGCAAGCCATTATGCCAAGATGGTATACGGATAGTGTGAGCATGCCTCCGATTGTTCCCGATTTCCGAGCTGGCTTGTCAACACTACAAGGAATGAAAAGGAGAAAGTAAGCATAAATGCTTAGTAAGCTCACATGCAAATAGCAAGTAACACAACTATATAAGCAAACATAAAACATCATTTGCATAATCATCACCGAGACATTCATATCACATTTTCATTTATCATCTTACCATATTGTTGTTATATCGAGTTTTCAACCCGAGGGTTAAGTACATACCTGTTCAAAGTATTCATTTCACAACACTTACCAATACGTCCCTTTCATCTTGAGTATTCCTCCATTTGAGTAGAATTTTACCCGTTGAACACATCGGAATATAATTCGGATACATGGAAAGTTTGCACATAAGTGCCACATATGTAGCCAAGCTACCATGTAACCTGCCCATAAGTGAACTCGGACTCAACTCAACAAGCTCGGGCGTTCGCATCCATAAGTGAACTCGGACTCAACTCAACGAGTTCAGACATTCGCATCCATAAGTGAACTCGGACTCAACTCAACGAGTTTGGATGCCCAAACATCCTAGTGACATGTCACTTGTATCCTAATCTATTCCTAAGGTTCAAACGGGCATTTTCCTCGATCACACATCTTTGCCATCTTCCACGGAATATCGAAATTGATACTTCGGTGATAGTTCATACTCATCAAGTAATTCACATAATTACATATTATTCAACAATAACCACAAAGCATAATATTTCATGATAATAATCAGCATCATATCATATAAACAACATTAAATTGCTTAAAATGACAATTATGTTACTACATTTACACATGAACTTACCTCGTATGCGAAAATAGCTACTTTTACCATTTCGTCCACAACTTGGTATTTTTCCCATTTTAGCCCGAATTTTAGTTTTCCTTGCTCTATCATTTAAAATATTGTATAATTAGGACTCACATTATTCAAATTGACCCAAAATCATATTTTCACAAAACTACAATTTTGCCCCTAAACTTTTGCATATTTACACTTTTGCCCCAAAGCTCGTAAATTAAACTTCAGCCTATTTTCTTATGTTTTATGACATGCTGATCATTTTTCCCTTCTATGGCAACATCAAATTCTCACTCTAACATGTACTTATGACTATTAGGTATTTTTATAGATTAAGCCCTTTTGCTCGTTTTCGCTCAAAACCGAGTAGTACAAGTTGTCTAACATAATTTAAAACCTCATATTCTATCATAAAACATCAAAATACACAAATTTAACCTATGGGTATTTTTCCAACTATGAACCCTAGGTTGAATTATTGCTAGCATAAGCTTAATCAAGCTACCGGGACTCAAAAAACGTAAAAATCATTAAAAACGAGGCTAGAACGGACTTACAATCGAGCTTGGAAGCTTGAAAAACCCTAGCCATGGTTTCTCCTTGCTATATTCGGCCATGGGGTTGAAGATGAGCAAAATTGGCTTTTAATTTTGTATTTTAATTCATTTTACCTCTAAATGACCAAAATGCCCTTACTACTAAACTTTCCAAAAATTCCATCCATGTCCAATTTTTGTCCATAGACTTAGAAATTGGTCAAAATTGCTATTTAAGACCTCCTAATTAATATTTCAAAACAATTTCATATTAGAAACTTCTAGAATGCAAGTTTTACAAATTATTCGATTTAGTCCCTAATTTCAATTTAAGCACTTTATGCATAAAATTTCTTCATGAAATTTTCACACAATCATGCAATCATATCATAGACCTCAAAATAATCATAAAATCATTATTTCTATCTCGAATTTTGTGATCACGAAACCACTATTCCGACTAGGCCCAAAATCAGGATATTACATTGTTGCTATTTAGTTTCTTTTACTATTGTCTCTTGTTCTATCTTTTTGCTATTTCTCCCCTCTTTTTTCAAATGCTTGGTTGTCTTTGATATTACAAAAAGGGTGGGTTAAAAAGTAAAATTTACAAATGTATGCTTTTATATAAGAAAAAGAGCTTATTTTCTAAATTTGTGGTTTGAAACATAGAATTTTTTCATTTTCAACTTGTCATTAAAAATGCCTTCATTATTAAAGTGGAAAATCAATTAAAAAATTATTTTAAAAATGCCTTCATCAATTATTTTTTAAGGGGGAGCTCAACTAGAAAATAATATTTGAGTAAATGGGAGTTAGCAATTTTTTTCAATGGTTTTGTTATATCAAAAGGGGGGAGATTGTTAGCTCTATTTTTTAAAATGTTTTGATGTAACAAAGTCAAACTATAAACTTTCACTTAGTCAAATTTTCAATCAATTGATATAATCTTTTAAAATTATATTTAAAATGTTTACAAACTCAAGCTAATAAAAGAAAAGACTACGAAAAATCTCAATTCAAAACCAATTTGACCAAGTTTGAATACTTCTACCAAAACAAGTGTACATATGTATAGATAGAAGCAAATTAGAGAGCACCCCAAGCCTTCCATTAGACTTCTATGGATACTTTAGGGCTCTTCTATCAAAACTTGGGTTTGTTATACTGATACGTGGGGACACTTTTACCGATACAAGTAAGTTAATAAGGATTTTTTGTTTCCCCTAGACTGTTTACCGATACAATTGTTGACACGCAAGTCACAAACCTTGAAACCCTTAGACTTCTATCAATACAAGCACACTTCTATTGGTAGATCAAGCTCCAACGGTCACTTTTTCAAAGAGTTCTACCAACAAAAGTCCAGTTGTACAGAAACAAGTTGCCTACAATATGCAATTAATGCTTGAATTTATTGCTGCAACAAATCTAATTTACTCTCAATGTCTCCAAATCACTTTAAGGTTGTTAGAAGGTATAAATACAAGTTAATAACTCCATATTGAAGATAAGAAACAAGTTCTTTAAAATCAAGTACAGATATCCAATCTTTTTGTTAATGTTCTCTTTGTTCTTTTCAAGATGTTGTTAGAAATTAAAATGTAAATTAATTAAAGTAGAAGATATGAGAAATTTTTAAAATAAATTAATTAAAAGTGCCAATGTAAATAAAATTAATTTATTATATAAAGATTTTTGAAAGAGTTGTGAATTTCATTGTCCATGTATGTAAATTATTTTTTAAAAGTAACTTTTACTTTTATTTATTTATATCTACATAATAAATGTATTTCCATGGAAAAGTGAAAAAAAAAGAAGATATTGTAGTTAAATAAAAAAAGAATATTAAATTAAATAAAGTTAGAAAATGCTATAGTTGTTATAAAACTAAGTAAACACAAAAGTGAAAGGATAATTCTATTTTTACTTGGGATACATAAGCGTATACATGTCATCTATTTATAAGATTTATATTAGCATAGGTTAAAAAAACATAAATAAGAGAATTAAAGCAGCCTAGAAATTCTTTAACGGTTAACGGTTACAAATGAAAAAATTCTTGGCGATTATGGGTGTTGTATAGACATCCATTTATCAATGGATTTATAACACTCCGCCTTATTTTAATCATAAATTTCATAAGGTTTACAATTTAGTCCTTAGTATCATGAACATTTAATATTTACTCTAATTTCACTTAAAATCACTTTATGTTTAGTTCACTACCATATTACACTTCAATTAAACCTTTTATCATAATATTTTATTTCAAATATCAAATTAGTTTATACTTTATTTTAAAATTTACCACAAATTTCATAAAGTTTACATTTTAATCCTTAGTTAACAAGAGAATTGAAGGGTACTTACCTTTCATAAACCTTAAACCACTTGTTTTTCTCTTTCTCACTTGAATCATTTCCTCTATCTCTCTCTTCTACAACATTTCAAGAGCAAAAAATTTTCATGAGAATTCCCTACGTTAACATCAATTACTTTTCTAACAAAATTAAACTTAAAAACGTGATGGAACTTTGATATTCTTACCTTGTTTTCTTAATTTCAAGTCGTAGCTTGATTTTTTTCTCTCCTCCAACATGAACATACAATCTTTCTTCTTGAAATATAAATTCAATAGATTGTTGGAGGCTTGATTTTACTAGAAATTTCAATGGAATTTCAAGGATTTCTCTCTTAATTTCAAAGAAATGGCCAAATTGCAAAGAAAAAACTTGTTTTCTTTCATTGAGAGTGGCATAAGATGATGGAGATGATGAAGATGACTTTCTTTTCATCTTTTCTAATTGCTTAACTATTAATTAATTAATAAAAATATCTAATAATATAATAATTACAAAACAATCATAAATTATTCCAACCATCATCCTTCAAAACCATACATCCTGAATTGTTACACCTCAATAATTGATAATTATCCAAATCAAGAAACAATCATTTTGTCCTTCATAATTATCTACAATTTCATCTTTGAATCACTATTCAATTTTGGGAAAATTGTAATTTAGTCCCTCATATTTCTCCACTTACCAAATTTTGTGTCACAATGACTTTTGGATTATTTGCACTTTTGGTCCTTCAGTTTCCTATATTTACATTTTAACCCGTAAAATATTCAAACTTTGATCCCAACTCTTTTCAATCTCTTGCGATTTAATCTACACCCTGGATTTTTTCTCCTCAATGCATAAGTCCTATTAATTCCCTCTAGTATCCATTTACCTTATCTACTAACATTGTTGATTCTTATTTTATTTACTTCAAAATTCTAACTCATATATATTCTCAAATTAACCTTGTTCATGATTCCAAGGGTTTTAGGAATGTAGGGTCATTGATTTTGGAACCACTAATCATATTTGTATTTCTTTGCAGAGGTTCAAGGAAATGAGAAATCGATAAGATAGGAACCTCTCATTGCAAACCAAAGATGAAAGCAATGTGGTGTTAGAACTAGTAGGACAAGTACATCTTTATTTTGATAGTTTTAGGAATATTATTTTTTTAAAGACTTTTTATGTTCCTAATTTTAAGAGAAATTTAATTTCAATTGCTTATTTATTTAGTCACAGTTATTCTGTGACATTTAATAAAGGTATTCAAATTCATAAAAATTGTTCTCTTATCTGTCAAGGATGGATGAAAAATAATCATTATTTTATCAAACCAATATGTACTCAGTATTTGAAATTGAACTTGCGAAGAAGAAACTTAAAACTTCTCACTCTAATGAGGCATATCTATGACACTTATCACTTGGTCATATTAACTAAGATAGAATCACCAGACTTATGAAAGATGAAACTTTAAGTTCAACTAAAAAGGCTCATTTTCCATAATATGAATCTTGCTTGGAAGGTAAAATGATGATGAGGTCTTTTAATTCAAAAGGTACAAGGGTCACTCAACTTCTAGAATTGGTACAAATTAATCTACGCAATCCTATGAACATTAGTGAGTAAGGAGGTTATGATTATTACATAATCTTTATAGATGAGTATTCTATAATTGTATATTCTTACCTAATGCTCCAAAAGAGTGAAACTTTTATAAATTTCAAGAGTTTTATGCGCAAGTGGAGAAATAATTATGTTTATCCATTCAAAAATTTTGATTCAATTGAGCTAGAAAATTTTTATAAAATAATTTCTTTGGATACCTCAAAGGGAATGGGATATTATCCTAGTTGATTGCACCAAGAACTCCATAGCAAAATGGTGCGACAGAAAGAGGGAACAGAGCATTACTAGATATTATTTTTTAAATGGTAAGTCATTTACAACTGTTGGTATACTTTTAGGGATATGCACTACAAATGACATGTTATATTCTGAATGACATGCAAACAAAGCTAGCACCTAAGACTCCATATGAAATGTGGCAAAGCAATAAGCCCAACCTAAACCACTTTAGAATACAAGGTTGCCCAACATATATATTAGATAAAGATGAAAAGAAGTTGGACTCAAGAATGAAATTTTGCACATTTGTAGGATATCAAAAAGGGATGAATGGTGGATTGTTTTATAGCTTTAAGGACCAAATGACCAAAGTGTTTATTGGAAAATTGGTTTAGAAACAATGTTTTTAGGCACAGTAGAAGTTTAATTTTTTTTCTAAAAAAGAGCCTTTTGATATTTAGAGTAATAAAACTTTGAAAAAAATTATACCTATGGTTTATACAAGGAAACCTAAGTCGATCTCGGCTTTCTATCAAATATCTTCCTCCACTATTCTCAAAGCCCAAATTGCTTTGAGTGTAGGCTCAAGCAAAATGAACAAAGTGCATAGAATGAAAATTTTTATTAACTTTTAGTGGGAAAGTTAATTCTCTCTTTAGAACTAAAAACAATGAGCTTTCAAGGAAAATAAAAGTTACTCTAAAAATAAATTTCCACTTTTTCTAACAAAATAATGATGCTCAATAATCTATGTGAATAGCTTAGTTCATAGTCTCTATTTATAGAGAAACAATCCAAGAGTTTTGTTCGAATAAGGTGTAGTAAAATAAAATTTTAATGGAATTTACAAATTCTACTAAGAGTACAACACGAGAGGTTGGCAACATCCCTAGTGTATCTAGGGTTTGCCATCCTTCACATCAAACCAAGCCTATTTGGGTCTTTCATGTATTTGGTACAATTATATGTTACCTAGATGTTTAACCAACATTTATAATTTATCCAACCCATTAAGTATTTTCTATTTCCCAAAATATTATTTATTTAATTAGTTTAATTAAATTATTTTCTCATTTAAATTATTTTCTCAACCCAATTTTAAATTCACTAAAGTCATGACAACTTTACCATATTACAATCTATAAGGAAACTAATTTAACTGTTATTATCTAATAAACCTATGGTGACTAATTAATTTAATTTTCACTTCTAACTTCAATTATTTAATTATAATTAATTTAAATAATAATTTGAAGAAATTAAATTAATTTTCTAGTCATCTTTTATACTTAGTGAGAAAACACATTCATTACAGATAGTGTTTCATGTGATCTATTTCTCTTACTTTATTATTTTCATTCATTCCAAATTATTGGTTCTATAATCAATTCATTTTGGGTTATCTTGAGTTAGCAAAAGAACCGATTGGTCATTTATAATTAGGGCTCAAATAATTTGTAATTAAATCTCAACTCTTCGCCTATTAATTGGAACATTATTAAATCATAAAGTTATTCCATTATAGTACCATGATTGAACTATTCCTTGTTATATGCCATTACAAAAACTACTTATGTAACGCCCCAAATTTTGGGCCTAGATGAATTAGGCTTTGGGCTATGGGTCTCATAAAATTTTTAAGTGAGCAAGAAATTGACAAATGACATGTTGGCTTTAAGGGTTTAAGGAATTTGAAGTGTCTAGGTATATTGGAGAAGTCCTCGATTCGAGTTTTGTGGTGGAGGAATTTTAATTTAATTATTAAAAGAATCAGGGTTGGCAAGTAAGTGGGCTTTTAAATAAAAATAGGGGAAAAATAGCATCAAAAAGCCTTGTGGAGGAGTGGCTAAGTGACGCCTCTTAGGGAGTAGGGAGGTGGCGTTAGTAGCTAGAAAGGAGATCCAAGGTTCGAATCCTAGCTTAGTATTTTTAGAAGTTTAATTTTGGCCTTCTAGAAGGATGGAAGTGGAGTGAAGATGGACTTCAAGGGGAGTGTTCAGAAGAGAAAATTAAGGAAAAGATCAAGGGGTTATCAAGGAGAAAATCGAGGAGATGAGAAAGGAGAAGTGATGGAGCTGAATTGGGAATTGGGCATGGAAAATTCAGCCATAAGGGCTGTAACGCCCTGATTTTTGGGCCTGGAAGTATTGGGCCTTGAGTCTGGGTTTGGGTGGAAAATGGCCCGAATAATTTGGATGTTATTATTATTTCATATGTTTAGTTTAGTAATTAAATAAGTCGAAATACCATAGATTTAGGGACTTATAGTCGAAACTTTAGATCTCCTGGATTTGAGTTCTACTATCATTTAGAGGATAGATTTGCATCAGATATGCGTAGAAATCAAAGAGGAATAAGTGGATAATTTGGCTGGGATTTCATTGCATGTTTGATTATTTCTCTTTGAATGCTTGTTTCTCATCGAGGGTTGTACACACTGAGTTTGCAAAAACTCATCCCCTCTTTTATTTTATTTTCAGGTGATGCTCAGTAGAAGGTTCGATGTTTGGAGGGACTCTGGTTGCCCGGCTAGCAAGACAATTCGAACTTGGTTTTTTTTAAGCATTTAAGTTTTTATTTCTTTTTAAGTGTGTTCAGATCAGATTGTAGTAAGGTTTTCATTATGTTATTATTACTTGAATTATTATTATTATTTTTTACGAGAAGTTGAACATAGATTTCTTAAATTATAGTATGTTTCCTACGTTTCCGCAGCTATTTTGTTTTAAAAAAAATCAAATGTTTTAAACAAGGCTTTCGTAACTTAAAGGTTTTTTTTTAGTTAATTAAGGTTTCTCATTTTAAGAAGACTTTTCAATGAAAACAAGGTTTTCACTAAAACACTTCAATGTGACACATTAGATTCGGCCATAACGTCCGGTCTGAGTTTGGGGTGTTACATTTAGTTGTATCAGAGCCCAAGTTACAAACGCGGGCTGTGAAGTAGGCCTTATTACTTGATTTCTTTTTGTGTTTTAAAAAAAGTTTATAATGATTTGGAAAAGAGGAAGTCTTGCTGAGCGGTACATCGAGTCTCCGACATCGAACCAAGTAAGTACTTTTATTCTTAGATTTGTTTAAATTGTTATACAGTAGACAGTTAGAGGTCTACTTTAGATGATTTTGTTAGAGTGGAATTGAAGCCCGTAAGACCCTGAAACTGTGGAGGATTTTTGAAAATAGTATTCTCTTTAAATACTTTCATAAAACATCAGGTTAATTATTAAAACTAACTAAAACTTCATAAATTATTAATCTAGAAAATACATGAATCGGTGATGAGTGCTAGAAGAGATGCGAGAGGCCGCGACCGAAGCCGAGGAAGTGTGAGGGCTGAATCGTCGGCATCGGGCTATATGCCCAGTGTTGGAGTAGAAGAGGCTCCGGCCTCACCCGTGGCTGAGAATGGACAGTACGATCGAGCCGCGAGGGATGATGCATTGTCGCAGGCAATGCTAAGGATTTTGGAGAAGGTCGTTGGGCCCAATAATGGCATGGGAAATCAAGGGTCCATTCCAGAGCGACTTCGGTCAAATGGGGCTGAGATTTTTAAGGGCATGGCTGGTGTGGCTCCTAACGTGGCAAAATATTGGTTGGAGGCCACTGAAAGGATAATGGAGGGCCTGGACTACTCACCTAAGCAAAAGTTGAAAGGAGCAATGTCACTGCTTAGGGAAGAAGCCTACCAGTGGTGGTTGACTGTGAAAGAGGGCACCCTACCGGAGCGGGTCACTTGGGAGTTGTTCAAAGCTGCATTCCAAGGGAAGTATGTAGGAGCGAGTTATGTGGATGCTAGAAGGAATGAATTCCTGAACTTGACCCAGGGAAACAAATTGGTGGCAGAGTATGAGGCGGAATTTTTGCGCCTTAGTAGGTATGCAAGAGTTATGGTGGCAACGGACTATGAACGTTGCGTTAGGTTTGAGGATGGACTAAGAGATAGCCCCAAGGTTTTGATATCTCCACAAAGGGAGTGAGTTTTCTTGGAGTTGGTGGAGAAAGTAAAGATAGCAGAGGAGGTAAAGCACACTGAGCATTTAAATCGGGAGAAAGAAAGGGGTAAGAATAAGAAGGAGGCTGAGACTCCAGGTGTTGGACAAATGCCTAGGGCTAGGGCCAGAGTTAATGGGCCAGATAGAGCAAAGCCCCCTAATGTTAATCCAGGGGTGCCACCTTGTGCTGATTGTGGGAGAAGCCATAGAGGCGAGTGTTGGAAGCGGATTGGAGCCTGTTTAGCTTGTAGGTGTATGGAGCATAGGATCAAAGATTGCCACCGAATGCTAGGTCGAGCCAGTAGTGGGCCAAGGTGGTGCTTAGCCACCAAGGGGTGGTCAACTACCGCCAAGGGGTCGTGGCCAGGCCAGGAGAGGTGATCGCAATAGACGTGGACGAGGAGCACAGGAAAAAAATACAGGCCATGCTGAGGTGAGGTAGCCAGTTTTGGTTTATGCTGCTCGTTGTCGAGAAGACGAAGATGCTCCAGAAGCGAATAATGGTATGTACTTTATCCATAGTGTGCTATCTATCTATTTTAGAATTAGAAATAGAGTGCGCAGTAGAAGCGTAGTGTGTAACCTAGGTGGTGCGACTATTGGATAGTTGGAAATTTCGAGGACAAAATTTTGGGCCTAGATGAATTAGAATTTGGGCTATGGGTCTCATAAAATTTTTAAGTGAGCAAGCAAATGACAAATGACATGTTGGCTTTAAGGGTTTAAGGAATTTGAAGTGTCTATGTATGTTGGAGAAGTTCTGGGTTCGAGTTTTGTGGTGGAGGAATTTTAATTTAATTATTAAAAGAATCAGGGTTGGCAAATAGGTGGGCTTTTAAATAAAAATAGGGGAAAAATAGCATCAAAAAGCCTTGTGGAGGAGTGGCTAAGTGACACCATTTAGGGAGTAGGGAGGTGGCATTAGTAGCTAGCAAGGAGATCCAAGGTTCGGATCCTAGCTTAGTTAATTTAGAAGTTTAATTTTGGACTTCTAGAAGGATGGAAGTGGCATGAAGATGGACTCCAAGGGGAGTGTTCAAAAGAGAAAATTAAAGAAAATATCAAGGGGTTATCAGGGAGAAAAACGAGGAGATGAGAAGGGAGAAGTGGTGGTGCCAAATTGGGAATTGGGTATGGAAAATTCAACAATAAGGGCTATAAATAGGGGCCGAATACAGGGTTGCCAGGCTACTACCGAAATTCTTCTTCACCGTGTTGCCAGAAACCCTTTTCTCCAAAAGCTAAAAACCCTTTTCTTTTCAAGATCCAAAAAGCCGAAAACCCTTTTGTTTTTCTTTCTTTTCTTCCTGTCAATTTCTATTCTTCTCTACACAATTTTATTTGTTTCACTTAGCCGATTTATTCTTCTACTCTTCTTCTTTAATCTGTACCAAATAAATCTTATTCACCATACTAAATTTGAAAAGCTGAAAAGTCGAATCTCCCAAGGGCTAAATACTCTTTGACCGAATCTAGTGTAAGTGTTGCTCTTCCAATCGGTTTTTTTGCTAGGTATCGATTATTTTCCCTCACTCTTTCTAATCAACTTTGATAGGGAATTAGTATCGGATCTCGGATCTTAGCTCTTTACTGAATTGTTCTTCATGTGTTTGCGGTTTTGGTAAGTATTCCACTCTTATTGGCTAAGGTAGCCGAATGTTCATAGTTAAGGTAAGGAGACTTGTTTTGGTAAGAATTCCACTCCTATTCTGGTTTTAATAGTTTAGATTGGTGCAGATATAAGAGTTGATCGTGGTTAGTGATTTAAGAAAGGGCTGATTACACAAGGTATGGTTAAGGTGAGGTTTCGATTTTAGTAAGGATTGTATTAACCATGCGATTAATGGAAGGGTGATATCGTTTGTAGGTTGGTGACTAAAGGAATCACAGCATGCTTGCTTACCAGGTGTGTACATACACTGCACACACACTATGGATCGACGAAAGCTGAAATGCCAAAATGTCGAAAAGTTGAAAGTTTGGCTACAGTAGTCTTGCGAATGCACGAACACTCGTAAGGGGGAGACCAATAGGTTGCCTGAGATCCACGGGCTATTTTGTGGACTTGGGTTGTAATTTGGCCATACGGGCCAGAATGAGCTAAATGGGCCGATGGGCTGTTGGGCCCATAATAGGCAAAAACTGAATATTGATGCTATGTGATAGGAATTTGTATGTGAGCATGAATATGAATTTGACTAGGCCTAACGGGCCATATAAATGTGATTTGGGCTTAATGGGCTATATACAGGTGATTTGGGCCTAATGGGCCATATGAATGTGATTGGGCTTAATGGGCCAAATACAGGTATGTGAATTCGTTTGGGTGTAGTAAGGGGTTTTGGGCCTTGTATATAATAAATAATAAGACTTAATTAATATATTACAACCATGGACAAGTCAAAGGGTTAAGGTTTTGTAACGGGTATATGCATGTCTAGGACTAGATCTAGGGAGAGCTTGGCACTTAAGCGGTCTTAATGACCCAATTCCTCTTCTCTGGAATCCTACCTGGTGCATAGTATTCGTTCATCTTAGCTCGTGGGACTTGTTAACTGGTCAAGCTAAGTGAAAACCATAATTAAGGGAAAATTACCAAAATGCCTCTAAAGGATAAAATGACCAAAATACCCCTAGGTGTTGAATGTACATTTTATGGATGTGACATGCATACATATGATGTTCTGCTTAGGTTGCATATGGGGTGGGAACTATGGAACAGAGGAAGTATATGAAGATTGCATGGTTTCTTGACAATTGTGGATCCACCAACGGCTTTTAAAGCCCGATATGTAAATGATGCTAGTTTCACAACCGGGCTACCATTGGTGCGTGGGCTGGGTGGGTCGATATTTATATCCCTACATGGTGTGACGAGGGACGGAGATAGTGTGTAGCGGATAGATAATTTGGCTGGTATTGCATTGCATGTTTGATGATTTCTCTTGGAATGCTTGTTTCTCATCGAGGGTTGTACACACTAAGTTTGCGAAAACTCACCCCCTCTTTTATTTTATTTTTAGTAGAAGGTTCGATATTTGGAGGGACTCTGGGTGGCCGGCTAGTAAGATAATTCGGACTTGGTTTTTTTTAAGCATTTAAGTTTTTATTTCTTTTTAAGTGTGTTCAGATCAGATTGTAATAAGGTTTTCATTATGTTATTATTACTTGAATTATTATTTTTTTACGAGAAGTTGAACATGGATTTCTTAAATTATAGTATGTTTCGTACGTTTCCACAACTAAGTTTTTTTTGAATTAAATGTTTTAAACAAGGCTTTCGCAACTAAAAGGTTTTTTTTAGTTAATTAAGGTTTCTCATTTTAAGAAGGGTTTTCAATGAGAACAAGATTTTTCCTAAAACACTTCAATGTGACACACCAGATTCAGCCATAACATCCTGATCGGGTTTTGGGTGTCACATTTAGTGGTATCAGAGCTCAAGTTGCAAAACGCGGAATGTGAAGTGGGCCTTATTACATGCCTTCTTTTTTGTTTTAAAAAAAATTTACAATGATTTTGAAAAGGGGAAGTCTTGCTGAGCGGCACATCGAGTCTCTGACGTCGAACCAAGTAAATAATTTTATTCTTAAATTTGTTTAAATTGTTATGAAGTAGATAGTTAGAGGGCTACTTTAGATGATTTTGTTAGAGTGGAACTGAAGCCCGTAAGACCCTGAAACTGTAGAGGATTTTCAAAAACAATATTCTCTTTAAATACTTTCATAAAACATCGGGTTAATTATTAAAACTAACTAAAACCTCATAAAATTTTTGATCTAGAAAATACATGAATTAGTGATGAGTGCTAGAAGAGGTGCGAGAGGCTGCGGCCGAGGCCGCGAAAGTGTGATGGCGGAATCGTCGGGATCAAGCCATATGCCTAATGATGGAGTAGAAGAGGCTCCGGCCTCACCCGTGGCTGAGAATGGACAGTACGATCGGGCCGCGGGGGATAATGCACTGTCGCTAGCAATGCTAAGGATTTTGGAGAGGGTCGCTGGGCCCAATAATGGCTCGGGAAATCGGGGTCCATTCCCGAGCGACTTCGGTCAAATGGGGCTAAGATTTTTAAGGGCGTGGCTGGTGTGGTCCTAACGTGGCGGAATATTGGTTGGAGGCCAGTGAAAGGATAATGGAGGACCTGGACTGCTCACTTGAGCAAAAGTTGAAAGGAGAAGTGCCACTGCTTAACGAAAAAGCCTACCAGTGGTGGTTGACTGTGAAAAAGGGCACCCAATTGGAGCGGGTCACTTGGGAGTTGTTCGAAGCTGCATTCCAAGTGAAGTATGTAGGAGCGATTTATGTAAATGCTAGAAGGAAGGAGTTCCTGAACTTGACCCAGGGAAACAAATCAGTGGCAAAGTATGAGGCAGAATTTTTGCGCCTTAGTAGGTATGCAAGAGTTATGGTGGCAACGGACTATGAGCATTGCGTTAGGTTTGAGGATGGACTAAGAGATAGCCTCAGGGTTTTGATAGCTCCACAAAGGGAGTGAGTTTTCTCGGAGTTGGTGGAGAAAGAAAAGATAGCGGAGGAGGTAAAGCGCACTGAGTGCTTAAATTGGGATAAAGAAAGGGGTAAGAATAAGAGGGAGGCTGAGACTCCCCGTGTTGGACAGATGCCTAAGGCTAGGGCCAGAGTTAATGGGCCAGATAGAGCAAAGCCCCCTGCTGTTAATCTAGGGGTGCCACCTTGTGCTGATTATGGGAGAAGCCATGGAGGCAAGTGTTAGAAGCGAATGGGAGCCTATTTAGCTTTTGGGTCTATGGAGCATAGGATCAAGGATTGCCTTCAAATGCGAGGTCGAGAGCTAGTAGTGGGCCAATGTGGTGCTCAGCCACCAAGGGGTGTTCAAATGCCACTAAGGGGTTGTGGCCAGGCCAAGGCCGGTGACCGTAATGGACATGGACGTGGAGCACCAGGCAGAAATGCAGGCTATTCTAAGGTGAGGTAGCCAACTTTGGTTTATGCTGCTCGTCGCCGAAAAGATGAAGATGCTCCAAAAGTGAATGCTGGTAAGTACTTTATCCATAGTGTGCGATTTATCTATTTTAGAATTAGAAATAAAGTGTGTAGTAGAAGCGTAGTGTGTAACCTAGGTGGTGCGACTATTGGGTAGTTGGAAATTTTGAGGACGAAATTTTTTTTAGGGGGTAGAGTTGTAACGCCCTAAATTTTGGGCCTACATGAATTAGGCTTTGGGCTATGGGTCTCATAAAATTTTTAAGTGAGCAAGAAAATGACAAATGACATGTTGGCTTTATGGGTTTAAGGAATTTGAAGTGTCTAGATATGTTGGAGAAGTTCTGATTTCGAGTTTTGTGGTTGAGGAATTTTAATTTAATTATTAAGAGAATCAGGGTTGGAAAATAGGTGGGCTTTTAAATAAAAATAGGGGAAAATAGCATAAAAAAACCTGGTGGAGGAGTGGCTAAGTGACGCCACTTAGGGAGTAGGTAGGTGGCGTTAGTAGCTAGCATAGGGATCCAAGGTTCGAATCCTAGCTTACTATTTTTAAAAGTTTAATTTTGGCCTTCTAGAAGGATGGAAGTGGCGTGAAGATGGACTCCAAGGGGAGTGTTCAGAAGAGAACATTAAGGAAAAGATCAAAGGGTTATCAAGGAGAAAAATGATGAGATGAGAAGCGAGAAGTGATGGAGCCGAATTGGGAATTGGGCATAGAAAATTCAGCTATAAGAGCTATAAATAGGGGCCGAATACAGGGTTTCCAGGCTACTACCGAAATTCTTCTTCACCTTGTTGCCAGAAACCCCTTTCTCCAAAAGTCGAAAACCCTTTTCTTTTCAAGATCCAAAAAGCCGAAAATCCTATTGTTTTTCTTTCTTTTCTTCCTGCCGATTTCTATTCTTCTTTACACAATTTTCTTTGTTTCACTTAGTTTATTTATTCTTCTACTCTTCTTCTTTAATTTGTACCAAATAAACCTTATTCACCATACTAAGTTTGAAAAGCTGAAAAGCCGAATCTCCCAAGGGCTGAATACTCTTTGACCGAATCTAGTGTAAGTGTTGCTCTTCCAATTGGTTTTCTTTGCTAGGTATTGATTATTGTCCCTCACTCTTTCTAATCAACTTTGGTAGGGAATTAGTATCGGATCTCGGATCTTAGCTCTCAGTCGAATTGCTCTTTATGTGTATGCGGTTTTGGTAAGTATTCCACTCCCATTGGCTAAATTGGCCAAATGTTCATAATTAAGGTAAGGGGACTTATGTTGGATATAAGTCACCTATTATTCTGGTTTTAATAGTTAAGATTGGTGCAGATCTAGGAGTTGATCGTGGTTAGTGATTTAAGAAAGGGCTGGTCGCGCAAGGTAAGGTTAAGGTGAGGTTTCGGTTTTGGTAAAGATATGTACTAAGCATGCGATTAATGGAAGGGTGATATCGTTTGTAGGTTGGTGACTAAAGGAATCGTAGCACTCTTGCTTACCAGGAGTGTACATACATTGCACACGCACTATGGATTAACAAAAGCCGAAATGCCAAAATGCCGAAAAGCCGAAATGTCGAAAAGTTGAAAGTTTTGCTACGGTAGTCTTGCGAGTGTGCGAACACTCGTAAGGGGGAGACCAATAGGTTCCCTGAGACCCACGGGCGATTTTGTGAAGTTGGGTTATGATTTGGCCATACGGGCCAGAATGGGCTAAATGGGCCAATGGGCTGTTGGGCCCATAATAGGCAAAAATTTAATATTGATGCTATGTGATAGGAATTTGTATGTGAGGATGAATATGAATGTAATTGGGCCTAACGGGCCATATAAATGTGATTTGGGCTTAATGGGCCATATACAGGTGATTTGGGCCTAATGGGCCATATACAGGTGATTTGGGCCTAATGGGCCATATGAATGTGATTGGGCTTAATGGGCCAAATACAGGTATGTGAATTTGTTTAGGTGTTGTAAGGGGTTTTGGGCCTAGTATATGATAACTACATAAGACTTAATTAATATCTTACGACCATGGAAAAGTCAAAGGGTTAAGGTGTGGCAACGGGTATATGCATGTCTAGGACTGGATCTAGGGAGAGCTTGGTACTTAAGCAGTCTTAATAACCCACCTCCTCTTCTCTGGAATCCTACCTGGTGTATAGTATTCGTTTATCTTAGCTCGCGGGACTTGTTAACCGGTCAAGGTAAGTGAACCATAATTAAGGGAAAATTACTAAAATGCCCCTAATGAAGAAAATGACCAAAATACCCCTAGGTGTGGAATGTACATTTTATGGATGTGATATGCATACACACGATGTTCTGCTTAGGTTGCATATGGGGTGTGAACTATGGAACGGAGGAAGTGTATGAGGATCGCATGGTTGCCTGACAATCGTGGATCCACCGACGGCTTTTATAGCCCAATATGTAAATGATGGTAGTTCCGCAACCGGGCTACCATTGGTGTGTGGGCTGGGTGGGTCGATATTTATATCCCTACATGGTGTGACGGGAAACGGAACTGGTGTGTAGTGGATGGATAATTTGGATGGGTTGCATTGCATGTTGGATGATTTCTCTTTGAATGCTTGTTTCTCATCGAGGGTTGCACACACTGAGTTTGCGAAAACTCACCCCCTCTTTTATTTTATTTTCAGTATAAGGTTCGATGTTTGGAGGGACTCTGGGTGGCCGGCTAGCAAGATAATTCGGACTTGGTTTTTTTTTAAGCATTTAAGTTTTTATTTCTTTTTAAATGTGTTCAGATCCGATTGTAATAAGGTTTTCATTATGTTATTATTACTTGAATTATTATTATTATTATTTTACGAGAAATTGAACATGGATTTCTTAAATTATAGTATGTTTCCTACATTTCCGCAACTAAGTTTTTTTTTAAAAAAATCAAATGTTTTAAACAAGGCCTTCGTAACTGAATGGTTTTTTTTAGTTAATTAAGGTTTCTCATTTTAAGAAGGGTTTTCAATGAAAACAAGGTTTTCGCTAAAACACTTCAATGTGACACACCAGATTCAGCCATAACGTCCAGGCCGAGTTTAGGGTGTTACAACTTATTAAGTGTTTGTCCAATGACATTATCATAAATATGTTACCCTCATAGGATATCCTTAATCTCTTTGGAAAAAGTACGTTCTCTCAATATAATTATATTTTATCTCATGGTAACCATTACATCTTCCTTCATGAAAAGTCAACTACTATCAAATAGTAATGAAATGATTTATCTCTAAGAAAAATGACCTATGGCCATGTTACTTGTCATCTATCATGTGATATCGATGAGTGGATAAGTGAAGCTATATCACGCAGAAGTCGTACACCCAACGTACCAGCTTTTGAATCTATTATCTGTAACAACACGATTTAGACCCTAATCAGAACAGTGGTTTCAGGGCCACGTATCCGAGTCAAAAAAATATTTAAAATTTATTTTATGTGTTTATTTTGTGTGAATTTACATTTGTCAAATTTTCGTGCTTAAATTTTATCGTTTGAGTGTCTAATTGAATAAAGGACTTAATCGTGTAAAATGAAAATTTATTCATTATTTTTAAAATGGACCAAATTGTTAATGGCTTTATTAATGAAAGCCTTTAAGTTGTAAATAGCCCATTTATTTATTAGTGGGATGGTGGTAGGCATCAATTATATAGTTTTTATATTATTTCATCAAGGTTATATGTAAATTAAACTTTAATTTATAATAAGATATAATATATATATATCATAAAGCATAAAAATGAAAGCCATTTTATGTTCATTGACTTATTGAATGGACGACTAAAGGCTTATGTTATATGGCTTTATTATAAATTTAATAAGGTTAATTTAGGAAACCAATAATATATGTTATTATAATATAAAGAATAACATAAAAAAAATCAAAAGCCATTTATGTGTTCATTCTTTACCTTCTTGCCGAAACTAAAATAAAGAAAAGAAATAAAAGAAGTTAGGGTTTGGTCATCTCTTAAGCTCAATTAAGGTATGTGTTTAGCTCGATTTTTGATAATTTTTATGTTTTTGAAATCGTTGCTAAGTAATCTACAAGACCCATGCTTGAATTTTTGATTTTGATGAATATTTTGAGTTATGCCATTGATGAGAGCTTGTGATTTTTGTTATGTGATGATGAAATATGAAAGATATGTTTTAGATTAACATGTTTTGTGTTGGAATTTTTGATGATTTTAAGTAATTAGGACTAAATTGCAAAAAATAATAATTTGAAGGACTAAAATGTGAAATAAATTAAATATATGGGCTTGTATGAACATGGGTAAAATTCGGCCTAACATGAGTGTATTGAAATTTTTCATATTTTGTGTTTTGTACAAAAGGGACTAAATTGTAAAAATTGTAAATGTCAGGGGTAAAATATTAATTTGCACATTTATGTGTTTTTGGACTAAATTGAATGAAAATAAGTTTGAATGAGCTTAATTTGAATATGTTTAGATCAAGAACCATAGAAAATTGGATTTGGATCGGGGGAAAACGAAAGTTATCGACTAGTCGTCCTGTTCTGTTTTACATCATCTGAGGTAAGTTTATAAACAAATAAAGATTGTTAATTCTAATTATTTATGAGATTATAAGCTGAAATTAAATTATATGAGATTTTATATGTGAATGTCAAATGTGATTATGCTTGGGAACAATGTTTATGAATTCGTTTTGACCGAGTTACGACATTCGGAAGGCCCGTATGAACCTTAGAAATAGCTAGGATATTTATGTCATGACATAGGATTCTGATATGTGATGTGCGAGTAAGACCATGGCATCGATATGTGGCTCTGATATATGTGTGCAAGTAAGACCCTGTCTGAGACAGTGGCATTGATATGTGATTACATGTAAGACCATGTCAAGGACGTTGGCATTGTACGATATATGTGTGATTATCCGAGTGTCCTATCCAATTCCAAATGGCTCATCGGGCACCGATAAGTTGGGATCGAATGTGCAAAATGAGCTAAAATGATCAGGTATGAATTGGTTTACTACCTACTAGAAACAAGGTAAGTAAGTTTTTTATGCGAACACGTGTATCTTGCAAAGTATATTCGGCCTTTTCTATGTATATGCATATGATATTATATTTTGATTCATGAGTATAAGTATATGTATACATATAATGGTATTTAGCTTTTAAATTGAAAGATATATTTTGCTTATATATGTGTATGTGTATTCGGCCATATAAAATAAATATATATGAGATTATTATCCTTTGACTTATGAATTTATGCATATAAGAGTAAATGTATTACTTATGATAAACATATTTTGGCTTGGAAATTGAATGATAGTTTGTAACACCCCTTACCCGTACCCGAGGCCGGGATAGGGTACGAGGTGTTACCGGACAAACATACAAATATTAAACTAAAATACGGGCCATAAAATTTCATTCATATTTCAAAACGTTCATTCACTTACACATAGTCCCTTATTTGAGTCTACGAAGCCTAAAACATACTTTAGAAAGGGTTCGGGACTAAACCAAGAACTTAAGAAAATCTTAGAAATTTGATGATTTAAGGTTCCACACGCCTGTATCCTAAAGTCGTGTTCCATACACGGCTGGGACACATGGTCTTGTCTCTGCCTGTGTGGAATATACCTAGGCTATTTTCCAAGCTTTGGTCAACCTTAATCTCTTACACACTTATACATTTATACCAAGATTATCATCTTACCAAATATCTTTAGCTTAATCATCAAGCATTCATATTTAAAGCAAATCATATCTTTATAAAATACCACAATTCAGTTGCTCAGAATAACATGTTTTCCTGAAACATTTCAATTCAACTCCATACCCAACAACCATTACATTGAGACTAGTCATATATATATACATGTCATGATACATATCATTCTCTTTCTGTTTTCTTATAAACACATATCATTTATTTCATTATATCAATATTTAATATACCATAGTTTCCATGTACTCCACATATATTTATTTTCCTCCTTTTCCTCTCCATTCCACATTCTTAATGTATATAGCATTCTTGTAAGTACGATTTCACAATTTACTAATACATGCTCACATCAAACTATCCACATGAGTCATAGTCACTTAATTATTTATAATTTAAGCTACAGAGCTCCAAATTAAGATCCGTAAATTTCCCCTAAAACTAGACTCAAATGTCTTTCTACCTTAAAATTTTCATAATTTTTGGTTCAGCCAATTAGTACAGTTTATTCATTAAAATTTCCCATGTTTCACTTTCTGACAGTTCTAACCTCTCTTCACTAAAAATTAATTATCTCACTGTACAGAACTCGGATAATGTTCTTGTTGATTTATCTTGAAAATAGACTCATTAGGTATTTTAAAAATATAAGTTTAATCCTCATTATTTTTATCGAAATTGTTTTGATTTTCCAAAGTCAGAACAGGGGATCACGTAATCATTCTAAACCAGTCTCACGAAAACATAAATATCTCCAAATATAGAACTCCTTTTCTTGCTTTGTTTCTTTTATATGAAAATAGATGCATTAAGCTTTAATTTTATATCTCATTCAGTCTCTGATTCAATTTCTACTATTTTTGGTGATTTTTCAAAATCACGTCACTGCTACTGTCCAAAACAGTTTTATTGCTAATTCACTCTTTCACACTTTCTTTGTATTAACCTCAGTTTAACATACATATCACAAATCATTTTCACCACTTTTCATACATCACAAGTATAGGCCCATGATCACAAAGTCACCATGAAATCATCCTCATGTATAACTTACTTGTTTATAACCTTACCACATCCTGGTCACTTAATAAACACACCATTCACATAACCAAGTTCCTGCACTTATTCATCACAAAACTCACAAAGCAATACATAGAGAGTCTCCCATTGAACACTTCGATCTATCCTCGATACTTGGTGGTTTCAGCACATAGCTCCACCCATCATATAGTTCGGCTCTCTTGTACACATGGTGAACACTCACTACCACTCATGTGACCTAGCCAGTTTATCTCGTAGTTCTATTGTCTACATGGTGTCCTTCACCTGGAACCACGCATGCGACCTAGCTACATATATCCCGTAGCTCTCTTGTCTACATGGTGTACACATAGTATCACCCACGCGACCTAGCTACATAATAATGTCTTGTAGCTCTCTTGCACACATGATGTGCACTCAGCACCATACATGTGACCTAGCTACATACTATCTGTATCATCCAATCTTTCCGAAGGTTCAACTGGGATTTCTCTCTCTTTTCCAACAATTTCACTAATCAAGTAATTATCCAAAAACATATTTCCAATATTATTATAAAATATCATAATCCAAGTAATATTGATGTATTACTTACATATAAACTTACATCTCATTTAATATCAAGGCAATAACATTAAATTAGACATTGCCTTATTAAAAATCATATGAACTTACAATTTCCCATAATATCCATAATCATAGAAATCACATTTATGTATGATAATTCAATGCACTTCATGTATCATAGACATATTTTTAAATCAATTCATAAACTTGGCACCATAATCATTTAATTTAACATAATTCAATTAATTCACTAAATTTAACTTTTAAATATAAATTACAGCATTATTGCTGTATTATTATCATACCAACTTACATACTTTCAACACCTCGGAAATTATAATAAATATATCAATTTTACATTGAAACATGCATAAATTAATGCTTATTATACATATGAACTTACCTCGATACTAAAACGACCATTTTACCAACTTTCCCAATTTTCGATTTTTCTCTCATTCTAGGTTCAAATCTCGTTTTCCAGGATCTAAAAAAATCATATTTTACTTATTTAATTAATGTACTATTCAAAACAGTCCTTAACTCAAACTTTGGCAAAAATTACAATCTTGCCCCTAAACTTTTGCATATTTACACTTTTACCCCTAGGCTCGGGAATTAAACTTCATCCCTTATTCTTATGTTTTATGACATCTTCATCACTTTTCCCTTCTATTGCAACATCAAATTCTCACTCTAACATATACTTATGACTATTAGGTATTTTTACCGATTAAGCCCTTTTACTCGTTTTCACTCAAAACTGAGTAGCACAAGTTGTTTAACATAATTTAAAACCTCATATTCTATCATAAAATAGAAAAATAAACACATTTTACCTATGGGTATTTTTCCAAATAGGAACCCTAGCTTAAATTATTGCTAGAATAAGCTTAATCAAATTACCGGGATTCCAAAAACGTAAAGAACTTGAAAAACGGGGTTAGAACAGACTTACTATTGAGCTTGGAAAGCTTGAAAACCCTAGAAATGGCTTCCCCCATGCTAATTTCGGCCTCCATGAAAAAGATGAGTCAATTTTGGCTTTAGTTTCCTTTTTTATTTCTTTTAATTACCAAATGACCAAAATGCCCTTCCTTACTAAACTTTTAAAACTTCCATCCATGTCCAATTTTTACCATCACTTAGAAATCGGTAAAATTTCTATTTAAGACCTCCTAATTAATATTTCAAGGCAATTTCATACTATAAACTTCTAGAATGCAGGTTTTGCAACTTATTCAATTTAGTCCCTAACTTCAAATTGAGCATTTTATGCATAGAATTTCTTCACAAAATTTTCACAAAACCATGCAATCATATCATAGACCTCAAAATAATAATAAAATAATTATTTCTATCTCAAATTTTGTGGTCCCGAAACCTCTGTTCCAACTAGACCCAATTTTGGGCTATTACATAGTTTGTAAAAAATATGTGTATGTTCATTCGGCCATGAATAACCTACATGTGAAAGTACATATAAAATACATGAGTTTGTAAGTTTAATATTTAAAGTAACTATGATAGTATAATTTGTTTTAGTTTAAATGATTTGATTATGTTATTAGTTCGTTTATTTGCTTATGACTTACAAAGCTATGAAAGCTTACTCTGTGTGTGTTCATTCTTACCTCTGTTTTATAGATTTTGGATTCAAGTTACGAGTTTAGGAATCGTCAGAGGAGCTTATCACACTATCAACTATTTTGGGTATTTTATGAGCTGAATTCTCGAACTTATGGCATGTATAGGCTAGTTGTAGTACGTTTGACTTTGGGATATGTATATAAAAGCCATGCGAAAATGGCTTGTTTAATTTATTAAGCTCAGTTTCAAGGTTTGGTCAAGATATGGTTATGTTGGCTTTGGTTTTGGTGATTTGATTATATATGACTTTATGATTCGGTATTAAAGTAAGATAGTTCTGCATATAGTTAAAGTGAAGATAATGTGGTATACTAATGTTGGAGGTTTAGTATGTTTAATATTGAATGATGTTTTAAACTTGGTTGATTTTGGTCATGATATATATTTTTATTAGATTAAATGCTTGTTATATATATGAGAAATATTTGGAGAAAGATTTAATGGCTTGATTTAAATTGTCAATGTTCAAAGTTATTATATAAGTGCATGATTAAGTGTTTCATTAAATGAGTAAATAATGGAAGAAGTTGTATTTTAAGTATGTTTTGAGCTAGTTAAGTTATGATTATGCTATGTAGGCACTATGTATTTGATAAAAGTGTGGGTTGCATTTGAAATGACTAGGATTTGCTTTAGTAAGGTGGTAAAATAATGGTTGCATATTTGGTTGTGTAATAATGTTGTATAAATGGAGATTAAATTTCATATAATTTGTAATGGAAAAATTTTGGTAAATTTGGAGTAGTGAAGCTATGTAATCTTTTTTTGAATGTGTTATTAGCTGAATGGAGGAAGCATAGAAATAAAATCTTGTATGTATGTTATGCATTATAGTAATATGCGGCATAGGTAGATCTTGAATGGTTTTATGTGCTTAACATGTCTTAAAAAGGGTGCGGTAAAATTTTCCATGAGAATTAAGTCTCGCAAACATGTGCTTATGGTATATTTTGAGTGGTACAAATAGTAGTGGATAATGAATAAGCATGTAATTAAAATGTTTATATTCAGTCAAAGTTTTAGAAAACGACCAAATGAATAGCAATAATTGTTAAAAAGTATCATGATGGTTTAATGCAAATTGGGTGAGTTGTTTTTGAGTTTGAATATTAGTTATATATATATTGCGCATTGGTAATAGTTGTGAATGATGTGATTGTTAGACATTTGAATGTTTTGTGAAGTTGACCTTTTTGGCAGTATATCCTAATGTTCCTAATGGATGTAAAATGCATTATTTGATTTGTTATGTGCATGATATATGTGATTAAAAATATAGATATCTATAACTCAAATTTTAGGTGTTCGAATATCATGGAATTAATGACTACATTGTTTAAAGTATATTAGAACGATTTAATGTTTGAATTAATTAATGTTTTAAATATGTAATATTTGTGACTCATGTTTAGTGATGATCTATTGATTTGGTTTGTTTTATTGATTACTATAATAGAAATTTTTTATGCATAAAAAGTGTCTAATGAATGCGTTAAGCTATGTCTTACGGTAATGCCTCGTAATCCTAATCCGGCGACGGATACGGGTTAGGGGTGTTACATTATCAATTGAACATAGGCTATCTATACATCAAAGTATACGAGTCACACATACATAGTTCATCACTTACTTAGGATTAAGGTAAGTCATACTATAAACATCACAAATGAATAAATTCATAAACAGATCTAGCATTTATTCTACTTGGGCCTGTTTGATGCACTATCGATCTAGTCAGTCGTATTTATGTATCTATCTTTTCAAAATCATTCGCCCAGATACACAAAATAAGGTATCTCCCTATTTGGACTTGATAGGTGATACAATAGTCTTTAAATCAAGTTTTTCAATTCCATTAGACTAAGGACATGTTTAGATTATCTACTAACATAAATTGTCTTCTTACACTATGATCCAATTAGAGTATTGACCTGTAGGAATTTGGTGTAGCAGATTAAACTAGTTTTCACACTTAAAGAGCCTAAATACAAGCATTTTCATTACAATTTAGTTAAGTTTCTTTAGCTTTACTTACATTCAATAAAATGTGCAAATTGATTCTTTTATTAACCTTAAGGGCCGAATGAGGCCTAAAGGAGAGCTAACATACTGTGTAAGTGTGCAGGAGACCATTAAAAGACATTTTAGGATGATACTAGATGCTATGTCGTAACATGGGAGGACTGATGTCGTAACATGGGAAATAGAATGAAGAAAACTCAAGTCTGCCTTCGATGTTGCAACATAGACTGAGGATGTCGTGACATACCCCTAAAGATGGCTATAGAAGAGCATACTGGTTCCTATGTCGTGACACAAGTCCTGGTGTGTCGTGACATCGACTCTGGGATGGAAATTAGACACAAAGCAAGGATATTTTGGTCTGCACAATCAAACTTAAAGCTTGGGAACATCAACTAACCTAAGGTTAAAGACGACGACCACCTAAAGGCTATAAATAGGCTCATTTGACACATGTTAAAAACACATTGGCATTAACCTAGTTTCTTCCGTTAAATTTAGTCTTGTTTTCTTTCTTTCTTAGGTTTCTATAGTTTAGTATATTCGTTGTTTTCGTTCAAAAGATCTGAATTGTGGAATCATTCAACTCTGTGGATTTACGCTTAATATCAATACAATCAAGCTCTTTCATTTACTCTATCTTTTTTATTTAAATTAACATGTTTTCGTTTAACACCGATTATATATTGTTTATGAATGCCATGAGGAACTAATCCTTCTATGAGGGATTACCGAGTGCAAGTATGATCTGTTAACTATTTTGTAAGGTTACTCAATAAATCAGCTATTTGGGAAAGGGAGTGCGTGAAGCAAACCCTAGGCCTAACAACTGCGGGAAGTCATCAAGGTAAGAATTAATCCAAAATTGGTATTGTTTATCTGTAAACACCTTAACCCCAAACTAGTCTAGACTGTGAGTTTGGAAGATAAGTAGTTCTTGCTGACTCTTTATGCTAGTTGAAGATCAGAAAATCCCGCTAGGGTAGCGACTAGTTGATTGACGAGGAACCCGAAGTAACAATTGATGGAGATTACTAAAGCAATCTAATCACCCATAATCAAATTTGATTTATTCTTCCTTTTTAATCTCTTGAATTTTATCTTTATATGTTGTTTTATATCATTATAAAACACAAAAATCCTTTATTTTATACTCTTCGTACTATAACTGAATCTAAAGTACTGATTAGATCTTTTAGTGCTTAGGATAAAATGGATCTAGCACTTGCCTCTTGTAACAGCCCGATTTTTGGGTCTAGTAGGAACAGTGGTTTCGAGACCACTAAACTGGGGTTGGAGAAATTATTTTTATATTATTTTTTGTGTTGTGACATGATTATATGAGATTATGAAAATTTGGATGAATTAATTTTAGTGATTGCATGCTTAATCGGGAAAAAAGACTAAATCGTATAAAGGGTAAAAGTTTTATTTTACTTGATAGACATACCAAATAGCTAGAGAGCCATAACTTGAGATCTTTAAAGGGCAATTAGACCCCCTCCAAGAGGCATGGCCGGCAATAGGGACAAGGAAATCAATGGGACAAATGGTTAGGTAATTTGATGACGTAATTTAACTAGAATAAAAATAAAATAAAGAGAAAAGATATCATCTTTTTTTATACCATCTTCTCCACCAAAAATTTAGCCATTGTAGGGGGTTTTGAGCTTCAAAAATTTCATCAACTTAGAGCCTTCGCAAGTAAGTGATTTTGATAGTTTTCCTTGATGATTTTTGCACTTTTAGAACCCTTGTAACATAAGCCTTCAAATGAGGGCATTATTTTGCAAAATGGTTGAAAGCCTAGGGTTTTTCCATGATAGTAGACATGTTTTTTTCTAAAATTTTAGGGGAGAAAATGAACCATGGTTGTGAAATAAACAACTTTTGTGAAGAGATTTCTCATGAAAACCCTAAAAAGGACCATTTTGCATAAATTGTAAAATAGGTGATAAAGGTGTGAAATGATGAGAATTTTGGGTTGATTCTAGTATAAAAAGTAATCAACTAGGCTTAAGATATGGATAAATTCGATAAAAATTGAATTTCGAACCTAGGGTTTAAATGGTCATTTTGTAAAAGTTTAGGGGCATAATGGTCATTTTGCCCAATTTTATATTGTTGAGTATATAGATTAATAAAATGATTCAATTCATAAATTTTTATCATTCTAGATCAAGTATTACAAAATCCAGGCCTAGATCGGGGAAAAGCAAAGCTATCGGACTAAGCTGAGATAGCTACCATGTTTTGAATACTGAGGTAAGTTGTTTGTAATAATACAACTACATTGTTAATATATGTGTTTGAATTGATATAGCATAAATTGCTTGTTTTTGGAAATAATTATGTATGATGAAATTTTGAGATAGTAGAACTCCTGTTTGAACCTTAGGAAATGAATCGGATATTCATGCTGTGACATTTGGGTTATTTGTGTGCTAGTGTAAGACATGTTTAGGACATGCATCGGCCGCATTATGAAAGCCAGTGTAAGACCATGTTTGGGACATGGCATCGCCATTGAGACAAGAGCTAATGTAAGACATGTCTGGGACATACATCGGCCTCGAGATGTAAGCCACTGTAAGACATGTCTGGGACATGCATCACTACATGATGTGTCAGTATAAGACCATGTCTAGGACATGGCATCGGCACAGATATGTGGGAGTCAGTGTAAGACCATGTTTAGGACATGGCATCGACTTAACGTGAGAGTCAGTGTAAGACCATGTCTAGGACACGGCGTTGACTTAGCGTGAGAGCCAATGTAAGACCATGTCTGGGACATGGCATCGGCATTATACCCTATGTTTGAGGCTTAGTGACTAACCGATAGTATTCCAATGGTTCAACGGTGAGTGTGATAGCCCTAAATTGACCCTAGTCAGAAAGTGGTTTCGGGACCACTAAATCGAGTCATAAAAAAATAATTAACCGTCCTAGTTGATGCTCATTATATGTACTTATGCATGTGTGAAAATTTCATGTTTGAATTTTGTTAATTGTAAGTGAATTTTAGTAAATAGGACTTATGTGAGAAAATTTAGAAATGTGCTAGGCAAATGTAAAGTGGCCTATTAATGCATGTTATAGAAATGGTGGGTTTGCATGTCAAATTGCCCAATATTTGAGCTAGTGGCCGGCCATGCTATGAGTGGAAACATGTCACAAACATGTTATGTTAGTGATGTATGTTAGGAACAATAAAATAAGGAGTATGGGTAATAAAGAAATGGAAAAAGGAAAGAATGTGTGTGATTGTTTCTCCCCCTCCCCATTGCCGTGAATGTAAGAAAGAAAACAAAAAAAAAGTGTCCATCTTTTTTTCATTTCTCTTGGCCGAATGTTCTAAGGAAGAAAGAAAAACAAGTTGTGTTCTTTGGTTCTTCTTGGCCGAATTGAAAGGAAGAAGAAGGCAGTGAAGCAAACGGTCATCTTAGGTCACTATTAAGGTAAGGAAGTTTGTACTAGCTCTTGAAATTTTAGTTGATATTGAGTGAGATATCAAGTGATTTTTGTAAATCATGTTGAAATTTTGATTTTTGGGGTGAGTATGTTTTTCGGCTATAAAAGATTAATAAGGGTGATGGTTGTGTTTCATGCTAAACTTAGATGAATAATGGTAGTTTGCTTACATCTTGATATCTATGAGTTCCTTTCTTGGTTCTACCATAGACCCACGAAGTATATGTTTATTTGGTGTTGTTGGAGGTTTATGATAGAAGCTAATGAGTGAGAGTTTGATAGATACTATGAGGTTAAACTTCATGAGATTGTAAGCTTGTAAGTTGGATGATGAAATTCATGCTTTGTGAAGGTAAATGGTGTAGAAGGAGCATTCGGCCATGAAAAAGAAAAAAAAAGAAAATTTATGATGAATTAAGTTGGAAGGTATTATAATGTACTTGTGCATTCGGGTACGGATGAAAATATATGAGATGGTTATAATCAGCCTTGTGATTCGGCTCTTGCATATATATATATTTGCACATGATGTATTGGTATGACATATATATATATCATCTCAAGGTATATGTTTATATATGGTGGTGTTTTAGTTATGGAGTAAATGATGGATGCGTATTGAGTTATAATATGTAATGCATTAGTTAGTAAAATGTATGTCATTTATATGTGGTACTAAGTATATAATTGGCCTCAACGTAGACATGCATATTCGGCCACATGAGATGGATTGGCATTGCATGTATTCGGTTAGAGGCAAGCATATTGATGCTTTTATCTTGGCTTAGACAATCGGCTAAAAGGAAGTGTGGGATAATATGTCGAGTTGATTCATGATTTCATATGTATGTGACTTTAATGTCTAATGAATATATATGGGCTAAGTACCTTGAGTTCCCCTTTTTGATGCTCAAATGATTAAATCAATTTATTTGTTAAATTAAGCTCAAGAGCAAAGGGGAACTAGATCCGATAAACGGAAGGAAAAAGTGGTTGAATAGCCATCGAAATCGTTCGACGACATCTGAGGTAAGTTTTTGAGTAATAGAACTTAGATTATGATTTGATTAGATCATGTTTTAAGCAAATCAAAATCATGCTCTTTGTCTGTGGCTATTGAGCCGAAATTGCAAGTGTGATAAGTGTCTTGTGTTTGAGCTTTGGTAATGAAAATGAAATACGGATGTGTCATGATTTATTGATATATGTGGTTGGTTATTCGAATGATATCCGGGCTAAGTCCCGAAGGCTTTTGTGCTAAGTGACTATATCCGGACTAAGATCCGAAGGCATTTGTGCGAGTTACTAATTCCGGGCTAAGCCCGAAGGCTTTGGTGAGAGTTACTAAATCCGGGTTAAGTCCCGAAGGCATTTGTGCGAGTTACTATAACCGGGCTATGTCCCGAAGGCATTTGAGCGAGTAGCTATATCCGATTAAATTTCGAAGGTATGTGATTCGGGAATGAGCGATCTTGCTGTAAAAATTTCAGTTAATACGCTTGTAAAATCCCAACAATGAGGTATGTTTCGTATGTGCATTAGAATAGTTGATTCCCTTCGAATAATATTCGCTTAGTCGAGTAATGAGCTTCCGGTATTTGGCTAAGATGATCCCTTATGTATGAATATAGGGGTTGGAATGTGAAGTAGGAATGATTTGAGAATATGTATATATGGGATTATCCGTTTAGTTATATGAATGCTATACTTCAGTTGTGCTTAAATTCTTTGCTCAAGACTTACTAAGCATTTAATGCTTACTCCGTTTCTTTAATCCTCTGTTTTATAGATTTTGGTTCGTCAGCTATCGGACTCGGGAATTTTGAAGTCGAAGTCGCCCACACTATCAAAGACCCTTTCGGTATACTTTTGGTTGAACTTTGAAATGGCATGTATAGGACTACCCTTTTTGTTATTGGTCATGTACCCTTCGGTTTTGTGTAAATTTGGATAGCCATGCAAAAATGGCTTAAATATACTTTGATCATAGCATTATAATCGTTTTGTATGTTGTTCGTCGAGAGGTATGGAAATGTTGGTAACGGTTAGCCATGGGAATGGTCATTCAGGATCACTTTTGGTATATGTATGACAAACTCTAGTTGATCCATGGAGGATCATGAAATAGGTAAAGTTTACCTTAAAAATAGATGCTGGCAGCAGCAGTGATGTGGATGTGAAAAATCACTAAAAATAGTAGGAATGGAATTAAATAGTGAATAAATTATGTAATCGAACCTTGATGAATCTATTTTCATAGGAAAGTAACGAAACATTCATATGAATAGTATATTATGAGATGTTAAAGTTTTTGTGAGACAGGGCCAGAACAGTTTCTAGATCCCCTGATCTGACTTTGGAAATTCTCTATAAATTAACTAGAGACAATTAGAAGTCATACCATATATGTATAGATTCATTTTTGAGTCTAGTTTCATTAGAAACAAATGGCATAAGTATTGAATCCCTGTACAAGGAGTTATCTAAGTCGCAATGCAAGAAGGTCAGTGTAGTTGAACCCTGTAACAGGGGAGATTTTAACTAATAAACTGTACTAATTGGCCTGACAAAAAATTATAGAAAAAAATCTGTAAATGGACATATGAGTCTAGTTTTAGGGAAAAATTACGAAACTGATTTTTGAGTTTTGGAACTCAAGATATGATTTTTAAGGTGACAGTGACGCAGTTAGAAAACTGCCTGGAAAATTTTAAAATGGACTATGCAAATAAGTGATTTAAGTCTGCGAACCCCTCGTGTCTGACTCCGGCGACGGTCTCGGGTACGGGGTGTTACAATTTTATTGGTATCAGAGCTACAGTTTAGTCGATTCTAGGACTATCGTAATGCGTTTGGGGCTAGCTATACATGCCATTTTATGTGATTATTTGATAGTGTGGTGATTTCTGACATTTACAAATGTGTTTATTTATAGTAATGGATCCCGATCCCGACCGAGCGGTAGCTGATGATCTTAAGAGTGTAGCGCCTGCTCCCGCACAAGGGACAGCGCCGGCAGACTCTCAACCTAATGCTAGTAACCCGAATGATGAAGCTAGACAAGCTTTCTATAGCGTGATGAATGATTGGTTCAACCAATACATTCGAACTAATACTGCTATTCCACAACCTCCATTCCTGAAAAATACCACCCCCGCACCTACAATACCTCCGATAACTGACCAAATAAGGTCAAATAAGCCCCCAGTTGACAGAATCCGAAAACATGGGGCTACTGAATTTAAGGCTACGAACAGCGATGATGCCGAGCAAGCTGAATTTTGGTTGGACAACACTATCCGGGTACTCGATGAGCTATCTTGCACACCCGATGAGTGCCTAAAGTGTACTATCTCCTTGCTATGTGATTCTGCCTACTATTGGTGGAACACGTTGACTTCTGTCGTGCCCAGAGAGCAAGTAACTTGGGAGTTCTTCCAAACTGAGTTTCGAAAGAAGTATATCAGTCAGAGATTCATTGACCAAAAACGGAAGGAATTTCTTGAACTCAAACAAGGTTCCATGTCGGTTACCGACTATGAACGAAAATTTGTAAGGCTTAGCCGGTACGCGCGAGAATGCTTTTCTTCAGAAGCCGTGATGTGTAAACGTTTCGAGGATGGGCTGAATGATGATATAAAGCTGTATGTAGGCATTTTGGAAATCCGAGAATTTGTGGCACTTGTCGAGCGAGCTTGCAAGGCCGAGGAGCTCAGTATGGAGAAAAGAAAAGCTGAGGTGGGAGCAAGGGAGTTTCGTAAGAGGTCTTCGGGGAACCCCTTCCCACAGTCATCAAAGAAATTTAGAGATGGCTTAGGCCGGTCTAGGGACACTTCGGGCTTTTCTAGACGAGATCACGATCGACCCCCTGTGAGCACACGAGTCACTTCGATCGCCAGTGTTGGAAATGATCGTCGAGACAGAACGGAGTGCCAATATTGTGGCAAATGGCATACTGGGAGTTGTAGATTCCATGACCGCTCCTGTTACAAGTGCGGGTCAGTTGACCACTTTATTAAAGATTGCCCGAGGTTGTCTGAACAGAATGTAAATCAGAGTGGGAAACCGGGTGCTACCACTGCTCAAGGTAGACCATCTAGAAATACGGGCAATGCTAGTGGTGGTCAGAGAGGATCTAGAGATGCTACAACCAGATCTAAGGCTCATGCTCCTGCTAGGGCTTATGCTATACGCGCACGCGAGGATGCTTCCTCGCCAGATGTTATTACCGGTACTTTTACTCTCTTTGATACTAATGTGATTGCTTTGATTGACCCTGGTTCTACTCATTCTTATATATGTGAAACCTTAGCATCCAGTAAGACTTTACCTATTGAGTCTACTGAGTTCGTAATTCGGGTGTCAAATCCCTTGGGTCGTTACGTGCTTGTCGACAAAGTGTGTAAGAAATGCCCCCTAGTAATTCGAGGTTCCTGTTTTCCGGTGGACTTGATGCTTTTGCCGTTTGATGAATTTGATGTAATTCTTGGTTTGGATTGGTTGACCGTGCATGATGCGGTTGTGAATTACAAGAGCAAGACTATTGATCTGAGGTGCGCAAATAACGAGATAATCCGAGTTGAGTCTACGGACTTAAAGGGGTTGCCAGCTGTAATATCATCAATGTTGGCCCAGAAATATGTAAGAAAGGGGTACGAAGCATACCTTGCGTATGTACTTGATGACAAAGAGTTAAAAATGAAACCCGAATCTGTGCCGGTGGTTTGTGAATACCCGGATGTTTTTCCCGAAGAATTACCGGGTTTACCACCTGTTCGGGAGGTAGAGTTTGGTATTGAGCTTGTACCTGGGACTACGCCGATTTGATAGCTCCGTATCGTATGGCACCAACCGAGCTAAAAGAGTTGAAAGCTCAGTTGCAAGAATTGATGGATAGAGGTTTCGCTTGACCTAGTCTCTCACCTTGGGGTGCACCAGTATTGTTTGTGAAAAAGAAGGACGGAACCATGAGATTGTGCATCGACTATCGTCAGTTGAATAAAGTGACAATAAAGAATAAATATCCGTTACCGCGTATTGATGATTTGTTTGATCAACTAAAGGGGGCCTTAGTGTTTTCAAAGATAGATTTGAGATCGGGTTATTATCAGTTGCGAATTCGAGATTCGGGTGTACCCAAAACTGCTTTCAGAACGAGGTACGGTCACTACGAGTTCTTAGTGATGCCATTTGGGCTCACTAATGCCCCTGCGGTATTTATGGATTTGATGAATCGGATCTTCAGACAGTATTTGGACCAGTTCGTAGTTGTGTTTATTGATGACATCTTGGTCTATTCAAGAGATGAGACCAAACATGCTGAGCACCTGAGGTTAGTGTTGCAAATTTTACGGGATAAGCAGCTATATGCTAAGTTCAGTAAGTGTGAGTTCTGGTTAAGAGAGGTTAGCTTCTTGGGTCATGTGGTATCCGCATCGGGTATTCGAGTGGACCCGAGCAAAGTTTCAGCCATACTTAACTGGAAGCCTCCGAGAAATATTACTGAGGTTCGGAGCTTTTTGGGACTTGCCTGCTACTACCGACGGTTTGTAAAAGGTTTCTCGATGACAGCCACACCAATGACGAAGCTACTTCAAAAAGATGTTAAGTTCGAATGGACGGAAAAATGTCAGAAAACTTTTGATCAACTGAAAACCTATTTGACTGAAGCTCCAATTCTAGTGCAGCCCGAATCAGGCAAAGAGTTTGTCATTTATAGTGATGCATCCCTAGTTGGGTTGGGTTGCATATTGATGCAAGAAGGTCGAGTTGTGGCCTATGCGTCGAGACAATTGAAGCCACACGAGAAAAATTACCCGACCCATGATCTCGAACTAGCTGCCATCGTATTCACTTTGAAAATATGGTGACATTATTTATTTGGTGAGAAGTGCCATGTATATTCGGATCACAAAAGTCTCAAATATTTGATGACTCAAAGAGACTTGAATCTGCGACAAAGGCGTTGGCTTGAGTTGTTGAAAGATTACGAGCTTGTCATTGATTATCACCCGGGAAAAGCTAATGTGGTTGCGGACGCCTTAAGCCGAAAATCACTGTTTTCTTTACGAGCGATGAATGTACACTTGTCTGTTCTATCCGACAATGTGTTAGTGGCAGAATTAAAGGCCAAACCATTGTTGATTCAACAAATTCGTGAAGCTCAGAAAGTCGATGATGATTTGGTCGCAAAGCGGGCTGAATGTACTCCGAATATGGAATCAGAATTTCAAATTGATGATGACAATTATTTGAGGTTCAGAAGTCGTTTGTGTGTTCCAAGAAATTCAGAACTCATTTCGATGATTCTGAACGAAGCTCATGTAGCCGAATGTCAAATCACCTGGGGAGTACGAAAATGTACAACGATCTGAGACGTCAGTTTTGGTGGCATGGTATGAAACGAGACATTTCCGATTTTGTTTCGAAGTGTTTAATATGTCAGCAAGTGAAGGCGGAACATCAAGTGCCTACAGGTTTACTTCAGCTGATCATGATACCTGAATGGAAATGGGATCGAGTCACGATGGATTTTGTATCTAGGTTGCCAGTGTCGGCAAGTAAGAAGGATACGATTTGGGTTGTTGTCGATAGACTGACTAAGTCGGCTCATTTTATCCCCGTACGTACGGATTTTTCATTGGATAAACTAGCTGAATTGTATGTTTCTCAGATTGTGAGATTACACGGGGTACCGATTTCTATTGTGTTAGATAGAGATCCGAGATTCACCTCACGATTTTGGAAGAAATTACAAGAAGCTTTGGGCACCAAGTTGCATTTTAGCACCGCTTTTCACCCCCAAACTGATGGTCAATCCGAGCGGATAATTCAAATACTCGAGGATATGTTGAGATGCTGCATCCTTGAGTTTAGTGGTTCATGGGACGGTATTTACCTTTGATTGAATTCGCTTACAACAATAGTTTTCAGTCAAGTATTAAGATGGCACCTTACGAGGCTTTGTACGGTCAAAAATGCCGTACGCCATTGTTTTGGACTGAGCTCGGTGAAAGTAAAATTTTTGGGGTGGATTTGATTAAAGATGCTGAACAGAAAGTAAGAATAATTCGTGAGAGTGTGAAGGCAGCATCAGATAGTCAGAAGTCGTACGCGGATTTAAAACGAAGAGATATTGAGTATCAGGTGGGAGACAAAGTGTTTCTTAAGGTGTCGCCTTGGAAAAAGATACTCAGATTTGGCTGTAAGGGCAAATTGAGTCTGAGATTCATTGGGCCGTATGAGATCTCCGAACGAGTTGGCCCAGTTGCATATAGGTTGCTTTTACCCCCTGAACTCGAAAGGATCCACAACATTTTTCATGTTTCGATGCTTCAACGTTACAGATCCGATCCTTCACACATAATAAACCCCTCCGAGGTCAAAATTCAAGCTGATATGAGTTATGAAGAAGAACCGATTCGTATCCTAGCTCGTGAAGTGAAAGAGTTGCGAAACAAAAGGGTTCCGTTAGTGAAAGTGTTATGGCTCAAACACGGAATGGAAGAAGCTACTTGGGAACCTGAGAACTCTATGAAAGAACGATACCCAAACCTAATTACCGGTAAGATTTTCGGGGACGAAAATTTCTTAAGTGGGGGAGAGTTGTGACAGCCCTAAATTGACCCTAGTCGGAAAGTGGTTTCGGGACCACTAAATCGAGTCATAAAAAAATAATTAACTGTCCTAGTTGATGCTCATTATATGTACTTATGCATGTGTGAAAATTTCATGTTTGAATTTTGTTAATTGTAAGTGAATTTTAGTAAATAGGACTTATGTGAGAAAATTTAGAAATGTGCTAGGCAAATGTAAAGTGGCCTATTAATGCATGTTATAGAAATAGTGGGTTTGCATGTCAAATTGCCCAATATTTGAGCTAGTGGCCGGCCATGCTATGAGTGGAAACATGTCACAAACATGTTATGTTAGTGATGTATGTTAGGAACAATAAAATAAGGAGTATGGGTAATAAAGAAATGGAAAAAGGAAAGAATGTGTGTGATTGTTTCTCCCCCTCCCCATTGCCGTGAATGTAAGAAAGAAAACAAAAAAAAAGTGTCCATCTTTTTTTCATTTCTCTTGGCCAAATGTTCTAAGGAAGAAAGAAAAACAAGTTGTGTTCTTTGGTTCTTCTTGGCCGAATTGAAAGGAAGAAGAAGGGAGTGAAGCAATCGGTCATCTTAGGTCACTATTAAGGTAAGGAAGTTTGTACTAGCTCTTGAAATTTAGTTGATATTGAGTGAGATATCAAGTGATTTTGTAAACCATGTTGAAATTTTGATATTTGGGGTGAGTATGGTTTTCGGCTATAAATATTAATAAGGGTGATGGTGTTATGCTACTTATGAA